>NC_083867.1:5476428-5800000 GCF_029169275.1 Apis cerana | reverse complement strand
TACATAATTTTTTTAATATAATAGGATGGAGGAGAAGGTCATGTTGGAACTGTTAGAAATTTTGAGTCTCCAGAGGAGGTTGTTGTTGTTTGGGATAATGGTACAGCAGCTAATTATCGTTGTTCCGGTGCATTTGATCTTAGAATCTTGGATTCAGCTCCAACTGGTGTAAAACACGATGGGACGATGTGTGATACTTGTAGGCAACAGCCAATTTTTGGAATTCGTTGGAAATGCGCAGAATGTGGAAATTATGATCTATGTTCTATTTGTTATCATGGAGATAAGCATCATCTAAGACACAGATTTTATCGTATAGCAACACCTGGAAGTGAAAGAGTATTACTGGAACCCAGACGTAAAAGTAAAAAGGTACTAATATTTTTATATGTTATTATGTTATTATTATCATTATGATCACATCAATATGTAATATATATATATATATATTTTTTGTAATATTAGATTGCAATTCGTGGTATATTTCCTGGTGCAAGAGTGGTAAGAGGCGTTGATTGGCAGTGGGAAGATCAAGATGGTGGAAATGGCCGAAGAGGTAAAGTTAATGAAATTCAAGATTGGTCTGCAGCCAGTCCACGTTCAGCAGCCTATGTTATTTGGGATAATGGTGCCAAAAATTTGTATCGCGTTGGTTTTGAAGGAATGGTTAGTTAGTTAATTAGTTAATAAACATAATAAATAAATAATAATAACATAAATATATGAATAATATAAATAAAGAACGATTGTTAATGTTTCAGGCGGATTTAAAAGTTGTTAATGATGCTAAAGGTCAAACAGTTTATAGAGATCATTTGCCATTATTAGGTGAACAAGGACCAGGTCGTACTGGACCTCATGGATTACAAATTGGAGATCAGGTTATTAAATTATAATTATAATAAATATTGTATATATATTGTATATGTATTATAATTAATATTATAAATGTATAAAATTTATTTTATAGGTAACCGTTGATTTAGAGTTGGAAATCGTACAGTCGTTACAACACGGTCATGGTGGTTGGACTGACGGTATGTTCGAGTGTCTCGGTACTACGGGAACTGTCGTTGGCATTGACGAAGATCATGACATTGTCGTGTCATATCCAAGCGGTAATCGATGGACTTTTAATCCTGCCGTATTGACGAAAGTACAAATACCAGTACCAGTTACTAGTTCAAGTTCTGATAATCAAACTTTTGCGGTTGGTGATTTGGTGCAGATATGTAACGATATAGAAAAAATAAAATTACTCCAACGTGGTCACGGAGAATGGGCCGAAGCAATGGCGCCGGTATGTATTCTTATAAAATTTAAAAATAATCATTTTTGAATACATTTACATACTTGTTTTTAATAATATTTATATTCGTATAGACTATGGGAAAGATTGGTAGAGTTTTGCAAATATACCACGATGGAGATTTAAAAGTAGAAGTTTGTAGTACATCTTGGACGTACAATCCTCAAGCAGTTACAAAAGTTGCAAGTAGTGATGGTAGTGTACCAGGGAATAGCAGTGGAGGTGCGTAGAAATATCTAATATCGAAATATATTTATTTTCGGGATTTAGAAAAAAGAATTAATATTTCCGAACATTTTTTTTCAGAACGTTTATCGGCATTATTGAAAAAATTGTTTGAAACACATGTCTCGGGTGACGTAAACGAAGAACTAGTGAAAACTGCTGCAAATGGTGACGCTGCTAAATGCGAAGAATGTTTAAAAAGACCCGAGGCTGATGTAAATGGTGTATTTGCTGGTCATACCGCCTTACAAGCTGCAAGTCAAAATGGTCATTTGGAAGTTGTTAAAATTCTTCTTCGTTATAAAGCAGATGTTGAAATTGAGGTAAGAACTTTTTTAATACATTGTTCACATATTGTATATTTATAATATGTTCGAAAATATTTTGAAAAAAAGATGATATTTGTTTGAAAAATTTAATCAAATACATTAAAAGTAAATAATTTTTAATGTATTCAGGACAAAGATGGAGATAGAGCCGTGCATTATGCAGCATTTGGAGACGAATCTGGCGTGATGGCATTATTGGCAGGTGCTGGAGCTGATTTGAATTCCAGAAATAAGAGACGTCTGACTGCCCTCCATATCGCGATTAGTAAAGGTCATGCCGGTGTCGTGCGTACATTACTGGAATTAGGATGCCATCCAAGTTTACAGGTAAGTACATTTTCTTCTGTTTTGCACGTGCAATTTTTATATCTCTCTATTGACACAAGCATACTTTAAAATATTATTAAAAGTTGTCTCTATTATTTTTAATACTTTTATATATATATATTTTTTATTATTATTTATTGCGTCTTAATTATTTACATTATAATACCGTCAAATTCATTATTTCGTATATAAAAATTTTGACGAAATAAACACGTTTTCTAATATTAACGTGATTAGAGAACTAAAGCAATTCTTTACTTTTAACGCGCTTTTTCTTCTCGTTCTCCTGGTAATTTGATTCGAAAATATATTCGCAAAAATAAATTTTCTCTGTTTAACGTTTCCAAAACGTTAAACGCATAAAAATGTTTGTACAAATACACATATATACATAAGTGGGCGTATCGTGATACTTAGGCCATCATAGTCGAGGGAATAGCTCATACGGAACGCTCGGCATGGTCATTTAATTTTTTATTCCCCCAGTGAATAATTCCGCCCGACGAGTCTACCGCGAATTTTTCTACCTCGGTTTAATTACTCGACCTGAAATTCGCTTTCCTTCGTTTTTTGGGCTCCGGGTCCGTAAGG
Organism: Apis cerana; assembly: GCF_029169275.1. NCBI lineage: Eukaryota > Metazoa > Arthropoda > Insecta > Hymenoptera > Apidae > Apis > Apis cerana. Next base: position 5,797,219 of record NC_083867.1, on the reverse strand, counting down.
TCGGCAGAAATGCGCGCGGGCAGAATCACACGTACGAATGTGAATTAGTGTTAATTCACCTTTGTTACATGGGTATCTCCTCATTTGCAGGAGACTTAATTAATTCAGTTATCTGCCTGGAGGAAGCCTCGAATTCCACCTGCGTTACGAGTGTCGCAGGATTGTGTTTGAGAATACGTGTTGCGCATAATCAAGCCCCCTCTCTCTATATCCGGTGTCCGGGCAATAGAGTATAACACGGGGAATTCCTATTTTCCTTCGAAACAATTCGAACCTGAAGACAACCGGGAGCGTTTTCCGCGATAAACAACACTTACGTGCCCCGCATACGCTCCCAGAGATCGACTTCCTCTTTTGTCTCGCTTCTTCTCCAAGATAATACGACGCCCCTCTTTTTTTCGTCGGCAGTCAGCGTAACGAAACATTTTTAACTTGTTTAAAATCGAAGAAGTGATGTTGAGTTATCGATCTTATTTTTATCTTTATTCTTCGTTATTTATATCAAAATTCTTTCCACCTTCTATCCGATTTTCCAATTTTCCTCTTATCTTAATCTTCTCTCGAGATCTTGTCTCGAATCTAAATCTACGCCCGAGTCTAATAACCAAAACCTCGTGTCTTGCTAGGATTCAACGAGATTTTGCTTAGAACTAATCTCGAACTTGCTCAGAACTTCAACCTATTTTCGCATACCTATATGTGAGTTGAATTTACATTCCTGAGCTCCGCCGTGAGCAGATTCTTGTACAAATCTACTCCCGTGTGTAAAGTTGCTCCTTCGAGCGAGTGATTAATGCGAGCTCGAGCGACGATGCGTGTTTTATCCCTATTTATTTATCGAGTTTCGTTGTTCAATGTCTCAAAATGCGGGGAAAAGAAAAATAATTTTAATCAGAATGTTATACTCGTTCGAATTTATGAAGAGCACCACGCTAGAAGTTGAGCGAGCGAAATTTGGCGAAGATGTCCATAATAAATTCCGGCATATTCGAAATATACTTTATATAAAACGAGCGAGCAATTACAATAAATTATCGCAAAGCCTTCCTCCGTTCGCAAAACGATCTTTCACAGGTAGTAGGAAAGTAATTAAGAAAGTTAGGTAACGCGTCCACTCATTTTCATAATCACCGCGCGAAATGGTATAAATTAACAGTAAACGTAAATCAGCGATGCATTTAAGGGAGGCAAGTTGGTTGGTGGTCAGTTTATCCCACCATCTTCGCGATACACCAAACTTTATTATATTAGATACGTTCTCCGAGGAAAAAGAAAAAAATTTTTTAAAGCTGTCGTTAACTCTTTTTTTTTATTAGGGGATACAGGCCATTTCTTAACTTTTCCGCTAGATTTTTTTTTTTACGCCGACATTTATCGTCGCCAGTTTGCCATTGCACTCGAAGTATCGAGATTTATAAATTAACGTAACGCAGTAAAGACGTGAATTTATTTTTCTTTCTTACTTCCTTACGCTCGCAGGATTCTTAAAATTCTTAATAATTCTAAAATTGTTATTGATTCTTTTAAGAAAATATCTCTATCAATACACGCAGAGTCTATCGGGTCGTGATTGGTGTTTCGAAAAGTTTTCACGACAAGTCTCCAGTTATTGTGCCCTTTTTGCACAGTGGAGTAAAATGCACTTTTTTTCCCTCCCCTCCCACGAAGGAACGAAATTTCCACGATCACGTACGCGGAAGGAGGAAGAAAGTCCGCCTTTGTGCGGGCACGTGCGCGAAATTCCAAAAAGTCGTCTTTGATTGTGTTAGGACGTAGCCTGGAAGAGAGAGAGTTGGAGAGTTGATCGAAAAATCGAGCGAATTTTTCTCCGCGAATATTTATTTTTAATTAGAGAGAGAGAGAGAAAAAATTTCTTCACTGCTTAACTATCCACGTAATTTATAGATTTTCTTACCCGCGAGATACTTTCATTCGACGATGAATCGATCAATCGTTACACTAATCGAAACACGAACGATCATGTCGGCAATCGCGAGGAGTCGTATAAATAAATAATTCACCCTCAAAGGGGTGCAAATTCTGGTCAATGACGATTAATCGTCTCTCTTTATATATATATATATATACCACGATTCTGCAGCGGTGGTACAATTGGACAACTCAATCTCGATACGTTTCGACCGACGCCAATTTGTTTTACGAGCTACAACCGCTCCACACCTGCGTGTACCATAATCGAGACCGTGATCCGTATATCGCTCATCTCCTGTCCCTTTTTCTCCTTCAACGAGGATCGTACATAAAATTCACGATAAGAAAAGAAAAAGAAAAAGAAAATAAAAACTTTCGCAAAATCTACTCCTCTTCCCCCATCCATTTCGCTTCACCATTAGATCCCTGTTCACGAGGAAGAAATTCACGATGAGAACAAATCCTGGCTCGTACATAGAATGGATAGATAGATTCGTTCTTCTTCGTATTCGGTCAACCGCGTGATCGGCCCCGAGCAAAGGGGCAGCGGAGGTGGGAGGGGCGAGGTAAGAACGAGACACCCGGTAGCCCTTTGCTCCGTCGTGCGAATAATGCATTCAGTCGAGACTTTGCACCGCCGCGACGTCTTCCATCCGAGAAAATGGTTCGCAATTTCGGCACGAAGAGGGGGAGAGGATGGGATAGAGAGGTTAAAGTAGGGAGGAGGATGCGCCTATAGCCCGTATGGCCCCTATTACGAATCCAATACCCACCTAGCGCGATGGTATACGCTTTTTCTCCCTCCTCTTCTCTCCCTTCTCGCTCTCCCCTGTGTTTTCTTTCCCCGCCCGATCTATCCGAGGGTACGCAAGGATCCTCCTCCATCTTGGCGCGATGCTGCTATAAAACATATTCGCTGACAGCGACGATATTCCCCCTATCGTGCAGAGTCGACAGAAGTTCGACGCTGTTCGACTCTGTTGCAGGCCTTAGGAGGGGGAAATGCGGCCCGTCGAGATGGGAGTAGCAATAGGTTTCTGATCGGTCGAAAGGATTATGCCAAATAGATGGATGATTCGACGATATTCGTGTCACGTCCTTTTGCGGCTGTCCCACTTTCGACCACGATTCGGTTCGTATCTTTCGCGAATTTTAATTTTCTTTGGAAACTTATTTTCCTGGCCGAAGATTTAATCATTTGCACGCGTTCTCCTTCTGTAATGGTAGAGGAATCGCTGATTCGTTTCGTTCAATTTTATTCGCGATTGTTCTAGTTATGTACGGTAACCGATAGATGTAGCCAACTTCGTATTATACGGTAGGGTAAAGTAGAGAGTATTGCGATTGGTCGGGCAAAGGATGGGCTCGCTGATTAGGAAACGAGCGTGCTTCAAAAACATATTCCGTGTCGGGAAAGACTCGACAATGGAGCCATCTGTGGGTAAACGCGGGAAGAAAATTGGTTCTTGTTCTAAAATGTTGCCTCTTAAAGCTCGTTTTACGAGAGTCAAATAAAGCATCGTCACAGCGATTCACCTTATAATACGAATTTGTATCCCCTTCGAATCGTCGTTTCTTTTCTTTTCGTTATTGCAAATGATTGCTTCTTACCATTCAATTTCGTCCATTAATTTCTAACGTAATCGAATAGAGTTCGTTTCCTTGCTAGAAAAATATCTGGAAAATCCACTCGTGGAATATTACGAAAATAGAACTGAGGAGCGAAATTTTGGAAAATTGTTGCGTCGTTCGCGTATATTTCGTCACGACTCGTTTTAAACTTCACGAGGGGATAGTTCTTGCCTCTGTGAAATATATGTTTACACGTGAAGCGCGTTCCTTGAGTTAACGCGCACCATGCATACGAAATGGAACCCCGCCCTGCAATCTTTATCCCGCCGCTATTAAGCATAATGCTCATCCGAGAAAAGCGCTGCTCGGATTCCGAGGTGTTAGACCGTTCCTTTTAAGGGAAGCTGGGGATATACGAAGGGACCACGTCTCGTCCACGTGGCACGCTCTCAATATGCATCGCGGCGCCACCTTCTTTCGGCGTATAGAAGAACGCGTTTCCTCTGAGGGGGCCGAGAAGGGGAAGACTAGACTTTGCGCTCTTTCAGCCGATCCCTTGGACAGAACGTTTTATATAAATACTTGAATAGATTCCTCCTATCCGTAAACAGATTTAACACTTTACTTTTAAAGAAGAATCTGCGTCAAACAAAGTATTCCTTCTCGTTCCTTATGTATACTTGGAGAAAGGGACGAGGATCTCCTTTAAGTTCTTTTAACCTTAAGTTCGATTCTTCGTACACTTTCTCGAAATCTTTCGTTTCGAACTTTTATCGAGTTAATCCGAGTTGAATTTTCTCCGAAGGAAAATGAGAAGTGAACTGGAAAGTATATTTTTTTTTTTTTGCAAACAATTGAATTTCCCGAAATGATATTTATTTCCCCTCTCGCTCGATCCACGCTTTGCGATCCTTAGATCGATGGATCGGGTGAAACGAGGTAAAAGTTATATTCGGTGATATACGGATGCGTGACGAGACGAAATAAATAAAAGTTAAAAGTTGCTCGATCGAGCAATTCCATCACTCGAAATCCCCCTCCCCGGTCGTATCGTTCCAACCTTTCTTGTTTCCGCTCAAAAGGAATTTTATTCGATATACAGTTTGAAAAATGAACACGTATAGCGAATATATACACACGCGCACACACTCGAATCTATAAAAATGTTCCAAGGTAACAGAGTTAACGGTTATTTCCATCTCAAACACGAGAAATGGACGAGAAAGGAGAATTTCTCGGGCATCGTTCCCGTTTATCCTATCCCATCGGATAAATTGATAGCGAGGCAAATTTATTTATAATCCATTTTTTAATCCGCGAAAAAAAGAAGAAGGCGCGTTCACGAGACGAAAATTGGAAGGAGACGGAAAGAAAAGAAAGAAAGAAAAATGGTTGATCTCGTTATCGGAGGAAATTTCAAATTGGCTCGGCCTTTAACTCCGCGCAAACGACTTTAATACACGTATAGACGCAACACGCTAGTTATTCCACGTTGGCCGTTGGAATTTTTGCTAGGCTAGGAATTTAAGTTGCGGCCGTGTGCGGAAGTTGGTTCGATATAAAGGGCCGCGACAAGAGGTTATGCGGATATACCGGTGTGTGCGTTTGCACGTGTACGTGTGAGGGGATGCGCGCACACAGTGTCGAGGGGGGGAGAGGGGGCTTGAAATGTCGGCAAAAGAGGCATCGTAAAACGGGCAGGGTATTACGTTGTTAGCGGCGGGGGAGTAGACGAGCTACACGTTGATTATTTTTACAGTTACGGTCTGTGCTCCATGGTCTAGACCAGTGGTTAGTGTGCCAGTCATCTTTTGTACCGTGCTCCGTGAACACTTGAAAGCGTTTCCTCTCCCCCCTTTCTCTCTCTCTCTCTCTCCCTTCCTTCCTCTGCATTTGAATATGATAGAGATAGAAACGTGGTTTGTAGTTTCCTTGAATTAATGATTTTTTCTTTCTGTCTTTTTTCTCTTTTTTCCATTTCTTTTCCACCACATTGTTTCGATTCGAGGATGGAGAGCACGGTATACAGATAAAATTGTTTGCGGAAGAATGGAAAATTTCGAAGATACGAATTTGAAACGCGCGAATTATATCGCGGAAATTTAAGTTTTCACAGATTTAGAAGATAGGTTGCGAGTTTTGCAAGTATTAACCGTTTCTGAAAACGGAAGTAATCAGAGCGTAACTTCCAAATTAACTTTTCGGTTCAAAACCGGCTCCCCTTAAGTAAACTTAAACAAGCAGCTCCAAATACGCACGTATCCAATGGAATGCGCATTTCTGCAGGAAAACTTTTACGATTTTACAAGTTCTTGGGATAAATTTTTTTTTTAAACCGACGAATCGTATCGATATTTAATATTTTTCCAAGCGATAAAACCACCTAAATATCGTAAACGTGAAATATTTTTTCACAACGCGACAGGAAGAATATTATTCTAGAATTCTTCCGGAATCTTTTCTGGAAAATTCTACAATCCACGTTGATACGAAAGAAAAGAATAAGGAAAAGCCAGGAGCCTTACTCATCCTTGTTCCTAAGGTGGGTGTATAATAAAACAGCGTTGGAAAGTGTTTATCGAAAGCTGGAATAACGAGATGGTCGGGGTGGGAGGAGAGAAGCAACGTTACAAACTTACACCGGGCATTAGGAGCTCTTCGGGAACAAGAAACAGCAACAAACTCTTAGTCGACGGTGGTTGTTGTACTCAAGTACTTAAAGGGGTGGGGGAGGAGGAGGAGGAGGAGGAGGGAGAGGATTCCTTTGTGGAATGGCGACCGTGCAAGTGACGGGCTGGTGCACTCAATCCCCGAAAACTTGAGTGTGTTTATACTGGCCCTGGGAATTTCTCTCGAAATCCTCCACACACACAGAAGGCCATCGCACACCTTTCCAATATGAATCTTCTTTATAGATTGGAACCTTATCTCCCGATCTTTGTTTCTCCTCCTCTTTCTTTTTCTTCTTTTCTCCCTCTTTTACTCGTTCGAGATTCAGGTCGAATCTCATTACTCGAAAAATTTCACTCTTTCTCCTTCTTCTTTTTTTTTCTTCTTGCACGAAACGATATCAAGTACCGGAAGATAATACGTCACGAGGACTTTATCGCGTCGAGACGTATCATGGACACGAAAGGATTAATGGCGATCGATATTCACGTCCAATATCGTAAAATCATAAAGTCGGTAGAAATCGTAGAATCCATTTTACGATCCCTCGTTTCCTTCTACTCTCGTATCTCCTCCCCCTTCCTGTACACGAGTGAATTTGTATTTTGCACGTGCTCGCACGATCCTCCTCTATTGTTCCGCATTAACATAGCCTGATGCGAACTCAACGAAGTCTCGAAAGTTAGAGCGTAAATTTTAGTTGATACCCGCGTTGGATGCACCACGGCGACGTGTTATCGATGGCGCGAAATAAGGGCTGGCAACTTTCGTAATAAAATTTCCTTTAATACGGGGGGCGGATCGTGGAGGGAATTCTCGATTCGTGGGTCGATGGTAAAAGAAAAAAAAAAAAAAAAGGGAGAGAAAAGAGGAAAAAGGAAAAAAAAAAGTGGCGACGCCGTAAATGTTTTCTCCTCCGTGATTCAATCCGACTATGCGCGCGTGTCCGGTTATTTATGAACAATGAGCGAGTTGTTATTGGTTTAGAGATTACAGGGGAATGCGGCGCAAACTGTTTTGTCGGAAAACGTCAATAGCCGTTTCTTGTTGCATCGGTGTTGAGCGAATCATATCAATTCATCCCTTCGGGATGGACGTTTGTCCATAATGCACCAACACCGTTGCAACACGGTGTCTACTACGTCCAATATTGCCTTCTGCTATTTGCCTTCTAACTGAAATTGTTCCGTCCAGAGGGATGGAGATTAATTCTCGTTGGAACGTTTGAGAATTTTTCTTATTTTTTCGATACTGTACATCGAAACGTACGTCTTTCCTTTTTTTTTTCCTCTTTTTTGTGGAAAGAATCGTAGATCGACTTCGCCTCGACGAATGATTCGCACGAATTGCATATTGCATAAGAAAACTGTAACGTCGGCGTCGTTCCACCGCGGGAAATTACGCTCGGTAAATTTAATTCGATACGAAAGGGAAAAAGATAAAAACGGGGACGGCATGAAAATGTACAGGCACTCCAGTTTATAAAACGTGCTCTCCTACGTTCGAGACGTTACACCGGCGTTGCCTGGATTTAACGCACGCGCGTACGTGTGCGTGTAAAAGGGGGAGGGGGGAAAAGTTCGAAAGAGATATCATTCACAGGGGCAAACGAGCTTTTATCCTTCTTTATGAAACTCGAGGGTAACGGTGACTGCTCGTCACTTGCAGTTACCGCCGATACTTTTCCCATTCTTCCATCGAATCTGAGACAAACGTCGACCTTATATTGTGTGTATATATATACATATATGTATGTGTGTATGTGTGTGTACGAAACCGTCTTTTGTACGAGAACGAGTAGTCGCGTTTGATGGCCGGTGTTTTACGCTTCACTGACCGGCCAAGTGCTTTTACTCGCATTTTGCTCGCTACTTTGTCTCGCCAGTTTGCTAAAATTGCACGTTATAACTGTTGGAATTTCGGGCGAAAGGTATTTATATGTTTTTCCTTTTTTTTTTGCCTTGCCTTGCCTTGCCGCGCTGTAATGACGAGAGATCGTGTGCCGAGATAATCGTGCACGGTATCATAAAGGCAGCCTGGAATGGCCTAGCGTGGATCCGGTGGATGAGCGTGGCGTGTTTACATTCAGATTTTTATTGCTCCACGTTTTGCGAACATAGTGGCGTGTAATTTTTAAAACGACGTTGGGGGAATTATGAGCTTTAGCCGGGATCGCTCGAGTTACTTGGATATTACTAGCTATTTCAGATTGCAAGTTGCAGTGGTAGAAGCTTTATCGCTCGAGTAGATTTCACGAGTTACTCGAAATATAATTATCGAGGAGAAGGAGAACGAAGGAACAATCGACGATTATTTTTTTCTTGGAAAACGAGAATCGAGAATGATATCGACGCTCGAGATCGTATTCGTTTACCGTTCTACGAGTAATTGAAAGAAGCCAAGGATTAGCCTACGAACTTGCCTATTTCCTAGGGAATTTTACGTTTTGCCAACTTTCCAATCTCGGCGATAATAATTATTGGGCGGGAAAGCTTGCACCCACGGAATAGCAAACTCTTCGTCGTTCTTTCTCTAAATTTTTACGTGTAGCGGCTCGTCCATGCAGGTGTAGGATCGCTCGAGTTTCCAGCGGTCCATTGATCACGCGAACGCGCGGAAGATTCATAGGAATCGCGGGCCAACTTGGAGACTCGTGATTCCCTTGTCATTTGTTAAACCGAGATGGAAGTTCCCCGCGGAGAGATATCGTTTCATATTTTATCCGTCGTTTTCGGAAAAATTGTTCTACAAGGGGCGCAAAGGGGAATATAAAGGGAAAGAGATCGGCGCGAATCTGAATCCCGAACGAGGATTTAGCAACGGAACGGACAAGTCGGGAGATGTAAAAGTAACGAATAGGAAAATTCCGGACGAACGATAAGTCCGTGTCCATTCTTATTCGGGGATTAATTTCCCGAATAAAAGAGAAATAAATCTTTGGAAGAATTGGAAAGAATTGTTGCGTAGAAAGGTTACATTTCCGATAGGTATCCTCGATTGAAAATATTCTTTCCGTATGAAATGAGAAAAATATTTCTCCGATGATTTTTCTTTCTAAATTCATCTTAAAACAAAAATTCGCAAATCGAATAATCTGTATTCCGTGCATTTTCCGTTCCTGTCCTGTATATACTCGTACTCGTTCGCTCTCGATCCAACAACGTCTACTTTTTACAGACCGTATTATCTCCCTAAACGGGAACTCTGGATAATTTTAAAAGTTTTCTCGTATCGGTCCCATGGTGACGCCCTGGGCGCTTTCCACGGGGAGGCAGAGATAAAAGCATGGCGGAGCGAAAAGTGGTCGTCAAAAGGAAGGGAGATGTCCTGGCTTTTCGAAAAGGCGAACAGGAAGGGATCATCTTTCCATGAGTTTTTTTTTTTATCATATCTGATATCGCGTATATCGTATATTTTGGAAAAAAGAAATTATATAGATTCTCTTAGAGAGGATTCCCAATTAGAGAGGAATTAATTTAATTAATTTTCGATTTATACTGTTTGGCTCTGCGAGAAGATCCCCGATGGAAATTTTGGGAAAAGATTGAATCGAAGCATAATATTTTTCCTTCTTTCTCTTTTTTTTTTAGACGTCTATCGTCGTATATTGCGTTTTCAACAACTTGCTTTTCTTCTTCATTTACTCTTCTTTTACCCTCTTCCAATTATTCCAACAGCTTAGCAAAAAATAAGAGCCACTCGTGCAATTGAAACGGAGAGAGGTTTGTCGAGAGCGACAAAGCTTTACGATTTGAATAAGAGACAACGAAAGTCGGTGAAAAATAATCCAAAGTATTCGCGGATTCATTCCTCCCCTCCCCTTTCCTCCCCTGCTGTTTGCGCCGTGTGGGGGCCGGACAGGGACGGGGGAAGAGGGGATAGAGGAAGCGGCATAAAAAGGGTATTGTGCGCACAGGTGTGTACAAGTGGATACGCGTTATTTTGTCAGCAACGTCGTTCGTATTAGCATGCTCGTTATAACCTACGTTTCTTTATTTCGTTCACTTTTATCCTCTATCGAGCAGCCATGTATCCGCAAGGATTGTAATTATCCGTTCTTCTATCAATTTTCTTCTCTGTTTCCCTACCTTTTCGTATTAAACGTAATAAATTATCTCGCTCTATCTATCTCGGTTAATGTTTTCTTTTTTTCTTTTTTTTTTAAACTCGATATTCCCTCGGATCGCTTCGATAAAGAATATCGAGTGAGATGGCCGATACTGGCTTTAAATGATTTATTTATTTATTACATGCTCCTAATTTTAACTGATATTGCGATACATAGTTTTGGAACGTTTAAAACGTTCAAATTCTTCTTTTCGTTATTCGATTCAAGTTTTTTTGGGATTACGTCGGTCATTTTTTTAAAAAGAAATGAATTCTCGTCGATGATTTAGAAGGAGGGAAATTTGGCAATTAAATCGTCCCGTCGCCTAATATTATCGATTTCGTGAAAATTGGATCGTCGAGTGAAATGATCATTTGCTCGACTCGTTCGGAAATCGAGAAACGAGGAATTTTAATGATTCGGTTGCACAACGATTTACACCGATATTCGTCGAGCTATGTATATGTATATATATACACACATATTCTACAGTTTGATGTGATCGGTCTTCGTGTTGCGTCAGTGTTAATGATTCGATCAAAGTTTGGCATAATGGAAAAATCCGGTAAGGAGGGGCCCGCGTAAATGGCGAGAAGTTGTCCTGGCTGCCTCGAAACATTCCTCGTTTTCCTTCAGAAAATTTAAAAATTCCCGGTAATCCGCCGGGAAATTTTCCCGCGCGGGATATACACTTTTATCGGAGCCCCTGTCAACCGAACCATACCCGGGGAAACGTATTAAAATGCATGGCCTGTCGTGAAAAGAAGGGGACAAATTATCATGGCACGCTTGAGGTAATTTACGATCGATGACCGTTCGATAATGCTCTTTCAATCTTTCAAATTTTTCATCGAATGCGTATCAGATTCTATCTTTTTCTTTTCGTCATACGCGATCCATTTTTGGTGTATCATTTTTTTTTCCTTTCGCAAAATTTATTTTATCAATTTTCGAAGAAGGAGAGAAGAATTTTCGAAATAAGAGACTCGTTGATAATTTAGAAGGAGGGAAATGGCTTCGTTTGGCAATTTTTTATTGAACCAGATTCTTTCGAATTCTTCTTTTCGTCATACGCGATCCATTTTTGGTGTATCATTTTTTTTTCCTTTCGCAAAATTTATTTTATCAATTTTCGAAGAAGGAGAGAAGAATTTTCGAAATAAGAGACTCGTTGATAATTTAGAAGGAGGGAAATGGCAATTTTTTATTGAATCAGATTCTTTCGAATTCTTCTTTTCGTTATTCGATTTTTTGGTCATTCTTTTCCTTTCGCAAAATTTATCAAGTTTAAGAAAGAATTCTCGGGACAAAAGATACGTTGATAATTTAGAAAAAGAAAAATAGCGTCGTTTGGCAATTTTTTATCGAATACGTATCAGTTTCTTTCGAATTCTTCTTTTCGTTACCCACTTTTTTGAGATTTGGCGATCGTTCTTTTCCTTTCGCAAGATTTATTTTATCAATTTTAAAAAAGAATTCTCGGGACAAGAGACACGTTGATAATTTAGAAGGAAAATAGCATCGTTTGACAATTTTTTATCGAATACGTATTCTTTCGAAATTTTCTTTTCGTTATTCGCTCCATTTTTTGGTCATTCTTTTTCTTTCGCAAGATTTATTTTATCAATTTTAAAAAAGAATTCTCGGGACAAGAGACACGTTGATAATTTAGAAAGAATGAAATAGCGCCGTTTGGCAATTTTTATTGAATCAGATTCTTTCGAATTCTTCTTTTATTCGATCCATTTTTGGTCATTCTTTTTCTTTCGCAAGATTTATTTTATCAATTTTAAAAAAGAATTCTCGGGACAAGAGACACGTTGATAATTTAGAAGGAGGAAAATGGCGTCGTTTGACAATTAAATCACGCCGTTGTGTAATATAACGGATCATTGATTCAATAGGGAAATCAATGTAGCAAAACACATTTTCGCGTACAATAGCAGACGGCGTGGAGCAGAGCACGATACAATGGGCCATTTAAGTGGGGTTTATCCGGTGTGTGTAGGGTGGATCCATTAATATTTCATTCCCTAATGCGAGACGCTGGTCGAGCTCTCTGTGTACTTCTCCTAACGCTAATCGTGATCCAAACTGTACACACTTGCGCCTTTGCTTGCGCTGCACGGATCGAAACCAATCTCCGTCTCGATTCTTTCTCATCATTCGATCATCTCTATTCCAGGTAAAAATATTACCAATCGATTAAATCCATTTGATCACGATGATTCGCATCGAACGATGTCTCGTCTCAACGTTGTTCGCAAAATTTTAATCCGAAATTCAAATTTAATCTCTTCCCTTCGAATATCGAAGGCATTGGAAATTGGACGCCGCTTTAACTGTCCATTAATCCTATATATCACTTCGGCCCATTCGGCTTATTTGGCCGAGGCCCAACATAGATTAATGTCTCCCTCACGGAGGTGAGAACGTCTCTCTCAAGCGTCCCGCATGGCCTTTTAGACCGTTTCCACCCGCGAAAAGTCGCCCGCTCGACGACGTAAATTTTCGCGAGTTCGCGCCGGATTTAAAGATTTACCGGATCCACCGGGACCACCCCTCTCTTTCCTCTTTTCCACTGCCATTTCCGTCCATTTGCCATCACCGCCCTCCTCGATTTCCGTTTTCAGAAATGAACCCCTCGATACGACGCGAGAAAAGAAAAGGAACGAAGTGAAAATTGCAAGGAATTTCGAAAATCGTCGCTTTTCTTTTTTCCAAATTTACTTTGAGAGTGGACACTAGAAATATCAAGTTTCTCGCGAAACTTTGGCAATTATCCTCTAATCCTCTAATAAAAATGTTCAAATGTAAACGTCAACTCTCGAGATTGAAAGCTCTCGAGCGCGACATTTCGAGTATTTTTCGAGGATTCACTGAATCGAAGAGAATTGAAAAGAAAGGGACGCACTTGGTTAGAGTTACCACGATCAAACTGTTAAAGATTGTCAGTGCGGTTTAGAGATAGGGAGAGGACAAGTTCTCGAAACTGTTTCTACGTGAATGAAACTTTCCATTCGAGATTTTCTTCCTCGTGATGTGTTTTCCTCCGCCGTATTCGGGATACTTTTGGCACTCTTGCCCCGAATATCTTCTTTTTCCGGGAGATACGTTTCGGGAGACCGAAACGTTTGAGTGGAAGGCGAGGAAAGTGGCGGAGAAGTAGTCAGTTCAGTTGGCAGAAAATAGAATAGTTTCACGGTAATCTAGATGATGTCTAGGTTTCAGACTTCCTTCCCGACTGCTCTCATCTTTCTTCATCTTTCTCCATCATCTTATCGCTCTCTTATAAAACGTAGAAACGATTTAAGAGCGAGAGACACGTACTTGGGACAAATTTGATCTCCCACCCGAAATCTTGTAAACTGAATAAAGGAAAATGAGATATCACAAACTCGCGAGGAATAATCTTTTCCTCCCTAAACGCTTAATTACAATAAAATTGAACTCGATCGACAATCCAACAAGGATATTTATAATATTTTCCCCCAATTCTCTCAACTATTGCACCAAATAATAATACCCTCCTCGATCCTCACCTTCCAACACTCGCCATTCTCCATCCTCTCGCGAATTAATTAGCCGAATCCGAATTAAGACATTAGACAGCCCTTATTCTCTCAACCAGAAATCGGGTATATATATTTTAACGTGGATGGAAAAGTCTTTTCACCCATCCACGCCCCATCTCGTATCGGATTTAATCGAGATTGGATCTCACGACGATTCCCATCGGCGTAATCTTGCCTCGTTAGAGACAATCTCACTTATCGCGTTTGCATTACGTATACGTACGTGGGAGAAACCCTCCTCCTCCTCCTTGTATTTGTACATATACCGAGGCGTATTATCGGCGGACCGAATCTCCATTTTCCTCCCCTCCGAGATCCTCTTCAACCGGTTGCGGAACTCTAACGTGGCGCGATTAGAATTTAGGTTGGTGCACTGCACCTCCGCAACTTCTCTCCACCGCAATTTCTCCCCCCCTCTCCTCGGTGGATGCGAATCCACTCCCCCGGCGGGTACTTGTTCGCCGGTCTACACCCTTCTCGAGTTTACCTTTCGGGATTCGAACGTTGGAAGGGTGCGCTTAGTTTGTTCTTCAAGGGCGCGAGAGTCCTTCCATTCCTGGATCAAGAACGAGAAGGGGGAATCACGCTATTCCGCGGAGGAGATCCGTCGTGATTGCTTAAGATTGGAAACGCGCCATCGAAAAAGTTGGAGAGAGAGTGGATTTTGAAACGAAAATTTTCGTAACGATTCGTTTTGATCCTTTGCACCGTTTCGATAGGTGGAACCAGATGAAATAATTCAAATTTATATTTGAGATCATTTCATTAACTTATTTTACAAAACTCGAAAATTTTGAAAATAATATTTCTATTGCTTAAGATTGGAAACACGCCATCGAAAAAGTTGGAGAGAGAGTGGATTTTGAAACGAAAATTTTCGTAACGATTCATCCTTTGCACCGTTTCGATAGGTGGAACCAGATGAAATAATTCATACTTGAGATCATTTCATTAACTTATTTTACGCTTATAAAACTCGAAAATTTTGAAAATAATATTTCTATTGCCACGCTCGTCAAACTCAGCCGAAGATGTCTAATTTGAGATAAAAAAATCTAAAAGTCGTTTAACAATTTATTATTCCACATCTCATAAGATTAGAAAGAGTTTAGGAAATTTATTTATTTATGAAGCGATGTTCTAAAAAAATCAAACATAGATAAATGTTGTCGCCGCATCAATGCAAGTGGTGGAGAAAGAAGAGAAAGAAAAAGTATTCGAACGCTTGAACTGGAAATTTTAATAGTATTGAGGTAAATCTCAAGGTTGTATATTATGAAATTTGAAAAATTATTCCACACCAATTTATGCAGTTAACATTGATATTTTGTCGGTGATAAAATTACAATGGGCTTCGAAGATATTTAAAATTTATTTAATTTCCTGTCTATTTCAGTCCATAAATAATATTTAAATATATATAAGAACGAGTAGAAAATGCTAAATCGAATGTTTATCGTTTGGAGATTTTTTTCCGTAGGATTTTATTTAAAGAAATATAAACGACGGTAATTTTTCCTCTACCGATCATTCATTAAGCGCGATAAATATTCTATCGTGTTTACGAGAGAACGCGTTCGTCATTCACGTACGATTCACGCAAGGAATTCGTGTTATTTACCTACAGATATAATTTCCAAGAATTCAAGGGCATACGGGTTTACGGGACGATCTGCGTCGTTTAGTTTAAGTAGTTGTGCCTCGACTTTCGCGTTGGAAACGTCGAGCTCGCTCTTATACAGCGGATTTCACGTAAATTAACTGTTCGCGCGTGTACAAAAGTTTCGTGCAATAAGGGACATCGATGGACACTGCGCACCAAGTTTCCTCGAATGGTAGGCGTAGATTTATTTTACTTCGCTTTATTATTTTTATTAAGCGATATACTTTATTTTGTTTCCCGTACAAATTATTATTCCACGTTCGCTCTTTCGTATATAATTCTCTTGGTTTCACCTGTTACAACAATTTGGAAAATCAACGTCGCAATGCATTTTGTCAACAAGAACGCGTTACACTTTTTTCCCTCCTCGGTGAAAATTATTATATCGGTGGACGATTTCCTTCTTTCCTCGTCGCGTATCGCGAGATGAATTTACCGAAACGGAAATAAACTGACTTCGACGGAAGGAAGTTCTTGCGTCCAAAGAGCGAAATACTACGCGCGTGGGAGAAGAGGGAAATAATTTTCTCTGAGCGGATTATTTCACACTAGTATAATGTATTTCAATGCGAATCGCGCTCGTTTCGGAAAATAATATAATCTCTCGATGCGTTCGTCGATGGCGGAAGAATCTTTGCTCGCGGTTTAACCCAATTTAAATCCCTTTCCTTTCTCTCTCCCCTCCTCCCCTCTTTCCCCGAGAGCAAATCTCCGTAAACAAACTCCGTAATTTTAACCGAATGCGATCGTTTATTATGATTAAATATCGATTAACGAGCGATATTAAATTATTGTTGTTGTAACATGGAGTAACGTAAATATAACGCGTATAATCGTTAATATAATGGTGAAAATATTAGCTAATAGACGATGGGGAACGAATTATCGTATCGGGCAAATTAGAAATCGATGTGGACAGTGGGTGTTATCCGCTTGCTGTTATACGATTAAAATTTCCTCCAGTTGAACGTGTAACGATGATTAATTAATATAAATGAAAATTTCATTATTCAAATTTAACAAATGATTAAACTCGTAGACGTGGCCCAATAAATGCCAATAACAACATGATCCAATTACGCGTCCCATCGTTTTGTCTTAAATTGGAACACACGCGGATAGGAAATATTATCATTTCGAGTTGGTAATAATTTGGCAACGTTCGTTAATCGTGATTTTATTTCGGAAAACAAGATTTACTTAAAACCGAAACTTTGATGAAATATCGGTCAGATTTTCAGAATTTCAGTTTTTTGAATAAATCTAAAAACACGAAAAAGAAGAAGAAAAATTTCACCGTAAAAAACGTTGCCGTCTCATTTTTATAAAAATCGAATCTTGACTTGACTCTCGATAGCAGCGGTGAAAAAAAAAAAAGAAAAAACACGTTGCCGAGCAAAGTTGCCAAGGCTTAAGGACTTTTCGACGTCTCTCGTTTCCCTCTCGAGGACGACGAAATAGTGTTCTCGTGTTTCACGGAGTAGTCTCGCCTCCCCTTTCGAATTATCGCGATATAAGTTTCCACGCGTTTGGCGGGAAAGACTCCCCCTCCCTCCTTTTTTCCTTTCTTTCTCCTCTCCTCCTCGAACGAAAAACCGGGGAAAAACGGGGCGACGTGTTTCGTATCTTTGACGAATCGACGCTGTTTCTCATCGGCGTGACAAACAATGGAAGAAAACTGCTTTATCCTCGCCACATTTCGCCCACCCCCCGTTCTTCCCGGTTAAAGTAATCGAAAAGTTCATTTTCGACTACGCCGGATCATCCCTGTTTATTCGCGTTCCGCGTGAGGCGAATCGAGATCCCGAGATAAGGGATCCGTTTTTCCTAGGATTCCTAGGAAAGAGACACAGAGAGAGAGAGAAGAGGAATCAATTTATTATCGAGCCCGCAATCGCTTTGACGCGATGTTTTCGAGGGAGATTGAATTCGTTACGTGTGAAATTTATTCGAGGAACGGGAGCATCAGATGGTAGCATTGGAATTGATTCCTTCTTGGCGAGACGTCCGAAAATTCTTGCGTTTCATACATCTGATATAAATCGATTGTTGAAACGATCGATTGCAACGATCGGATAATATTCAACAATCGGTTACAATTTTCCCCTCGCGTCACTTCTTCTTGGGATGCATCGAACGTTTTCCTCTACCTACGAATTTTCACCCGTTCGAATTACATTTACATCCGATCGAGGGTGAAAAATAGAGGATGGTATTCGTCGGTCGAATTGACGAAGGAAGAGAAATTTATGGGTGGCGGCCCGCGGAGTAAGTTTAGCGCGTCGTCAGCATCCATTCCGTTCTCCATTCGATGCAACGGCGGTTGATGACCGAAACGTTGGCAGTCGGGGATTCCGTTGGGGTCGGTCACGTTTCCACGGTCCGGCGCGAGGCATTTTCGTTGATTCGA
This sequence comes from Apis cerana, assembly GCF_029169275.1. NCBI lineage: Eukaryota > Metazoa > Arthropoda > Insecta > Hymenoptera > Apidae > Apis > Apis cerana. The sequence continues at coordinate 5,779,289 of NC_083867.1, read as the reverse complement.
GATCATAGAAAGAGTTTGATTGCGCCCTAAGTATCGTCGTTACCTCCCTCCCCTCCTCCACCCACGGTTATTGGTCCGGCCATTTCTGTTTCCCAACGTCGTTCCCCACGAATAATGACTACGACCAGGGGGAATACCCGGCTCGCCCAGGGAATACCAATTTCGTATCTCATTTTTGTCCCCTCCCCGTTCGCTCATGGCTCGACTACGAACGGATCGTATTTGTTTTCGCGTTTCTTTTTGAAAAAAACGAATTTTGTGAGCAAGGATTTTACTTTCCTTTTTTTTGGTTTTTTGGAAATCTAGGCCGATCGATCGGTTCGTCGGTTAAGGAGAGGCGATGTTGCGCTCATCAAACTCGCATTTGTCAAGGCGACGACGAGGGGTGGAGGTGGTAGTCAATAACGGTGGTTCTCCTTGAAGTTGATCGATGCACAATTGGAAGAATTGTAGAATCCCGACGAAACGTTGCCCATAATTCTCCTCTATTATTCCCTCTTTTAAGCAGGGAGAAGGCAGAGCGTCGAGGAGAGGAGATCAATCTCTATCTTTCCAACCGCTTACCACCTTTTTTTCTCCTTCCTCTCCCCCTCCCCCATGCTAATGGGACTTTCCAGTACATCGATCGCGACATGTATCGGCAACAGCTATCCTTTCATCCCTCGTTTCATCTATTCACACGCAAAACACTCCGTTTCACCCAAGAGATTTCGGGATTGCTTTAATATTATTTATTAAATTCCAGATGAAAATAATGTATGTTCGAGAAGTCATTGCAGAATGCTTCTATCATAGTCTGAAGCATTAATCGAGTTCGTAGAATAAACAATGACTGATCGATTTAATTTTTATTCGTATAATGAATAACGGTTAAACGGTAGAAAATGTTTCACATCGAAAAAATATAAATGCGTTCCTTCGAAGCAGTCGAAATTCCATGACAATTCCCCCTTTTCTTTTTTATCCCTATCGATCGACAAATCTCGATCGATCGCACGGTATTCCCATTTCCTTCGACGCTGATTTAACATAACGTCCGAGGAGGTCGGGGTTGGAGTGCCACCCTTTATCTTAATACGAGTCGTATAGGCAAGTCTATACAGGGTGCTGTTGGATCGTCCATTGTTGCGATCGAACAAATAGCCTTGGAGCACCGCGCGATCCATTCGTGTTAACCCAGTTCCCCTACGATTTCAGGAGGGGACCAGACCCTCCTTCCTTCCTTCCTTCCTTCCTTCCTTCCTTCCTTCCTTTCGATCCACGAATCGGGGTTGGTAGATTTGTCTCGCGCGACGTATTCATTGGGGAGAAAGAAAGAGAGAGAGAGAGAGAGGGGGCGTTTAAAGCGGACGATAATTTGCCAGAGAAGAGAGGAACTCGTGAGATTCGTAGCGACGCGTATTTGTTCGTTCCAAGGTTTGTCGTCTGCAATTTTCCTGGCTCCCTGTCGCGGCTAGAACACCTTTCTCTCTCTCTCCTCCGCGCTCCTGCGACACGAAGGAGTCGAGGCGAGTTGGATCGATCATCCAAGAAATTGGAGGCAGCCGACTCTTTGACGATCCGCGTGATTCCGAACTTGGTATTTCTGAAATTGCTTCGATCGACGCGCCTCTGCCTCTTCCCTCGTTTACGAGACCGACTCGAAGAGTTTTGGAAAGCGAAGCAGTTTGGAATAGAGTAGTGTTGGAATACGTATTCGAGATCGATGACCTCCATTCTTTCTTTTGATTCCTGATTTGCGAAAAGATTGGCCGGCCAACCGAGTACGACAGAACAGTGTCGGTCTAAGAAAGATCTAAGTTATTCCAACGACACGTTTGCCAACGTTATCGAGTGAGATCGAGGCAAGGGTTGGTTGGAAAGAGGGGTGTCGCGAGAGATGAAGGGTGGGCTGGAAGCTCCCGGTCACGCGAAGGTTTAATCCCGTGCAATAAACTGACCCGTCGTTTCGCGGGACCACGTCTCGTGTCTCTTTCACCCTCGTTCTATCGGCCAAAATTACTGTCCCCTCTTATTATCGCCCGTGTACTAGCAGGATAGATTATCGTACATGTCTTGGTCTAAATTTCTCTCTTACAATTTTTCTCTCGACTTATATATATATATATATACATATAATACATATCGATATACTTTCGTGTTTTGCCTTCTTTGTTTTCATCGATAGAAGAAACGTCTAAATTTCTCTCTTACAATTTTTCTCTCGGCTTACATATGAATTCGATTAAACATATATTTTCTATACGTGTTGAAATACATATCGGTATACCTTCACGTGTTTCGCCTTTTTTGTTTTTATCGATAGAAAAAAAATGGGAACATAGGTTGCCGTTATTATTTTGTCAGCCTGTTGCGAAAGTTTCCTCCTCCCGGAATCGATGCACGTTGTTTCTGTTTCTCCTTTGTTGTATGCTTTTTCCGGCGTATCAGCGCCCTCTAGCCTGCCCGGAGGATATTCGCGTCCCACCATATTTCCTTTCCGTACAAATTTCCTCCGCCACGTCTCTTTCTTGTTATCGGGACCCGTGTGCGCGTGAAGGGAAAAATATATTATTCAATTTTTGATCTCGTAGCCACTTGCGCGTATGTAAAAATCTTATGGAACGAAAACATCCGATCGAGATGTATATATGGAAATAACGACGTGGTAACGAAAGTATGGAGAGATTATCGATCGAGCAAAATGGCGGGCAAAACCCGGATATTAAAAAGATACGAATTAATCGCTTCGAAGAGAAACGTGAAACGCGATTAAAAATTTGGACGAGTGATAATTTTTATGAGAAGTCGGCTCTCTCTCTCTCTCTCTCCGTGTCGCGTGATATCAGCGGCATCAGTGTCGTTGCACGTTAATATACCAAGCAAGCCGCGCTTTCCTTTTTTCCCTCTTCTTTTTTCCCCGCTCCTTCTTCGTTCCCTCTCATATCGGTGTGGCGTTAAGACAACCTATTTGAAGTCGGCTCTGCCGGGGGAGAAGATGAGGCCGTCGTTTAATTCCCGTGGAATGCCTTCGTCGTTTGTCACGTCACCTGACGTTTCCTTAAGACGGGAGAAATGTATCCCCGCGAAAATAATGAAACCTTTATTTCATTTCTTTTCACTTCATTTCATCTCGCCGCCCCCCACCGCTGCCCCATCTCATTTCGAGATCCGGACCAGCCTGCACCATATACCGGGTGGCGCGAGTCAACGAGCCGTCCCTGCTCGAACAACAATACATCATCGGGCGTATCCAGTTTTCGAGAGTGTTGAGAGGAGAGGTCGGGATCGTTGGTGCATTTATTCGAATATTTAAAGCGTTAATCGAAGATTTTATCGGTCTGAAGCGTCGAAGCTGGAGGAATCAAAAGCTGATGGATTCGTTGAACGGGTTTGCGTCGTACGTACCTGATTTCCCTTCAATATTCTGGAGATTGGTTTTTCTTTATGGTCAAAGAGAGTCGACAGAGAAAGAGAGGAGAAAAGAAGTTACCGGTATTCCCTTTTCTTGGAAACTCCTCTTGCTCAATTTCCCAATCTCGAGCAAACTATGGGACTATTAACGTCTCTTTGGAGAGATATTCTTCGAAATTTTCTTTCGAATTTCGCGGAAATTTCTTTCTCAACGCCAAACCTGATCGTGGAAAAGTAGTACACGCGCACGCGGTATAATTTATTTATCTCCGCGTTTCACGTTCTCGGCAAACTCGTTTCCCATTCGTTTATATTGCAAATATATGTATACACACATTATGGACCGACATTTTTTTAAAAATTATTAATGATACAGGGGATGGACGGATCCTCTTTACGGATCCTCTCATCTCCCTCTCCCCTGTCCACCCTTGTCAATCGTATTCACGTTTATCCTCCGCCATTTTCCTTCCTTCAACTTCTATTCCCCCGACTGTGTTAATAATGCGCCTCTGACTGACGGATCAAAGTTTCGTGCGATAGACATCGCGCTCGTAAAGCCGATTAAATTTCCATATTATCCATGGTGTTTGCCTTCCTTCGTGTCCTTTTCGACGATTCATATCTCTTTCTTTCTTCCTTTTTTGCTTCCAATTGAAAGTACAATTACAAAAATCCATTACGCGAGGCAAATAGAAACAAAGGAGAAAGAAAGGATTATTTAGAAATCGTGTCGAAACGTTCTCGATTTTATAAGGAGGGGGAAATTAGCAATATGGGACGATGGAGAGGGGAGAGGAGGGCAGGGTGGAAGAAGTACGGTTAACTTGAAATTCAGCGAGTTGAAAACGCGCAATAAAAATGTCGATATACATTTATCTTGGCCCGGTTCGGCGTTCGGTTCACGTTTGAAAAGTGCAACGTGCACACGCACGACACTTTGTATACGGTGGCCATAAACTTCCTTGACATCGAATACGTCGGAGTAAATCTCCTGTCCCGCTTTATTTTCTCAAAGGTTTACAGATATCCTAAAACCGATCGAGCTCGAAATTCGATGGAATCGTTCGATGGAATCCTGCCTTTTTTTTTTTTTTTCCAATTTTCCACGAACGAAAACAGTTGACAGTGAACGACGACGATCGGCAACGTGTGTTACGCTTAATCCTATTCTTTTATTACTCGTATTTAGAATCGGAGGAAAAACGATCAATTCGAGATTCCTCCTCAACATTCTTCTCTTCTTCGTCCTCTTCTACATCCTGAGTTTTAAAATATCTCTTCTCTTCGCTGTATGCTTTCATCAGAGAATTTGATCAGATTAGGAAACCTTCTCTGAAAGAAACGGTACATAAATTTCGTGGTGGACAAGCGCGGTTAATTATAATGAGATTGTCGCTCGACGAAGGCGTCAAGTTTGAAACAACGATCGTGTTGGGCCGCGACTCTAATTCGGTAACTCAATCTTTGTCAAGTAAATCAATTTGACGCAGGCGATGGAGCCGCGTCAGTTTGCCGATCCATCGCGTCACCCTTTCGCTCTCTCTCTCTCCTTTTTGCTCTTGGACGGCTCTTGGACGGCTCGATGACCACCGACGGTCGATCAGTAGTCCCTCGTTGAATTTTCACCGAGCACAACGCTGCCGTCCAATCAGAGGCCGCTCTTGGAATCGTCCAACTTCCTCTTTCTGCTCTCGTAATCTCCTCCCGATTTTCCAGCGATCTGACAACACTGGCCGTTTCTTTGCAACGAAAACTCGAATTTGAATCTTGGCGAAATCACGGAGAGAGTTTTACTGAATTTTATCATCGTACGAAACCACGTAGTGATAAGATCGATTATAGAAGATTCTTCTAGGGAAATTCGATTGGAAGGATAATTGAATCGGAGGAACAATGCGGGGAAATCGCGAGACTCGTGGGAGGAGGCGTGGACAAGATTCTTGGAGAAGCTAAATGGTTTGCATGAATGCAAGTCCGTTCGTTTTTCTTGCCAACCTGTTAGCTCGGCTCGGTGATGAATCCATAAAGCGGGGACAGAAACTGAGAGAATGAGCCGACGCCTTATTCCGCCTGATTTACGACGTTTGAAATTAATCTCGATGGGCGAAGGCTCTTTTTTCAAGACCAATCTATCTTCCACCCTCGCGATTGGAGACGAAAATTTCTTCTCTTTTTTCTTTTTTTTTCAAGCTAGTGCAATTAGAATAATTTCAATCGTTTCGCATTTTTACGAGTCGTGTATCGTACAGGATGATCGATAATTAGAATTATTCAAGAGGTCGGTCAGCCGGAAAGAGCGGAGGAAGGAGAAAAAGAAAAACGAAAGGAAGAAAAAAAAGATGAAAAGTTGAAGGAGGCGGAAGTCGCTTCCGCTCCTTTCTTTCTTCAATTCTAAAGACTTTTTATGGTTTGGACTCCTTTTTATTCGGCTCTTGCATATTATATCGTTGAATCGTAGGGTTTTTTAAAATTTAACTATTGCATCTTTCTTTCTTTCTTTCTTTCTTTTTTTTTTTTTGATGATGATTTACTCAACAGAACTTCGAACGACATTTTTCGAATAACTTTCGTTTCCGTTCGAAACGATACATTGCAACCGTTTCGATGCATTACTCGTAATTAATTTGCATTCTATTAATTAGGTAACACTTAATTAACAAGTATCCATTTAACGCGAACAATATCCGTAACAACAAGGTCCGTTAAGTAGAAACGAAATGAGGGTTTATCGAAATACTCTTCGTTCCCAATCCCCCATTTTATCGGTAATAGCTTTCCTCGGTATCTACTTAAAAGAACAATACCTAATTACATCTCCGCTGAATTATATTATCCATCACGGTCGATAATTATTTCGAGAATAAATTTTACCTGGATTTTATTAACAAATTGTATTACCATTTCTTCGAATCGGGAAAATCTACCCCGGTGTACAGAAACGAAATAAATCTAATTTCCAAAATTAGACTCGATTAATCAATCAATCGATACACCGCGTTATTCGAATTAACGATCGTACGATGGACGGGGGGGGGAAAATTTGGATAACGTAATCGTACTCGCTTGATAAAAATCCATTTCGAGAAGGAAAAGTGGACGCGCAACGGATCGGGGAGCGTTGATCGGTATTGCGGGCCAATATTTCATCGTGCATCGCGGAAAAGACGAATATTCCAAACGCGAAATAATAAAAGACGGATGTAAGGGGGGGAGGAGGAGCCGCGTCGGAGAATTCTCGATCTCGATCCTCGAGCCGTGCATCAGCGATCCGGATGTTGTCTCACGCGTCATAAATTACGACGTCCGCCCACGTCGGAGGGCGTGCTGCGTTTCAAGAAATTATTCAACTGTCTCTGCGGGATTGCCGGTGAAAAATACAAAAGGGGGTATGATTTATAACCGATCGTGCTTCTTATGCATTGAATGTTTACCACACCGGGCACGTGCCGCTCGAAGAAATGAAAAGAGAGCGGACGTGTCCGCTCCGAAGCGCAGGCCGTGATACTCGATTTCCGATACTCGATCCGAAACTCGAGAATATCGCGGAACGATATCGTTCGTTGTGACAAATTGCTCACCCGGAGTATCCGTTGATTGAATCTTCTTCGAGGCGTGTTGAAACACTTTTCGAGTATACGCTTTTCTCCACGGTTTTTTTTTTTAATTTAATTATAGTAATCTGCTTTCACGTTGATTTCGCGTTATTAATGATCGATTTCTCGAGCAGTAGAGAAATTCTATAGGGAATTCTTTTTTCTTTCTTTTTTAATTTTTCACAAACTTTATCTTTACTTCATATTTTCATAACTCATATTTTTATTTCGATTAATTTTCCTTATTTTTTGTAGTAGGAGTACTTGTGTCTTCGATACAAATTTCGTTTCTATACGTTGTAACAAATGTTTGTTTGAAGAAGAGGATCACGCGTGTCCTCGTACTTCAAAGAAATAGTATTCCGTAATACGAGCTCGCCTAAACGATGAAAATTATTTCACGCTAAATTTCACACGAGATAAGCGGTTGCCGAGCGTAACCGCACGGAATGAGAGAGGCAATGTATTCCTGGAACCGAGTGAGTGGCAACACTGACTATATGTCTCGCTATTAAGGACGGAAGAGGGGACGTAAAAATGTAATAAAAACGGAGGAGGAGCGAAGAAGGAAGAGGGATATACAAGAGGAATATTCATCGGAACGACGAAGGCAGGAATAGCCGCGTAACTTATATTTTTGATTTGTTGCGCTTTATGCATCCTGATGCTCGCCTCTCCATAAAATTGTTCATCATTCGGCAGAGACAACATTTAGCTTTGCCTTGCTCCGTTTCTACGGCTCATTATTCGCTTAAGATCCACGGCTCGTTCTTTCTTTTTTCCGCTACGCGAAAATCTTGTCACGCAAGCGGACATTTAATTCTAGGTTCTTGCTGACGGGATGCCGTTAATAATGAAATATATTTTGAAATATATTGCGAACTGGGAAAGGAAGAAAGAATAATTTATTATGTAATATGGATTACCATTATTCTTTCGTATTTTATATAGCAATTAATTCGTTAATATCGAACAATTCATTTTTCTTCTTCGGTTTTTCCGAATTTGTTCGTTGGTCGATATGGTTTTTTTTTGCACGCGAAAATCGAAGAAAGGTGTAATCCCGTTTTGGAACAAAAGATTCGTTGATTACGTTTGTCCGTGAAGCATCCGGAAAGTTTTACGGAGAAGTAATGGCGAAAGCTGTTTTCTTATGGATCTCGCCTCTCGGCTACTTTAATTACTGAGATTGAAACTCAGGAGTTGAAAGTTGTTCGCGGCGAACAAAGACGCGACAGGCGAGTTCGTTAGCTGGCTGGTACAACACGATCGTTATCGCCACGAGTTTCGACGTAAGAAAGAAAGAAAGAATCTAATGACTCGGCGCGGTTCGAGAGCATCGTATTACGTTACATCGCGAAAATATTTATCATTCCCCCGTGCTTCGCGTGTAATTACGTTCCAAAGAAGGAAAAGTAATTTTTTATTTTTCAAAGAGTTAAAAAAGATCATTCACAAATAAAGAAGAAGAAGAAAACTAAAAACAAGAGATCGTTCGATGATCGAGAATGAGCACAAGATTTGCACAAAGAGTTCTCTGCAAACTTGGAAAAGATCGGAGGGTTTCAAAGGCTTAAACGAAGTTCAATCGTCGTCAAGGAACGTCGACGGTGCCCAGTTTCTTGGAAATTTTTCATCAACCAAAGAGTACCGTTTGATCCTTCCAGATGACACAGGAGGTCGACGTGCCTCCATCTTATCTGGGTTCGAAACTTTTTCTCGGAATAGATTAGAGAACTCTCCCCGTGTTTCCATTCGATGCTATCCGATTCAACGGGATCGAGTGATATTCCATCGGTCAAACCCGCTCCACCACTCTTTCGCTCTTGCGTATATACTATATATATATACACGTGTTTGTCGTTGTTTGGCCCGCGTTTGGATGGCAACCGCGTAAAATCTGTTGGTGATTTCGCGGATGGATCGTTGGGAGTCAAAAGGCTCGTTTCGAAACGAGGCTGCCGATGGTCGTCCAATGGGCAAACCGTACCGTATAAACCATATAAACCGCGAAACCGTACGACAGTTTACGCTCTGACGCTCTCTGCTCTGTGACACGGTTCACTGGGTCAACCTGCCCCCCCAATTTTCCATCGTGAAAACGTTACGATGCTTATCGAAGCGTTGATCGGTCGAGGATTGAAAGTGAAGGGCGGGAGGAGGAGGGTTTGGCCTGCTTCGAGGTCGAGGATCGAGAGTCGAGTTTGATCATTCGGCAAAGGAGAAAATTGAGGCGGCGTAAAGGGATAAATTTATATCGTCGATAATCGTAGTCGCTGCGAATCTTCAATTGCAATTTTCCTTTCCACTGTTCCGATCGATCCATTTTCGATCATCAATCATTTCGAGGCTTTGCAATAATTTCTCGAATCTTTGAACGATCAGAGCGAACGTCAATTGTTAACGTTGCAAATTATCAACAATTTTCCACTGTTCTCTTATATAATCGGTCCATTTTCGATTGAACGAATCTTCATTTCGAATCTTGGAACATCGCGGTATTTCGTCCATAGCAGACGAACGATCGGTTGTTAACATTTGCTCGCAATTTCTGGTCAAAAGGATAGCCAAATTTATTCGCGCTTACGGTCATCCACGCGACTCACTTTCCACTATTTCGCTCGATGCAGATTAATATAGGGTGAACACCGGTGCGCGAAGCGTGCTTGTATTACTAAACGATAGCGTTAGCTAGGGAATCTAGTTGGGGGTTACGTATAGACTCGGTTGCTAGTTGGTAACACTGGCGCGTCTTGCTCGTTATAACCGCAGACTTGCCGGCTCGGTGTACGGGCTTGGAAGGAAAGTGCAGGGGGTTGGAGGAGGCAAGAGGAGAAACGTGTGTAAGAGCTACACGCGAGGAATAAACGTTGCGGCTACGTCCGCCAACCGGGTCTCGTAATACGTTGGTCAGGATCCCTCTTCTCCCTTCCCTTCCCCCGATAAAAACCTCGATCCTACTCCGCGCGGAAATCGTCCTTCTGCCAACCATTTTGGTAATTGAGATTATTGCGCGCGCGCGGATCAAACTTTCTTTTTCAACCGAACTCGTTATCTAAAGTTTTTTTTTACACCGTTTCTTGATTTTCAGTAAACAAAATTTTAAATTCGAAGTGAAATACCACGATCCAATTAATTATCGATTCTCCTCTCCCAAAAAATCAATCCAAAAAAGATTCTTATAGTAATCCTATCTAACTTCCTCTCGAATCTTCCGCTAAGATTTTTGTAATATTCTATATTTTCCACGAGGACGAGAATTCCAACACATCGCCATAAACACTCAAAACTATCCCCTCCCTTTTTTTTCTTAAAGTAATCAATCCAAACGAGATTCTCACACAATTCTCTCTAACTTCCTCTCGAACCCGTTGCGCTTACGAACCGCCTCCTTTCCCACTTTCCTCCTTCGCCTTCCATATTCGGCTTATCGTTTCTCGCCTCGAAATCGAAACCCCTCCATTCGAGCGCGTCCGGAAAAATCTCGCGTGGTACAAACGACGGAGGAAGAACAAAAAAAAAAAAAAGAAAAATGGGGCGCAGATATCCGAGACGGTGGCTCGTTACAGGCTGCCGTCTCGTCAAGTGGCGAGGGACTGTCGTAACGCCGAGCGGATTTAAAACTACTTCACACTAGATTACGCAAATGGGATGACGATAATGCGCCGAATCATTTTCCCCGCGCGGAAATTCCATCGAAGAAACCCGACCCGATCCACGGATGGATTCCTCTCCCCTTCCCTCCGAAGAGGGCCCCTTCGACGGCGTTACTTACCGCGTAGGAACGGCAGTCAGGAATTCCATGCAAATGGTAACGACCAGGAAACGGTCCGAGACCGTTTGGCCGCAATCGTTGGACGCTGGAAAATGCTATTTCCCGCCCACCGGAGGCTAGTCGAGCAGAGTACTCCCTTTGGATATCGTCCATATTTGCTCTTTAGCCCCGGCAAAAATCGTTTTTCCGATCTGGTTTATGGCGTTTCTCGTTTAAAAATCTGGTTTATTTTATCCGGGGGACGAGGCAGAATTGTATTCGGGAGATTTTATTTCGAATTGGTGCTCGAAGAAAAATCACTTTGCATAAATGTTTGCGACGGAGATATATATATATATAGAGAGGGACGATACGCGTTGTTATATAAATTTAAGAAAGAGACGGAGAGAGCGATCGGTTTCCAGCATTTCGAGATTGATTAGAAATTTTGGACTACATTTTTCTACTCTCGTTTCTATGTCTCGTCGTTTACGCAAAACGAGGGGAAACGTTGTTCGTGTAATGCAACGTAAGTGGATTTGTCGAGCGAATATACATTTCCACTTTCGAAAGGAAATTAGAAAATCCCTCGTCTCGAATAGAACGATTTTTTCCAATTTCGAGCGTCGAGAGAGCACGTATATATATGCATATAAAAGTCGTTGGATTATTCCGGAACCTTTGGAATCGGATGATCTGGGGCGATGCGGAGAAGAGTTTACGAAGTTTCTGGTCGCACGTGCACACTCTCCCCTCCCCATTGTCCTCCGCTAGAGCGAGGCGATAGCGTTTAGAGCGAAAATTACGTATGCAGGTTGGCGTTCGTTGAAACGACTTACCTGCAATTTAACGTGGCGGCTTATCTTTTGGGCCACCCCGAACTCGCACTGCTTCCCGAACCCGGCGCTACCGATTGCCTTTAATGGCCTTCTTAACGAGCGTGGACTAGATAGATAATCCCTATTATTAATATTATAGATCTTTTGTGCGCTCGGGGATGCAATTAAGATGGGGAAGATTACGTTTAAATTGCATGCAAGTAGCTCGAACGGAATTTTGCATTATTAAACCCGGGTAACAGTGCGTTTCGCAACTGTTATCTCGAGTGTTTTAGAGTCGTTTTTCTTCTTCTTTTTTTTTTTTCTAACGACGAAAGGGAGCGTTTTCTTTTGTTTCGTTTCCTCGAAGAATAATCTTTTACCGAATAATCGAGAAACTGTCGATTCGTGTAGAGAAATAGCTGCCATTTCCACGAGACTGTCTTTATTCCGTGGAGGAGCAAGAAAGTTGATTTATTCTCGTTGCACGTAGAAAATACCAGGGGGATGGAAGTTGCAAGCTGAACGATGCTACTTTCCAAGAAGGTTGTTCGGCATATTTTGTTACGATGGATTCGCCAAGGGATGCTGCGTTATATTTGACGATGTTAGGCGCGCACGTGTGTGTGCGTGTATGTGCAACCAATTTCTTCTTTTCTCTCTCTCTCTTTCTCGAAGAGGAAGAAGAAGAAGAACAAAGAATCGAACGATAATCCCCAACAACTTTTAATTCGAATCTTTCGATTCGTAACGCGAAAAAATCTCTGAAATCAATCGTAACTTTCCTCCCCCGTCTCTCGATCGTCCCTTTTTCGATTCGATTTTTCTTTATCCCCTCTTCGCAACCACTCGCGTCTTCTTCCCTTCCTCCTTTTTAAAAAGAAACTATCTTTTCAAAAAAAAAAGAAAAAGAGGGATCGTTCTTTCCTCCCCCCACCTTTTCTAGCTCTCGTCCATCCCCGTTGCCGAGACAGGATTCCCCCCTTTCCCCTGCAATACACACAACTCACGTACCGAGTTAATATAGCCGAGCAGTAACTCTGGTTACAACTGCTCCGTTCCGTGCGTCTGTGTACCCCGGTGTTTGATAGTACACGTGTTTGACAAGTAGAAAGACGACGTAGTATACTCCCGAGACGTGGTCAAAGGACCCGGCCAAGATTCACATTACTCGCAAACAGCTCTACGTGACCTTAGGTTTGCGTTTAAACGACAAATACCTCGTGGCACTCGACGGAGGAATGGCGATTCCGGGGCCGCAGCCGGGATAGTCTGCTCCCCGAAATATTCGTTTCTTCTTTCCTCTTGTTAATTTTCGATAATTGTTGTATTCCAACAAAGCGGAAAGTTGAAATCCTGGCACGAGATCATGGAGGTTTCGATCGATCGGCGGCCATTCACTTTGGCGGATTTCGAATAATAAATATCCGGATGGACTCCAGTCTCTCCGTTTCTCCAGCATTTATTCGCGTGATCGTCCAAGGATTTATAGATGTTTTATTGAGTCCCTATGGAAGTTTTGACAGTCAATATATTCCCAGTTTTGGATTTAATGGAATCGGAACAGGATTTATTACACCTTTCCACGCACGCCGATGTAACGACGCGCTAACTTGGAGCCTAATCTTCCCAATAACGAGAAATTTAACGTAACGGTACAGCAAAGTGTATATATATAGCGGCGAATTGTTACATTCGATACGAAAAAATTGAAAAGAGCAAAAATAAATGATATCCCAGAAACGAGAAATACTCCCTTCCTACGAATACACGATAATAGCCACGATAGGTGGAGGATCGATACATTCAGTATTACGTAATCCGTAATCCGATGGGAAAAAGAGAGAAGGAAAAAGGAAGGAGTCGAAGCGAGACGCCGAGAGTTTTTGAGATTGCAGTTTAGGCGCGTTATAAATCAGCCATCGGGCGGCCCAGTGATTGGCGGGATTCGGGGCATCGCATTGACAGCCATAAACATGCCACCGTCGGCCACCGTGTCTCCTCCTCCGTTCCCCTGATGTATCGCGTATTATTTTGCTTATTGACACTCGCGAAGGGGACGATTGCCCAAATGGAGGGCCGATACACGATGGCCCCCTTCTGCCTCTGCGCGATCGATTCAGATCTCCGCTCTGAATTATCGAATCACCTCCTTTTCTCCCCACGAATATCGCCGCCAAGAAATTTTCGGCACTCGCTACGAGAAACCATTTTTCCGTCTACCATTCCACTCTACGAGAAGGAACGAGGGGAAAGTTGTTGATCGTTGGCCGACCAAATTTCTTTGGACGAATTTTTAGATCGAGCGCAGAGAAGAAGAAGAAGAAGAAGAAGAAGAAGAAGAAGAAGAAAACGGAGGATCGGTTATGCATTGTTTCATTGTGTTCGCCACGAGATCGAAAACGTCTTTGGAGAACTTACGAACTGTATCGCAGCAATTAAATCGTAAAGGCGAATTGCCTTTTATCAGGAGGAAGGGAGGGGGTTTACCTCGATGTTGAAAAGGATTTTAATTCGCCCGGTATTAATCGGACCCGCGTAGATTGGAATCGGCTACCAAATGCATCGTGACTAATGCACAACGCGTACGCGCCTCGTGCCGTACGTAATTGAAACAATTTTTGGCCCATTTGCGAGCTACGTGACGTCCAATCCGCATAATTAGCTGTGTTTCGCTGCGCGCGCCGAAATAATTTCCTCTCCACCGTTCCCCCTACCCTCTCGCTCCCTCTATTTTCTTTTCTCCCGTCCTTTTTTCTTCTTTCCCTCGATTACCTCTCCCACCTGATTAATTTCATTTTCGTTAACTCGAAACGACGGCCAAAAGCTCGCTCGAAAGGCTCGTTGTTCCTCGAACGATTTTCATCCTCGAATCTTTTCCTCGTTATTGCTCGCTTTTTATCGCGTGTTGTACGATATCCGTCGATAGTCGATGGATTTTGCGCTTAATTCGAGAGAATTAACGCTCCAACGGCCACCGCATGGATTAACGCGATTAATTCGAACGGCGACGATATTTATTTATTGTTTGATTTTTTTTTGAGAATACAAAGCTTCCTAAACTATTTATAATCTTGTAAATGGCTAGATTTTTTTTTATCTCAAATTATAGATCGGACTATAATCTTCGTCCGAGTTCGACAGTCGATGGAAATATTATTTTCAAAGTTTTCGTAAGCACGGAACATGCATGGTGGTGAAATTGGTAGGTAGAGCGAGAAGATGAATTTGATTTTTCGTTATTGAACGACGAAATCGACGATAGAGAAATAGGAGGAAAATGAAAACAGTGTGAAAAATAAGAATAATAGAGGTTCTTAATGAAATAAGAAAGATAGAAGACATTTTATCACGATACTTGCCCTGACGAATCGAGAATTTATCTTGGTGATCGCTTTAATGTTCGACAAATTTTCTTGTTTTATGTATTAAAAGTTTTGTACATTAATTTGCGCGTGAAATCATTTTAAGTTCGGGCAAAAAAGGCGTGGAGCTCAAAGGGTTAATACAAGAACGTAATCTTCCTTTAAGTGATTCCTTTCCACTCGATACGAATCTAAAAAAATGCGATTGCAAATGTACGTAGGACATGTAGAGTTCAGATTATAGGCACGAATTCTCTCTCCTCCATCGGAAGGGATTAAGTTTTACGAGCGAGTTAGGTGGAAGTTTAATCGCGGGGAGAGGACGAGAAAGTTGAAAACTATTCCAACAGTCGTTTGTATTTTTATGTGGAAGATTGTTTCGTATAATACCTTGTTTACTGCCGTTCAGTATGTGAATTTCTTTCTAGATGAGAGGGAATTTTAGATGCGGACAGTTTTATGGCAACTGTTATCCTGCTCCCCCCTCCTTCTCTGTCTGATTATGTCACTTTTTTTTACGACATATTTGGCTAATAGTCGGAAGCTTGAAGAAATAAGTAGCGTGACCGTGGAATCAGTCGAGCAAGTAGAATAAGACGATCGACTTAATGCAAGTAGTACAATAGTGAATATGATCAGACAAGTGAGTTGACAATTTTAACATATGGAATATGTTTATAAGAGGATTTTTCAAATATTGTATCTCGCTAACAGTTAGAAGCTTGAAGAAATAAGTAGCGTGACCGTGGAATCAGTCGAGCAAGTAGAATAAGACGATCGACTTAATGCAAGTAGTACAATAGTGAATATGATCAGACAAGTGAGTTGACAATTTTAACATATGGAATATGTTTATAAGAGGATTTTTCAAATATTGTATCTCGCTAACAGTTAGAAGCTTGAAGAAATGTAAGTAACGTGAGCGTGGAATCAGTCGAGCAAGTAGAGTAAGACGATCGAGCGCAAGTAGTACAATAATCAATATGATCAGACAAGTGAGTTGACAATTTTAACATATGGAATATGTTTATAAGAGGATTTTTCAAATATTGTATCTCGCTAACAGTTAGAAGCTTGAAGAAATGTAAGTAACGTGAGCGTGAAATTAATCGGGCAAGTAGAGTAAGACGATCGAGTGCAAGTACAATTTTGACTTGACAATTTTAACATGTGAAATACGTTTAATAATAAGAGGATTTTTCAAATATTTTATCTCGCTAACAGTTAGAAGCTTGAAAAAATATAAGTAGCGTGAGTGTGGAATTAATCGGACAAGTAGAGTATGATCGGATAGAGTAAGACGATCGAGTGTAAGTGATGCAAGTCGATATGATCAGACAAGTGAGTTGAGAATTTTAACATGTGAAATACGTTTATAAGAGGCTTTTTCAAACATTGAAAATAAATACATGGGATGATTTTAACATTGTTACGTCGCATGGAAATCTTCTTTTATACTATATATATATATATATTGCTAGAAGCAAATCATCCTACAATGGATGATTTAACGCTTCTCGTGTTATAACTGTTACGTGCTGGCATCATTGTATACGTCGACCATAAATATTCCGTTGCACTCGTTCCGCTAACGAACATTCAAATTCCAGATACCATAAATCAAAGTGTGTACCTGTTACAGTAGTGTGTAAAACATAATACGTATTGACGTTTTCGATTCGAAAATGCTCTATAACTTTTAAATAAAATGGGAAAGAACGCTGTGCACGGCCGAAAAAAAGAAAGAAAGAAAAATTTCTCGTTTCTCTCACGATTTTATGGCAATAATTTCGCTTTTATCCGAAATATAATAAATAAAACTGATAAAATAATGAAAAAAGAAGGATTTATTAAAATTTTCTTGCTCGAATATCAAGTGTGGGTTGATCGTTCGTTGTATAATTAAATTTCCGCTACTCTATCGATCGACACATCTCTTTGAAAACTTGTCACGACGTGGCCTCGCACTTTCCTCCGAATATATCACAAACAAATTTCGCCTGCCTCACAGTTTCCTCTCGTCGAGACCGTCTTAAGAATATGTGACCTTCGAGTTATCTCTCGAGTATCTGCTCCATAAATCAAGGACTCGAGGATTACGGAACTAAGACTACGGAAGTAACGGGATTAACGTGCATCGTCGCCGACCGGGCTCGTGGAATCGCGAGTTTCGTTGCGTTGCACAAACAGCTCTGCAATTGAAACGAGAATGAAACGTTCTCTCCCCTTCTTTTCTTCTTCGTTACAACTCTCTGAAAGTTAAACTTTGCCATCGAAGTATACGTACATGTATTTATATATCTGTTAGAGTATTGTTAATTGGAATCGTTAACGCTTCGACGAATAACAATTTATTTACACAGAGACGATTGCCACTATATTTTAATTATCTTATAAAAAAAGGAAAGAACCGTTAAAGTTTCAACGAATTTTCGATCAGATCCTCCAGCTGTAACTCCCTTTACGGCGCGTCGTTGGACGAATTTCAATCGCGTCTTACGTTTCGTTTCAATTAGCGCGCCCGGTTTATTTTCATTTCGAGAATTGGAAAAGAAAAGTTTCGAAACGAAAACTCGGAGCTGTAATTCCCCCCTCCTGCTCAACTTGGAAGATTAAACTGGAGAATGCCACGATGTATATTCTTTCGATTACAGTTTCTTCTTTACTAACACGCTACTTTTCGCCTTCTCCACGGCGAAGAAATTTCACCGTGGGAAGAGGCGCTCGCCGAGTTAACAGCCTCGACGCGTTGTTCTTGCAGTTGCAAATACTTTAATCTCGTTCACATTCTGCCCGACTAGTCGAGTCGAGACCGCTTCCTTCCTTCTTGCCTAAGAACGATCCGCGATGGAGTCTCGATGTAAGCCTAGGGGTAGGTAAACTTGCTTCCCTTCTTAACCAGTCGACGGATCAGTAGCGAAAATCTCCCTTTTCTTTTAGAATCAGAGATTTACGCGCGACCGTTCGTTCATCGATTAAATGAAGTAACGCGTGTTTATAGAAAAGATAGATAGATGGATAAAGGAACGGCACGGATAATCGGTTCCATCCATTCCGATCGAGACGCTCGTCAATATTCCACGTCGTATATTTACGTCGCGCGTAATTACAGGGAGAAATACGCTTATACCTTACTTTACGCCACGTCGATAGTCTCCGGAGTAAGATTTAATTCCGATCTATGGTCATTGGTGTCCCAGCCCCCGTACAATGAGAAGTGGATTACGTCGGTTTGGACCGGTACCAAGGAACGCACGGACGTGTAAATCGTGTCCATAAGCTAGCTACTAGGGATCGTAGCCTATTCATACCGGTGGGATAAATCTTGGGATATATTGCTAGCACCCGATCGTTGCGTAAATTCCCATCTCTGGTCTGGATATCGTCGTTACCCTCCGTGCGTTTGCTTAATTCTTTCGAATCTCACGATCCTCCAATCTTCTATCACACCCTTTCCCTTCGTCTGAATTTCGACTCGTCTCTCCTATATTATCTCTGTCCAGCGTATCTCCAGTCGAGGAAATTTCCTCGAGGAGACCTTCCATTCCATCCGAGACTCGGTTGGTTGGCCGAAAATTAATTCGCGCAGGTGGAGAGAGAGAGAGATAAGAGAGATGGCGAGCGACCGGAAGCGACGAAGCTTCTGTATCCGACGTTCATTCTTCTTTTCCCTGCCTCCTCCCCGCGCGACCGAGGTCCTCCTCTCGCGCGCAGCCTCGTGGCTCCATTTCCCCCGGACCCTTTCCATTCCGTGACGCTCGAGAGAATAATTTAGAGAGCACTTTGGTGGCGGTAAAACTCCACCCAAAACTCCAGAGGCGGAGGCATCGCAAACCCATCCGAAGAACCACCATCCGTGATATCTTTCCGCCTTTCCACGCTCCTTCCCCCCTCGCTTTATGAATTGTCTGGCGGTGGCGAGTTATGGCCGGTCCAGGAGCCCGTAAACCGCCCCGTGGCCCACCATCGCCCACGAATCGGCCGATCCTCGGCTGTCGGTGACGTACGGGTCCTCTTGCTCCTTGGCCAAACTTGCTCTCCTATATCCTTCCCGCCCTCGTCGTCACGCCGCTTGCTTCTCTCTTTCGAGAAGAGGAGAGAGATTTTATCGACGTTCTTCTTCTTCTTCTTCTTCTTTGACTCGAGCGGAATACTTATTCTTACGTCGGCGGATGTTTGACGATGCGCTTGGTTTCATAAATATTCGCTTTTTTCAGATGGACGACAATGCATCCGGTTGGTGAATGGGTTAATGGGAGAATGAAAAGAGCTTGCTTCTCAATTTCCTCCCTATCGAGATTTTTTATTCGATTTCGCTCGATTTGGTTTGATAAATATTTGTTTTTTCTCGGATGTCGATGGAAGGTGTAAGAAAAGAGAAGAAGTATTTGGATATAAAAATTATTACGATTTCCTTCAACGTTAACTTCGTCACCGTCCTCCAACAACAATCCTCTTTACGGATGGATTCTTGCCGGGGAATGTATCAAGGTTGCATTTAGGAAGAGGAGGAGGAGGAGGAGGAGGAACGTTTTCGTCGGTTTCTTCCGTATCGGCGAACCGGCGGCGCCACCCACTCGAGCGAAATGGTTCTCGATCTGGTTTCTGACTTATATTTCACATGCTGCCACCTCGAATGGGTTACAGATCCGTTCCAAACAATCTCATTGCTTTTCACTCTCCCGCCACGATTTATGGGCCGCCATTGTTTCGGAAGGATCGAGAAGCGGCCTACGAGCGTATATCTTGAAACTGCGATTTGTAGACGGGGGATTTCCGCGATCCTTTCGAGTGCCTCTTATCTCGTCGAATGTGCGGCGAATGGACGTTCCGAATATCGATGCGTTCCGAATATAACGAATCGTGCCCTTCCAAACTGCATTTTTATTTCCACGACCGAGTTGTAACTATAGATATCGAAATTATTCCGCGATGTCGTAGCGAGATCATCCCTTTTCTTCGATTTTACTCCTTACACGACGATGCGCAGTTAATCTTTTTGAGAAATCGAAAAGGTAGATGAGTCATCTCCTATGAATCTTTTATGATTTTATTTCTTAGTTGTAGCTAATTTTTCTGAAAAATCGAAAGATGGATTTCGTCGAATCTTCAATTTTACTTCTACGATGTTAGCTAATGTTTCTGACAGATCAAAATTATTCCAATGTACAACATTATACGCAACATTTTGAGATTACTTTAAATTTGAGGAATAATAAATTATTCGAATCTTCAATTTTTCTTTTAGAACGTTAGCTAATCTTATACTGAAAAATCGAAAGATGGATAATTCATCCCCTTCGAATCTTCGATTTTATGAACTTCTATGAACTTTGTTGTAGTTATTCCACGATATCATTTTGAAATTAAATTTGAAGGATGATCTTTCGAATCTTCAATTTCTACGATGTTAGCTAATCTTTCTGAGAGATCAAAATAATTCCAATATACACAACATTATACACAACATTTTGAGATTACTTTAAATTTGAGGAATGATAGATTATTCAAATCTTCAATTTTACTTCTAGGACGTTAGCTAGTTTTTCTGAAAAATCGAAAGATGGATAATTCATCCCCTTCGAATCTTCGATTTTATGAACTTCTATGAACTTTGTTGTAGTTAACCTTCGAGAGAAATCAAAATTATTCCACGATATCATTTTGAGATTAAATTCGAAGGATGACGAACCATCCTTTTCGAATCTTCAATTTTACGACGTTAACCTTTCCGAGAGATCAAAATTATTTCACGATATCGTTTACATAATTCATCCCCTACGAATCTTCGATTTTACTTTTACGACTATCGGTAGCTAAGAGAGAAATCAAGATCATCCCACGATATCGTTTTCGAGGGATGATGGACGATCGAACCTTCGATCCTGCTTCTTACGACGTTATGTACGAGATATTCAGTTATTCGGAGAACGCGTGTACCCATAGATCGTATTATAAATTTCCAGCGAACAATTTTGAGAAAACAATTTCAATTTCGCTGCATTCGATTCCCTTCTCATCTTTCGGCCGCGAGCAAACGGGCGATCCGCCGTCGAAACGGCGGCGCGTCTAACCTCCATGAATCAATCGATATTGCAAAATAGGAGGGCCACGTCGCAGTCACGGTTCATTTGTGTTTTCGGTCGGCGACGCGGCGGACCAACGAAATTTACAATTCGAAACGAGCCTTCCTTAAACCGTATCCATAAGCAATGCTTGATTAATGCGCCGAATTAGCGAGCATGTTGGGCGACATGTGCGGTTGAACTAGGGCAAGAGAGAAAGAGACAGATAGACGGAGAGACAGAGAGAGAGAGAGAGAGAGGACGCAGGAGTCGGTATCGATCCACCGGATACCGAAGAGAAATGGCGTTTACACGTGACAAAGATTCTCTGATGGATGATAGCGCTCGTTGCTTCGGGCGTTCCTCCGATACTCCGATGATATTTTGATGGTTTGATCGACGTTGACACGATGACGAGTTTGCCAGAGGTCCGTTCGCGACCGTACGGACCTCTGTGATACAGAAACGACTGACAACAGCACGCTGAACCGCCACCAACCGCCTTGATGGATGATACCGTTGTTCACCGCTGGCAGCGCAAACACTTGGAAGAAGACCGCGGTTCGAGAATTCGTCTCTGCGAAATTGATTTTGCAACTGGGTGAATACGGACCTTGGATATTAAATTGTGTCATTATGGTTAGATTTGAAAAAAGAATTATCGAAAGAGATTCGTGCCATATATTTAACGAATGGAAATTGGAAATTGGGGAATTTGACCGAGTCGAACATGATGATGATGATGATGACGATACGAATGATGGCCTTACACTTTTTTTACGTAGTTCTGTTTGCTGCTACTTGGGAAAAGTTGGAGGAAGCTTTCCACCAAGCTTTTAAGTGGTTCTTCTTGTAAGACGATCCTCGGGAGCTAGAATCTGTTTCCTGGATTGAAAAATGGAAGCGAAAGAGATGCGGAGGAATTCGAAAACTTTAGTCGCCAAGTCGTCGTCGTCGTTCGAGTCGAAGTTTCCCAGACGGAAAAGCCGGAGATATTTCCAAAATTGGCCGCTATTTTGCCGAAAAGAAAAGGGGAGAAACGATGGTAAAAAATTAAAAAAGAGCTCGAGAAGAAACTCGTAAGATTAACTTATTTCGCGGAATGAAGTTTGAGGTTTTTGCCGGAAAGGAAGGATCCTTTGGGCGAAGGGTGAGTCGAGGGGTGAGTTAATACTGGAAGCAATAAGCAACGAGTGGTTGCGGTCCTGCGATGGGGTAGGGCACGGTTTTCCAAAGTTATTGTTGTGACCACCGCTATTCTGCGCTCCGCCCCGCCCCTCCGCCCCCTTTTGACTCGGTTTGCTAAATTAAATTTTGTCCTGCGAGCGGAATGTTGGGCGAACATCTCTCCTACGTTTCGCCGGAATTATGCAAAAACGGCTTCCTTCTTCTCTCTCTCTCTCTCTCTCTCGCCGAATAAAAACACGACGATTCTTCGGATCTCTTTTCCGAGAGTTGACAGTATCGTCACGTATCGAGAACCAGATGGAGAATGCGGAAGGCTCGATTTTTAGAGGCGACCTCGAAGGATTCCGAGAAACCGATATCTTTCCTTCTCGAGAAGAAAGTCCCTTTTCTGGGAAATATCATCGAAATCGTGGACCAGTAATAACGTAGATTTTGAAATAATTACAGAGGATCGCAAGAAATCGACCGACATGTTGGACGTACCTTTCGACTCGGCTCCGAATCCGAGTGCTTATAATTTTATCCCACCATTGTTCGATCTTGGAGCTTCTTCTCCGTTTAATCTCTTGAAAGACCGATAAAATCTTCCTACTAGGGATCCCATTTCGAGTAACTGCTTTCCCCTAGAATTAATGGAATAGGTTAACCAATAACAGGAACGAGCTAAACAAGCAAGACGATTCGGGAGTCTGGAAGGGCCCGCTGTTACCGATACAGCGAACATATTTATCAGAGGGGGGGGAGGACGTTGGGGAAAAGCATCTCCACGACGATATCCCCGTGTAATGCCATCGTGGAAACGGTGAAGTGTGTATACCCCAGCCAGGTTCGAAAAGACGTTTTTCCTCCCCTCCTCTTCCCCATTTTTTTTTTACTATTCCATGATTTTAACAGTATATTGGATTCTCTCCAGTCCAATTTCTCCCTTCCTATTTTTCTCTCTCGTCTCTTCTTCTTCTTCTTCTCCTCTCCCATTTTCTTTCTTAGTTTCGTGCTTTCGAATAAAGAACTGCGATTTGATGAAAAAACTATCTCATTTCTCTTCACGCTCTTCTTTAATTTACCCTTCATAGAGTAAACCTCTCTCTCGTAATGGGCAAGTAACAGGTCTCGTTTCATGAAAATTTATATCGCTATGATTACCTTCTCCAAGCCCAGTCCTCGTGCGCTTCTGAACTAACCGAGAAAAGATCCTTCCTTCCTCCCGAAAGGAATATCTCTGGCAAAGTTTTGCAAGAAAATTTCCACGCTTTTCGTAACGAGGATCCGCGCTCGTGACACGAGGGGGGCGCGTTGTCAAATTGTAATCACGATGTGGGCAAGTGTCGCGTTGATTTCACGCGGGGACGTGCGCGACAAAGGCCGCTTTTCACGCAGAGGAGGGGGAGGCGAGGGGTCGGCGGCGTACCTGCCAGGTTGGCCCCCCGACAACGACACGCACGAGTTGGCGCGCGGCCGCATAATGTTACGTTTATACCTGGCGTTCATCATTACCCTCCCCCTCCCCCCGCTAATTTATGTTGAACACGAAACGGTTCGGGCGAATGGGCTAATTAATATAAATTGCCGCCGCGAGGATTACCGCTGGGAGGGAGAGGGGCGTGTGGCCGGGGCGGGGACGCGATTCACCGTGTACTTTGCGAATCGGCCGAAAGCCGATTAACCGAGTTGCCAAGTTGCTAGCTGCCAGCCGCGGACGCTGACGGACGCGTCCATGTATAATCCTCCCCCTCCCCCCATCGCCATCGACCCGGAACGAACGCTCTCGAACGAAGAAGGGAGCGAGAGGGATTCGTACTCCATGATATTCCCGTTGCTCATCCTTCGGATCTTTAGAAAACTCGATTGGGATTCTTGACGCGGCCGTCCAAGAATCCAGGGATAATCCACATGGTGCATCGGTTAAGCTGAAATTTTGCACAGGAGATCGATGGAGTGATGGTTTTCGGAGACAGAGGAGAAGAAAGTCTTTTCCTCCCCTTCGGGGAGGGGAAAGGGAGGAGGGGCTGGAGAGGCAACACACCGGGAAATAATAATGCGGACAAGCGAGAAAACGGAGCCATCCTTGATTGCCACCACCTCTTTTTCCACCAGCCGCGTCTAGTAGACGGGATCAACCAGGCTACTGTGTGGCTGTGGCTCGCTCTGCCTGCGCCAACTATCTTCTCTTTCGACTCGTCCTGGATTAGATCCGCCAAGGAGATTATTAGCGGACGAGTTTCTCTCTCCTTTTTTTCCAAATTCAAGATTTTGTTATATAAATACAAGATTGTCAAGATTGTTTAAGAGTATGGGAGTGGGACTTTGAGAGAATCGTCTATTTCAAATTATAGATCGGACTATATCCGAGTTCTATAGAAATATTGTTTTCAATGTTTTCGAATTTCGTGAGCATGGAATATGCATGGTAGTGAAATTAGTAGTTAGAGTGAAGATGAATTTGATTTTTCGTTACGGAATTACGAAATTACTTTCTATTCTATTAAGAAATTGACGACAGGGAGAAGGGAAATAGCGACGAAAACAGAGACGTAGTATAAGAAGATGAAAAGTAAGAATAATAGACGGCGAATGTGAGAGCTTTTAATGAAATAAGAAAGATGAAAGACGTCGAACGACGTTTCATCGCGATACTTGCCCTGACGAACCGAGGATGCATCTTGGTAATTGCTTTATAAAATATCATACAAAATAACGATATTCGACAAATTTTCCTTCTTTGTGCGCAAAGATACGTAAAATATTAAAATATAAAAGTACGAATATACGAATCGCTTCGAATTAACTAAGAAATTCACTCCCAATGCCGCACAAATTCATTTCAATAGCTTCAACATCTGATTTCGTAAGCCGCGAATGATGCTTCCCGCGTGCCATATCGCTTCAAATTGTTGGATAAAACTGAAAAGACTCATCCCGACTCTTCTTAAAAACGAGAGAAACTCAGAGATGGCGCCAGGAACGAGGATTAATTCCAACTCGGAAATCACGATCGTAAGAAAAGATTCGATTCGACTTGACTTTCGATGTAAAAGGTTTAGTAAACGGATCGATTACTCTTGTACATATCGAGTAACCAAGCAAATAAGTCTTTGGAGAATCAACGTGGAAGCCGAATCCGAAAAAGCGCGGTCCGCGTTTAATTTTCCGGCGATTCGAACGCGATTAAACAAATTTTTTCTCTCTGCCGCGTTGGCAAAGGTGAAGAAATTTTCAAAGGTCGCCGCGACGAGTTTGCCAGGCGTCTTGGTGATGTCTTAAAGCCCTCATTAGTGTAGCTCGTCACCTTGGATAGGTAAACCGGGGGGGAGAATTAGCCACGTCAATATTTGCGGTGCAATCAACCCGCTTCGACTCCGTCGTCGTTTCCGCCCATTCCTCTCCGAGCGTGGCCCCTCCCCGACCCTCAGCCACTGATTGTAATCCACACTTCTGTGATCGGGTTGCGCCGCGTTGTTGCTGTTGTCTTTTCTCATTTTCCCCGGAGACGACTCGTCCACCATCACGCATACACGTACGTACAGGCGTTTTCGTCACGGTTTCGGTCCAATCAGACGTTTTCGAAACGACTGCCCCAGCTTTCTTGTCTGCGAGACGAGTCGCGTTAAAACACGGCTAGTTAGCTTTGCCAAATGTTTACGCCTTGTCCCGATGTAATTTCCTTCTACGATTTCTGCTTCGCGTTACGCTGGCGAAACTCGCCTCGGAAACAGGATACTCGGAAATTTCGTTCTATTTTCTTTGAAAATGGGAAATTTTCTTTTAGGGGAGAGGAGAGAAAAATGTTAGACTCGATCGAGGGAATCGAAGGTATCTTATAATATTTTAACGTTTTCCCCGCTTTTAACGGATTGCTATTAAAATTGACTTTTTAACTCGATGTCGGAAACGGCGGTGGTAGTGGCGATAGCTGGAAGGCATCGCTCCGCAACTGATAAAACTTGCTCCCTTCGTTCAAATTACGAGTAATTTACACAAATTCCCGGTACAATATCACTTTAAAACTACTTCCTATATCACTATCAAAACTTGGCGCAATGTTTCAGCCGGGAGATATCTTTTGCCTGTGAAACTGCAGAAACTTTCACCGCAGATTACAACAATCCCCTGCAACGAAACGCCAAAGTTCAATACCAATTATCATAACGATCTTCCCAAACCCATTACATCCGCTACTCGACTTATTAAATCGAAATCGATTTAAGCGAAACTCGTTCCCTTCGTTAAACGTTCGTGCAGAATCATAGAGAAACAATTTTCACCTTAAACTAATTCCTCCTCGGGATTCTTCTTCTCGTTTGGGAGCAGAAATCGAGAGCAAGAAATGCCAAGACGTGGAGAATATCCCGGGCTTAACAGGCCGTAAAAGAGCCGGTTGATGGATAAAACTCGCCGACCTTAACCGGTTTGTATTTCTCTCAGCTGACAAATCTCGCCGCATTTGTTGTCACCGATAAGAAAGGGATCCGTTTTGGTGGAAAGCGCGCGCGGTTGGAAGCAGAAAGGAATGGATGGAATTAAGCTTTTTCCGAAGTTGCACGCTCGGGGGAAAGCTCGAGGGATACGAATCGCGCGTCGTTTGCCGAACGAAACGAGGATGAAACGAAACGGTCGGAAGAGCAGGTGGTTCGTGATGGCGAAAGGGTTGCCCTCCCCCCGTGAAACGAGAACGAGGCGGAACGGAGAATAAGGAGGGCGGACGAACGCGTGACACTGTCGCAAATTGAAAGTGTCCAGGCGAGCTCCTCCTCCTCCTCCCCCGTACGCGCGTCACGATCGGAAAATTTTTCACTCGAATCGATGCCTTTTCGATTCGAACGCGCTCTCCGTCGTATAAAAGGTAACGTAAAGTGAGTTTCGGAAGAAACGAAGTCAATTTTAATCTTCAGAATTGGAACGGATCGCGAGGAGATCGTGTGCTTGAGTGTGAGGTGGAAGGGTCGCGATGATGGTCACTTTTTAATAAAGAGACAAAGAGGTAATCGAGATCCGATTGATGGGAGCAGGAACGAAGAGGATGCTGGCCTGCATCGCTCGATACAAGGGTCGGTGAGAATAATGGCCAGGATCGGGATGCGATCAGGTAAATAAAACAGTGTCTCCTCTGTCCTCTCCTCCCTTCAAATATCTACTTTCACCTCGATTCCATCCTCGACCGCTTCTCTTTTTCCTCTCTTCCTTTCTTCCCTCTTCCTCGCTGTGTTTTTCGTTCCTCGTTCGCCCCCCCTCCTCCTCCTCCTCCTCTCTCTCTCTCTATCCACCTAGTGGCGTGACGCATGGCCAGCATTTATAGCGCGAGATAGCGCCGCCGGTTCTCGACAGCGCCGGCAGATTTATCCTCCACGGTTATTGGAGTTATACAAAGGATTTTTCCAACTGATCCCATAAAGTATCTGTGCCTGATGCCCTATTATTTACGCAGCCAGTTCGGATGCCACCATCTCACTCCTCCCCTCCCCCCTCGCTTCAATTTTTCTCCACTGGCGGGGAGATCTCTTAAAGGCGATGCCTTCGTTTCCACCTGATCTTGGAAACAATGTTTATCGTACAGAGTTGTTGGCAGTATCGTTGCAGGTATTAATCAAGCATAATAAACGACGTTGAAAAAGGTTAAAATAATTTCGAATGAACTTTTTTTTAACTCAAATGGATTACTTTTTAAGATGCTCGAAATGATTCGTTCATTATTACAGTTCCGATCCGCTTTTTGTATCTAACTGTAAATTCAAATAAATTTCGAGGAGTTGGACGAATCACGAATATCAAATCGAATATTGATCGGGTCACGATCAATTTAATTTCTCGTTTCGAAGGAAAGAAGTAATGGAGAAATTGTTCGTTCGAATTTTGTTGGAACAATTTTACTTGCTGTTTCTTGTTAACTAATGGCCAGTGTTACCATTTCGTTTTTCTTTTTTTTTTTACTTTCTAGCAATTTAGGTTTGGACGGAGTTAACGATTCGATTTCTTCTTCTTCTTCTTCTTCTAAAAACGAAAAATCTTTCTTTACATTCAATTTAAGATTTAATCTAATTTAAAGTACGCTATTACTATTAAAAGAGAAAGGATCTTAGAGGTACCTTTCCATAAGAATATTCCACTTTATACATATGAATGGAGCGCAGATATAAGTCCTTGTCTTTTGAAAGCATTTTTTCATCGGATGATGAATAATGCACGGCGAAGAAAATCTCTATACATATACCGTAGCGCAAAGAAAAACTTCTCTTTCTATTTTTACATTGACGATACATATATATATATACACCACGGAAAATGTATTTCTTTTCTGTTCTTCTGTGGCTTCTCAGTGACATTCTCTTTGAAAATACAAATATCACGCGAGCTTCTGTTCCTTCGGATCACTTATCACTGAGAAAGGTAAATGCTATATATATATATGTACATATGGAAAAGTGTCTTCGCATTTATCCTTACGATATATTTTATTCCAATCTGTACCCCACCACCCTCGAGAAAAATAATATTTTTTTCTCGAGGACACGAATATTCTCTTTCTCTTTCAAAAAAAAAGAGAGAGAAAGAAAAACGATTCTAACTATTTCTCCTATCGTCTTAACCCACGTTTCGTTAAACGATTGATTAATTTTTCTCAGATCTCGACTCGCAGAGACGATGTGTAACGAGACTTGCGAAAGAAAAGTCCCTTTGTCCGCGATAATCGATTCTTAAAACGAAGAAAAGAAAAAAAAAAAAGGAAAAAGAAGCTCGTACGAGAATCCCTCCTCAAGAGAAAACCCCTTGTTCCTCGGTTTCCAGGACGCGGAAGGCGACACACCCCTTCACGATGCGATCTCTAAGAAACGGGATGACATCTTGGCTCTGTTGTTGGACCACGCCGCAGACATCACCCTCACGAACAACGACGGATTCAACGCTCTGCACCACGCCGCTCTTCGTGGAAACCCAAGGTGAGTGAGTAGCTCCATCCAGCTTTTGTCCACGTGTATATCGCGTTGAATACACACCTCTCTGCCTCGTCGTGTACAATATAATCGTCCGCCGAGCCGAGGAGTGCAGGAGAGGAGAACGATGATAAAGGACCCGAGATCTCCTCTCCGACAATTAAGAACGGGGGAGTTATGTTCCTATATATAATCCTTGTGACGGATCGACACAATTTTTTTACACGGGTTGGTGACGCCGAGGATCGTATTTTTTATTGATCCAAGGGGTCTTAAATTTATTTCTCGATATTGATGTCGAATACCAGCGGGTTTCGAGACTCGAGGCTTTTTTTTTAATATTTCGATCGAAGGAATCCTTTTTTTTCCTTTGTTGTAAAATATTGATATCGAACGCGAGGTTGCGAGATTTTTTTTAAATATTTCGATCGAAGAAATCTTTCTTTTTCTTTGTAAAATATTGATATCGAACGCGAGGTTGCGAGATTTTTTTTTAAATATTTCGATCGAAAAATCTTTCTTTTTCTTTGTTGTAAAATATTGATATCGAATGCGAGTGAATTTTTTTTTAAATATTTTGGTGGAAGGAATCTTTTTTTTTCCTTTGTCGTAAGATGTATTGTTCAGTTGAGGGTTCAGAGATTTTTTTTTTAATATTTCGAAGAAATATTTCTTTTTCTTTATTGCAAGTTGCACCCTCGAATGAATTCCTGTTTATATACAGGGAGTTATATAAAGGGAGATTGAAATGGCAACTGGTCTAAAAATTTTGAATAAAGTTACTTTAAGAAATTGCTTATTAAAATAAGCTTGAATAAGTAGTTTGTTCCTAGATATTATAAGTTGATCCGTATAATCTCGGCCATTTTCCATTTTCCGTTGGATTATTTCCAATTATATTATTATAACTGGAACAATAAATTATTAAAGTAGCTCGTGGAAGCAACTTTATTCGTAATGACTATTAAGTTTTCGCCGAACGATTTATCATGGAGCTGTTTATCAAGTTTCTCTCGCAAATAGTAGATGCAGTCAGGTATAATTTTTCGGTTAGAATTTTGAATTTAAAGATAACGAGGATAGAATTGGAAAGGTTCGAGTCGACGATTGTAGACGGATTACCGAATACTTTTAAGAAGGATTTTAAGATGTCGCGTCGAATAGGCGCTCGGCTTTGTTCGACGAATCACACAGCTGCTCTCCAACTCGTTTCTCGAAGTCTAATCGAATCGGACATTCTCTACCGAGTTAATTTTAACCTAGATTCTCATCATTCTCTCTCTCTCTCTCTTTCTCTCCCTCTTTCTCCGTTCAATCTCGTCTTTCACGATCCCTTACGAGATTCCTTGACATTTTACCTCTACAAAGATTGCTATCACTTTGGATGGAGACCTTCGTTTCGAATCGTTTCGCACCTCTTCGTCAGAATAATCTTTACTCGTTCGTTCGTTGTTTGATTCAGATTCGTATTTGAATTCTCTCTTGATTCGACAACAACTTTGTCGATCAAAAATCCTCGGCCCTTTTTCCCTTTTTCTTCTCTCGGAAAACGCGATGGTGCACGCGCGATCACAATTGCTTAGATACTTTCTTTCAGCCGTTGGTGTCGGCCGATTCGCCCCGTTACCAACGCCGTTACCAACGTCGAAGTAACAGTCGAAGGAGTCCCTTTGCCGTTGAATGGGGAAGGCAACGGTTGAACGGCGCGAACCGTGGCAGAAAGGAAACGATTATCGTGAATCGTGAGTGGCCTTTTTTTTTTTTTTGCCCCGCGCGCAATTGCCCCGCAATTGTTAACGAGAATTTTATAGAAAAGAAAAAATTCCCCCTTTTTCCCTTTAACGCGCGTCGAATTGCCGGGCAATTTTTCTAAATAACAATAATAATAATAATAATTTCCCCTTTCTTCCTTTTCTCTCACTTTTTCCCGCGCGATATTTCTCTCGTTCGTGGATAACGGGGAGGAGGATCGAGTATTGTTTCGAGCTGGTGAAAAGCGGGGACAACGATGGTCGACGCGATGATCGCTCTTGGTCGCCGAATAAGCATTTTCTCCGAGTGGAAAATTGTAGTCGTTCTCGAGATAAATTTCGACAACGCGCGTCCCCAAAAAAACAAAATCTGTAATCGAATCGAGTAATTGATCGTCATTGTTTGCAGCGATCGATTCAATTTCCAAAGGAAAGGAGAAAAAGAAAAGAAACGTCTCGACACCCCATAGATCCGGATCCGGGATAGTCGGGAAAAGCGTGTCTCTGCGAGATTGCTGGCATCCCCTGTCTATGGCCTCCGGAGATTACCCATCTTCGTTGCTTTTTTAAACCGGAGGGTGGGTGCTGATTACCGCGAAAAGATGTATGTGCCGCGTCAACGGGCGGAGGATGTATTTCAAAGGGAGCCTATTACCCTGTTTTTCCCCCCTCCCTCTCTCTCTCTGTCTTTCCTCGTCGATGGAACGGCTTCGAAATGGTCCAGGTATATTTGAAAATGGAGCGTGACGTTGCGCAAGGAAGCTTGGGGGATCGCATTAGGGGATGATCTGGAATGCTCGCTTTCTTTCTCCCTTCCGAGAAATTGGGTAATTTAGGCTCGATAAGTCGGGTGTTCACGTTCGTTTCAAGCGAAAGGTATAAGCATGTAAGGGAAATTTGGAAATTTTCAAGAGAACTGTGGTTCATTCGTTCAAGTAGAAAATGGAATTGGGCGTATAACGTGAAAAAGTGAAAACCAGTTAATAATTTCGAATAAAGTTACAGCTTTCCGTATAATCGTTTCTCGTTATGATTGTTATCTCGAAATGAATAAATTGTTAAAGTAACTTTACTCGTGATTCTGTCAAATATATCAGCCCATCTCGCGATCTTTCCGTAGATTTACAAATTTCACAATTGTCCAAATATTCTTAATTAATTTCAACTCGTCGAGTGATTCGTTACGTTGAAGAGAGTGGAGTGGAGAAAAGAAGAGAAAAAAAAAGGAAACGCCTTTGAGACACTCCTCGCGTGAAAAATGAAGGAAAGTTGAGAGAATGGAAGGTGGAAAGGTTGTAGATCGAAAACGAGGGGAGGGAAACCACTTTCGGGAATAACATCACTTATGAAACGACTTGATAAATGACGCCGAGTTCTCTCAATAGTCAACCCCACCTCCCTCCTTTCCTCCAGCGATGAATTGATGGAAAGTCAGGGCGGCGGAACGATCAAGATTTCGGCGGAGTGGAGGAAGGAAGGAAGGAATCGCGATCACGATTCGTCACGGCGAATGGACGACGGTGACGCGGCTTTGAAACTGATTCGCGCAATTCGCGCTTGAAGTAAGTGCTCCGAAGCTGATCAAGTTTTCTCCTCCTCTCCTTTTCGCCTCGGTATTTCACCGCCAATTCATCGATTCGTGCACGCAAAGTTGAGTCCAAGTCGGACAAGAAGATGGGTGAACGGCAAAAGTATTCGGGTGGCGCACGCCGCCAAATAGCGCGAGATCTCGCCGATATATTCGGCGATAAAGGGACTCTACGGCGGGTCAGGATTCTCCCCAGTTACCTCCCACTTCTTCCTTTCGTCCCGGACGTCTCTTTCTCCTCCCCTCTCCTCTCCTCTCCTCGCCCTCTCTCTCGTTTCCTCCTCGGAGCCCCTCCTCCGTGTCTCTTTTCCTTGTGAAGGAGCCAGCCAGCTCCTCCTGTGTTGTGCAGAGAGCTCTGAAGCCGAACGAACGGACGTCCGGAGACGTAATTTCCTGCCCTACCCTGCGCGCCTCCCTTCCGCTCGCTTTCGCCCCCGCCGCTTTGTAAGCCGCTCCCCGTTGCCGACGAAACTTGCTTCGTTTTCCTCTCCCCCTCCCTCTCCCCCTCTCTTTGTGTATAACCCCCGAATTAAGGTCGAACGATGACCGGCCCGTGTGCAACGTCGAAACGCGGCCACGATGCTCCGCCAACCGACAGGGCTTTGCCAAGATTAGGATTCGCGCTCGGTGAAATTGCGGAAAGTTTCCCTCTGTGACGCGAAAGTAGTAGCCGGGAACAGGAGGGAGCTTGTTATCGGAATTAGAAGCGGAATTGTTCGAGGTTGGCCAGGCCCAGGTGCGATTAAATTTGCAAATCGAAGAGGCTTTTTCTCCGTGGGAGAGCCGCGTTTATTCTTCGCGTGTAATCGAGCCCCGTGCAATGCGTCCAATTGGAACGATTTTGTTTTTCTTGGATCGGCCCTCGAAAAGGGGGAGTAGCTTTCTTTCCTTCCTTCCGATTTCGCTTCGACTGTGGGCAGAGAAGAGAAGATGTTAATGATTCTTTTTCTACAATCGATATGCGGATGTGGATCGAGTATCTTTCTCTGGAAGCGTATTTTTGTCATTTGTCTCTCGCGCTATTGTTAACAGTTATTATATCCCGTAACGTAACTGTTATCCGATACCAAAGTGTAATCAAAGTTTGTCTTTTTCGAGAAAACACTCGGGTTACAGGGAGGCCTGCTACGATCTTTCTCGAGCGCACGCTTTTGCCGCCGCGAAGAAAAATCGCCCGTAGCGATATCTTGGCATCGAATCGTCCCACGTGATTCTTCTCGCGAATCTCACGGATCGCGAAACGATTACGGGATTCGTGATCGGCGCGAGTCGTAAATCTGTTTGGGATTGGATTATTTATACGCGAATGACACCCGTCCACGCGATAACGTGGCGGCACCAACGTTTCGCTGTTTCATTTCGCTATTAAAGTATATGGATATGGGAGAATAACGGGGTTAATAACGGGATAAGTAACGAAACGATCAGCTGTGCACACCTATTACGCGTAAAGGCCGCTGAAATTACCCGGTTTACGCGTTCTCTTTGTTACGCGTGCCTCCCGATGCCTCGTTACTCAACCGTGATGGCGCAATTATTATGCCCACCTACTACGGATATATAAACATGAATCGCATTGTAAATTCCATCCTTGCCACGGGCCGCCCGCCTAAGCCTCTTCCTCCTCCCATCTCCTGTTCAATATTATACCAGGTATCTGGATAGTTGCGCCCTGCAACGAATGGGAGAGGAGGGGGGATTAATCACTCTTTATGAGTTCGATGAGGGAGATATATTAGTTCGCCAACTTCCTCTTTGTCGGTAAATTTTACGAATTAGCGAAATGAGGATTTCTGTTAAGTATTGTCGCTTGAATTTTTGATTTATTTAATTTTCTAATCTGGATAGTTTATTCTATGCAATGGATTTAATCACTGTTTATGAGTTCGATAAGGGAGCTATTAGCGCGATAACGAAGTTCCTCTTTATCGATAAATTTTAGGAAAGGGCAAAATGAGGATTTTTATAAAGGATTGTCGCTTGAATTTTTGATTTATTTAATTTTCTAATCTGGATAGTTCATATTATGCAATCGATAGGATTTAATCATTCTTTATGAGTTCGATGAGGGAGTTATTAGCGCGATAACGAAGTTCCTCTTTATCGATAAATTTTAGGAAAGGGCAAAATGAGGATTTTTATTAAGTATTGTCGCTTGAATTTTTGATTTATCCAATTTTCTAATCTGGATAGTTTATGCTGTGCAATGAATGGGATTTAATCACTGTTTATGAGTTCGATAAGGGAGTTATTAGTGCGATAATGAAGTTCCTCTTTATCGATAAATTTTAGGAATAATAAAATGTATTTTTTATTAATTGCCATTTGAATTTTCGATTTATCTAATTTTCTAATCTAATTGCGCCGTACAACGGGTGGGATAAGAAGAATTAATCATGAATCAGAATTAATTAGCGCGAAAATAAAGTTTCTCTTTATCGATAAATTTTAGGAATAAACAAAACGTATTTGGGATTTTTATTATGAATTATTTGATCTTTGAATTTTTGATCTATAGAGGGACGATATTAATTTTGTAAGCGATCTTCGTCGCTTCGATCAGCAAACGAACACTTGAAAATTTCTGATTTTCGTTTAATTCAACGATCGCAGCAATATTCCAATTTCCTAATTTATGGATTTATCAATACGCACGCCGCGCTAGAGGCTAATTTTGCGAGCTGCGTTGCAATTGTTATTTCGCGGCATTAATTTTACTTTACATGTCTAATTTAACGATAACACCGTTGTAATAATAATAATGTTAGACAAACTGGAAACCAATTTATCGTGCAAGTGGTATCGCGTATAATATAATAATAACATCGCAATAATAACGACGTGGAACAATTTCGGTGTGTTGGTCCAAAATTTCCGTTTCCAAAATTCCGAAATCCCTTTTAAATCCGAACGTAAAAAACATTAAACCGTAAAAATGCTCTTTTCCCTCCCCGCTTTTTCTAAATCTCCCCTCCTTGCCCGTTGTTAGCCGTAGCGAGAAATCTACTCGGAGAGGGAAGAGGGGGGAGGCGTTGCGAGGTTTGTGCGAAATTATTTCCCGACGCGCGCGTTCTCGAGAAGGACGAAAGGAAATCTTCCCTCCCTCCCCCATAGCGAAAAGGGACATCGATTTATGCTCAGCCAAATTCGATTAACCCTCTCCCGCTTTGGAGCGGTTGGAGGTGATTTAAGGCACTCGCGAACCCACCGCACCGTGGAAGACGACGGTGGACGTGTGCGGTCTCTCGCGGAATATACGACAAGTCCCGTCCGCGAAAACTAATTCCAACTTGCGCCAAAACTTGTGATATCGCGCTGTACACGATCCTCCCTCCGCTTCCGATACGAATAGACACGCGTCGTGTCAACGAGCGGGGAAGATTTGCAAATATATTTGTCCAACTCGCTCGCAGGAGTTGATCGAGAATATTCATTTTCTTTTCATTCTCCTCCCTTCTCGTCGTAATTTCCCTCTTTCCAGAGAAATTCACGACGCATACGTTTCGACGCTATGGCTCGACGATCTCGACCCGCTTAATATCGTTCGACGCGAATTATAATTAACGGGTGTAAAGTGACGGGGAGAGGCTGACGGACAGGGTGGACGCGCGATTCCACCCCGTCGTCCCGCAATGCAGTTTCGCAAGTTTCCAGTTCGAACCCAACGCGACTATCTCGCGCGGCTTAATTACGTTAGCCGCGGCCGTACGTACGCGGCGAGGATCCCGCTTTGATCTCGGCGGCGTGCAGCCGCGCCCTGATTGTGACAGCAGCCCGAACGGGGGCGGCGGAAGATGGCGCGTTTGTTTTGTTTCGTTGGAAACACGGTCACGTGTGCCCGGGACCCGGCCAATCCGGAGACAGATTTCCAGACCAGACGTGATTAAAATTTTCGTTTCGGACGTGTCACCCGCCTGATTCGACCAGATCCGCCCCCGCCCCGCGCAACGCCGCCTCACGGTTGCGGAAACCGCGGAAATGGAATTCGTTCCATCCGCAAGACACTCTCCTCTCCAACTTCTCTCCTCTGTTTTCGAGAGCATAGATTTGTAATTTGTAAAATGTGTATTACAGAGAAAGAGAGAGGAGAGAGAATGGAGGGAAAGACGTAAGAATCGAGTGGTTAAAAGTGTGCCTCTTGGGGTGGAGATCGATTGTTTATGGAAGCTCGAGTTCGAGCAGATCCGCTTCCGCGATTCCCTCGGGTGATAACGTATCCATAGACCCCGGCTATTTCGCCAAATAATAATAGAAGCAGCAGGTGCCTCGATTACGATAACGACGAGGCGTCGTTATCGAGCGTGTCTTATTAATGATAATAATCGGCATACAAACGAGTTAATGATTTATTACTCCTCCTCCACTGACCCACAGGATCTATTAATCCATTCTCAGATATTTTCAGAATTCGAGACTAATAATCCTCTATTTGATCTAATTATTTAAATGTTTCTCACGATTACGAAAATCCTACTATCATCGTCTAAACTCGGAACGATTCTTTCCGTCATCATCTCGCATGGACGAAAGAAAGAAAATTGATAATGAAAAACGGAACGAATAGCTGGGAATGAAAATATTCGCAATAACAATGGGAGCGGCAAACTTGGCGACAAATTTTTCTTTTCTACGAACTCCTCCCTCCCTCCACCCCCGATCCTCGCTGAAATTCCTCGCACGACGCGGACTTACGAGTTTTACCGATTGGTATTCCCCCGTGGTGCGGTTCCGCGAACGCAAGAACATCCTCGCGGAAGGGAGAAGGAGGAGGGGAAAAAAAAGGAGAAAAAAGAAGAAAAATTCGAATAATCGGACGAGAAAGGGAGGCGAGAAATGGCGGGTGAGGGAGGAGGGAAAGCGAGGAGGAATTCGCAGATAAACGGGGAGGAGGGAGAGAGGGAGGGGGGGAGCATTTGGTTCCCGATCGACGCCCGTAAACTTGGGAATAGTTGTCGGAATAATTAGCCCGACTCTTTCACGGGGAAAGAAGGGTTGTCGGTGTCGGGGAAACTAGAGTGTAGCTAGAGACCGATGATGGTGGTGGTGGGAGAATGGGATAAGCATTGAAGTAGCTCGTCGGCTCTCCGTGATCCGTTTAATTCGGTCCAGGCGAAGATCCAATTACTTTCAATAGTTTGTTAATTTCATTCGACTACTTTGCCGCCGTTAAATGATTATTACGGAACGAAGGGAAGGTGAGAAGGAGAGGGATGGAGGCAGGCGATGGAAAGATGGCGCGTTTAGTTTCCACCACTTCTTTTCGTCGACGCGATCGTACGATACAGGAAAGATATATCGTGTGTGGGTATGTCTTTCCTTCCTTTGGATATTCGCGTCGCGATAATGAGATAATAATAATTGCGCGAATAATCGATTCGAGAAATCTACCGAAGAAGAAGAAAAAGAAGAGGAAAAAACTATTCCTCTTCCTTTTCATCTCTCTTTCTTTCGAATCGTATTTATCGAGTTGCCTTTAAATAGCCTCTGCCTCTCCCTTTCCTTCCTTTAGATCTCGATAATGAGATAATAATAATTGCGCGAATAATCGATTACGAGAAATCCACCGAAGAAGAAGAAGAAGAAGATTTTCTACTCTCTTTCTTTCGAATTGTATTTATCGAGTTGTCTTTAAATAACCTCGATCTTTCCTTCCTTCGAATATTCGCGATAATGGGACAATAATTGCACGAACGATCGATTCGCGAACGAGAAATCCACCGAAGAAGAAGAAGAAGAAGAAGAAGAAACAATTCCTCTTTCTTTTCATGTCTCTTTCGAATCGTATTTATCGAGTTGCCTTTAAATAGCCTCTGCCTCTCCCTTTCCTTCCTTTAGATCTCAATAATGAGATAATAATAATTGCGCGAATAATCGATTACGAGAAATCCACCGAAGAAGAAGAAGAAGAAGAAGATTTTCATCTCTCTTTCTTTCGAATTGTATTTATCGAGTTGCCTTTAAATAACCTCGATCTTTCCTTCCTTCGAATATTCGCGATAATGGGACAATAACTGCACGAACGATTCGCGAACGAGAAATCCATCGAAGATGAAAAAGAAGAAGAGGAAAAGGGTATCCTCTTCGTTTTCATCTCTCTCCCTTTCGCGACACGCAACCACCTCTCGGCAATGGCAAAGATTACGAGCGTGCGCGTGCACGTGCACGCGGAAGACGGAGACACGGGATAAACTCGCGCCATTATATCTATATCGAGTTATAATAGCCCTCGTGTTAAATCGCACGAGAGGCAAATCGCTCGGAACTAACGTCGAGTTAGTCCCCATTCTCTGTCTCCCTCTTCCTCTCTCTCTCTCTCTCTTCCTCACTGTCTCTCCATTCTCCAGTTATCCAACACGTTCTATCCTATGGATATACACGTACTTCTTCCACTTTATACGTATATATATATACACTTACACAGAGGAGTTGCTCTAGGAAAACTACATCGCTACCCTTAGGACATAACGGCGCACTTTCGTTAGGAATTATGCATTCAACCGGCGTCACCAACTTTTTTCTCTCAACTTCCCCTCCCCTCCCGCTCTCTTTTTTTGTCCCCTTTTGTGCTATTAATTGGGAACGCTTGGGAGACGGCCGTCTGATCTTCCTGATTCGATGTAGAAGACCTCTTTTTTTTCTTTCTCCTTCTTCTTCCTTTTTCACTTCCTTTTGCAAGACCTCGACGTTATTTTTCACGGGGCACGCGTTTAACGGATACCATCTTTATTTAGCTTCGATTGTTCTATCAACGTTGTTCGTGTACGTATTGTCTGCCCGTGGAAATTGCAAGGGAGTCGGAATTATTTCGTAATTTCCACTCCACCTCTTTCCAGGTTTTGCGGCTTTCCTCTCCTACTAGCTCGCGAAATTATGTTCTTTTGTCTCCCCGGGCCTTTGTCTCCGTGCGATATCTTGCCACGATATATATATATACATAGTTGTTGGTTTTGAACGGTTTCAACGGTTTTTGGAAAACGTATCGAGAGGATTCGTTTCGATATTTGTGCAACTCGAAATGGCGTGCGACGAAAGAATACGAGATATCGGCGTTAACGAAACAAACGTGACTTTTCGTCGTCGTCGTCGTTGTTGTTGTTGTTCCGAAATTGAAATTTTTCACAGTTTTTTTTCCTCCAGAGTGTAATTAATTCGTTACAACAATATTTCGCGTAGGAAACTTCTTTGCGAGCTTTTCTTCTCTTTTTTTTTATTTTTGTACGGGAGATTTTTATCAACAAAATTATTCGTTCTTTCTCTTTCTCTCTCTCACTCTTTCTCTCTCGTTAATTCCACCTGTATTTCATTTACTTATTCGCAACATATTCCCGTTGCAATTTCGAGTCCAGGAAAATAACGAACGAAGCAGGAATGGCGTTCAGCAAGCGCGACAATTACAAAATATCTTGAAGAATGTAGAGAACACGTTTCGAACTCGACAATTCGATTTAATTATTCGAAATACAGCCAAACAGGGCAAATTAATAAGGAATTATTATTGAAAGGGGAGAGAGAGGAAGGAGGGGTCGAATCAACTCCTTTTCCCTTTCATCTTGCCCGAGTCTTCTCCCGGCAAATCCAAAGAAGTTTCCCCTTTGAGGAGATACACGCAGAGTTCTGGATTCGGGTTATGAAGATAAGGGAAGATAAGCAGAATTTATGAAGGAACGGCGGTATAAAGCGAGAAGCCACTTTATCGCAGTTTGTTACGTCCGCCTTCGAACCTTTGCCCCGACCGATTCGTTGCATTCGTTTCCTCTTTCGTCGTCCGTCCTTGCCCCCTCCGTTAATTTTAATTGAAAATCGAACGACGACGGCGGAAATTTTTCTCTATAATTTGTCCTCTACGTGCGAGTATTTTGATACAGATTAAACATTCTTTCTCGCATTCCCGAGGAATTCCCCTCGTTCCAATTTTAAATTGCTTCCAAGTGTCTGATATCAATTGGAATCGTCGTGAACTCGACTTCCGGTAAAATTTATCGACGTCACGTTCTAATGGTTCGCCGAATCGAAAGCTTTTCGTTCGACGGCAGAGAGGGGGAGGGACAGACAGCGATCTCTCTTTTTCTATTCCTTTTAAACGAATTCACAGTTATTACAAATTTTCTAGAATGATACGTGCCAAGATACATTCGTAAAATTTTGCCAACGGTTCGCCGAATCGAGAGATCTTCGTTCGTTACATTAGTATTTTCAAATGTTTTTACAGTTATCGAAACGTGTGCTGTCAGAAATATACACGAACGATAGATTTCGTACGACAAGACGATTGGATTACTTGTTATTGCTCGTATGCACATATTGCGATTCAATTCAATCGTATTTAATTCAGTCATACGACACATTGCGAGGGAATCTCTCTCAGAAAGGTCTTGTTCGATCTTTTTGCTGCATCGAACCGTGTCAACCGTCTCTCCATCTCTCTTCCTCCCCCCTCTAAAAAAAGAGAAACAACCACGCGTAAGCATCGTCAACGACATCCATTCCGCACGGCGCAAGAATCCAAACCTGGAATCGCGAGTCAAAGCGTAGGTATTCCACTCGAGCCAATCCCTCCAGGCATTCCAGTTTGCTCCAAAGTAATTCTCCTTCCCCTCCTCCTCCTCCTTTCCTTCAACCTCCATCCATAATCGAAAAGAGAGAGTCGGCCGGCTCGAGGACCAGAAATACCAGGAGAAAACATCAGCCTCCTCTTCTTCTCCCCGACTACTCGACTTCGCTCGTTTAAACGACCGCTCCCCTCCCCAATCTCGAATTCGCGGAACGCCCTCGTAAATCGCGCCAAAGAATTCGATATTAACGGTAGCTAGACATTGGACAGAGGGGAGGAGGGAGTAGTAGGTATCGGTGGGCCACGTTCGCCTCAGCTGACAAAGCTCGGGTCCTCGGTCTGTTTGAGCTCGAGGTATTCGAAAGGGTTGAGGAAGGGGCAAAGTCATCCTCTTGGAGGATGGCGAGGAACGTTCGAGTTTGGACTTATGGATAGTCCTTCTGTCTTTTCACGAGAAGATGGGACAAGAGTTGGCGAGTTGTTTTGTAAATCGTGTCCAGATATGGCATTAATTGGCCGACCGATTGATTGGAACGAAGTTTGTTGTGATGTCAAGTTGGTTGGATGTTCGGATTCGGCTCGTTTCGTGGGTGTTAGAGTATTATTTAAATTTCCTGTAATACCTTCTGCCAATCTCTCTCTTTACGAAGATCGTAAAAATATATATATATATAAGAAGAATTCAATCATCTTATTGTAGAAAATCGTACAGAATCAACCTCGACTTTTCCCGCTCAATTAATCCCATAGAATCGGGCTCGCTCATCTATCAAGGAGATTCAGAAAAACTTGCTTCACTAGGCGGAAAAAAGTTCCCCCCCGTCGAACAAAATTATCCAAAGTTATACTAATATCCAAAGGAAGGTGAATTTCATCCTCCGTTCCATCGATTTCGACGAAATCGATCGATCACCCTTCGAGGATCCCTTCGAAGGATCGTTAAGGATCCATCCATCCATCCATCTATCCGTGTTGGTCGAGTCGATAAAGGTTTATCGCCGAGCGGGAAGAAAGAGAGAAAGGAGG
Source organism: Apis cerana (assembly GCF_029169275.1). Taxonomy (NCBI): domain Eukaryota; kingdom Metazoa; phylum Arthropoda; class Insecta; order Hymenoptera; family Apidae; genus Apis; species Apis cerana. The sequence goes on along the minus strand of NC_083867.1, from coordinate 5,737,268 downwards.
GGAGGGGATTATTGAAATTTTCATTATCGTCGACCGACCGAGTCGATCGCCTTCGTCCGCGATGCCGTGCTGGGCCTATCGTATCCCAGTGGCAGGCGAGCAAGAAGTGATCCAAGCGAATGTATATATATATGTATACATATATTGCGGCTCCTCGTCACAATTTTCCTCGGATCACGGCCGGCAAGAAGTGACGTCAGCGTTTATCAAATCTTTGAAAGAAGGGTGGAGAGGAGGCAGCGGCGGGATTCGTTTCCGGGTCGTCGGATCGCTAAGCCGAATTCCAACCCCCTCCTCGCCCTCCGCGTCCCCTTTATCCTCTTTGGTTTTTCCTGTCTGTGGCCCGCTCTTTTTCTCCCTCTCCCTCGGAAATTGGATAGTTGCTTCCAATTCCGCGCGGAGGGAACCGCGAGGAGGAAGCGGGCCAGCGAATTCCTTTGTTTCTTTCCACTTTGTCTTCGTCCCCCTTCGTCGAAAACTTTCTGCGCCCTTCGAATACACCCCCCCTTCCTTCTATCCTCCAATCGTAACGCGTTACGCTCTTGCTTTTGTTTTCTCTCTTTCTCTCTCTCTCTCTCTCTCCCTTTTTTCTTTTCCATCGGTTCGATGGACGGACGGACAGAGGTCGCGGACGCGTTGTTATAACGCGTTTCAGCTTCGTTAGATCGCGTTTTCAAACTATCGAGGTTGATCGATCATCCCCCGCGATATAAAGGATGGATCGGTGAAGCTAATGGCCCCGATTGTTCGCGCTTTGGTTATCGCGAGAGGGAAAGTAACGATCAAACTGGTTATTTTTACGCGTTACCTTTTTTCTTCTTCTTCCTTTTCCCCCCCTTTTCTTTCCTTTCGCTTCGATCGAAACGCGTAATGGCGCGAAGCTTCCTTTTTTTCTTTCTTTCCTTTCCCTCCTTTTACGCGAAATTTTTTCTATTTTCTAACGGCGCGCGTGGGATAAAAATTATTCGCTCGAATCGTTTCCTTCGTAAACAGAGAAGTGGAAAGAATTCGTACGTCTCTCTCTCTCTCTCTCTCTCTCTGAAAAGGAAAAGAAGCGAAAAGGAGAAGAAAATAGGACGAAAATAAATTTCCTTCTTGGGGGGCACGTTAACGATATTTTTCCCTTTCGCGCGAGACACGATCGAAATTCGATCGCGCGTCCATCGGCGGTGGAAATCCTCTCTTCCCGTTCCATTAATTCGACCACGTCGACGTTGCGCGCCACGAGGGCAGACTTCAAAGCCACGATAAATTCCCTTTCGATACACGATTCTCCTTCTCCTTCTTCTTCTTCTTCCTTCCCCGCGAAAGACGATTCGGCAACGGTTCCACGTACACGACGGATGCGCCGCCATATTTCACGCTCCCTCCTCAACCACCGCCACTTGCCTGGCTGCCGAGTGATTCCACGCTTAAAATTCCGCGCCCGCCCGCATAATTAGTTTAACTCGGTTCCGGGAATTTATTAAGAAGAGAGGAGGCCCGAGTGAGACGTTAGTGGTATCGCTGCCCTCTCGAGAGAAAAGGGGAGGGGGTGTACGTGGTATATCGAGATTTATCGAGGCCGGTTGGAGCGGAAGTCGAATCGGTAGCGATTTTTTAAAAAGTTTGAGAAAAACGATGGAATGTTTCTCGACAAGCGGAGAGAGATATATTTTTTCACATTTTGGTGTTTCGAGGATGATGTTTGGCGAAAGTAAAGTGAAGTTGGCGATGAAAATTATGGACGAGAGGGAGAGAGATAAATTATTTTTATGAAAATTTGATACTCGGTGATCACGGACGCACGAAATGGAATTAAATCTTGGGCCCCTCGCGTTCGGGGTGCCGTGAATTTCTGTTTTAATATCGATACGGAGGCGGAACGTCTCCCGCGGGAACAGTGATCGAGATCATTTACTATGGTAATATTACTATGGCAATATTGCCGCAGGAATATTAGTTCACCGGCGATTTATAGTCGGGCACGTGGAAAAGGCAATATCAAGGAGAAGGAAGTTCCTTGGGAACCACCCCCCCTTTGAAATAACACAGAGAGGAATCGTCCTCTCCGCCCGTTTTCCACCCACGCCACATTTGAATTATCAGAGTTATCGTTGCACGACTCAACGTTGACCGGAATAGTTGCCTTTATTAAAGTTAACGTCACGATCGGGAGATGATAAATATTTTCTTAACCAATGGATTCAAACTGGGAATAATTTCTCACTTCTCGTCTGATTAGAGTTAACTCTCCGCCCAAGGCGTAATCGCTCGCTGATTATTTCACTCGTCACTTAACGTAAAATTAATCGATTAGAATTTCGAATCGTTAATGTATTTGAAAGTATTTGCTCCTGTAATAAACTTCTGCTTCTGCCTATACGTATATTTCTCTCTTTTGCTTTTTATTCCACTCGATGATGGAAAAGGAGAAAATTTAGTAGTTGAAGAAGTTACGAATGATAAGCTTACTTAAGTTTCTTCGAAATAATTTATCGTTGGAAATAATATAATCGCGATGACCGAGGTTTTACGAAAAGCGGATCGACTGTAATAGCCGAACGAATAAATGTTATTCAAGAAGTGATTTCAATTTCAATAATACGATGGGGAAAATTTGAATAGTTGAACTCGCGAATAAAGTTGCTTTAATAATTTATCGTAACAGGACGTAATAACAATCGCGAAATAATTGTGACGCTGAAAAGCGGATCAATTGTAATAAACGTTGTTTTAATAAACTAATTTACTTAAAATAACTTTAACGTTCGAAATTTTTAACTATTAACTCACTCTTTCGACTGGTGTGGATTAATGCTCTGAATTCTCTCACTTTGCCATTCTTTCGCCTTTGCGTATTCATTTTGCACGACACTTATGTTTCATTTCACTGCGCTAATTTACTTAAAGCAATTTTATTCGAATGTGGATCAATGATTGCTTAATCCAACTCTGAACTCTTTCCACTTATCATCTACCACTCTTTCGCCTTTGCCTTTGTTATTCAACTCGCACAGCACTTATTTCATTCCACTGAACCTAAAGTAACTTTATTCGAAATTTTTAATCGCGCTTACTTTTTCAATTGGTGTGGATTCTGAATTCTTTCATTAGCCTATAACTTATTCAATCTACGCAACACTTATAGCTTTTCGCTCTATTAAATTTAAAGCAAGTTTATTCGAAATTTTTAGTCAGTCTTTCGATGTGGATCGACGATTAATTATCATCTACCACCCTTTCGTCTTTGCTGTTATTCAACTCGCACGGCACTTATGACCGTTTCATTCTAAATCCAAAGTAACTTTATTCGAAATTTTTAATTACAGTTACTTTTTCAACCGATGTGGATCAATGATTAATCAATCCAGCTCCACTTGTCATCTTTCGCCTTTGCTGTAACTTACTCAGGCCGCTTATGACCGCTTTCGTTCCACTAGACCGACCTCGTCCTTCTTCTTCTTCCTCGAGATTAAGTCGACGACGTTATTGCGGCACGCGTTCCACGCTGATAAGAAGGTAATTGCTGGCTGGGCAAGAGGGGAGGGGAGAATCATCGCTTCTCGACTCTAAACGGATCGGTTTCCGGTTTCCCGAGATACGTTCCCTACTCTTCAAGTATCCGGTTAAATCCTCGTGATCTTAAATTTAAGTGCTGCGCCGGGAGTTGTTAAGCCGCGCTTTATAGGATCACACCGGTTCACCGGAGGATCGTCGTTTATCGTTGGTGGCGGCAAGTGGAGGGGAGTGAACCGTGGGCGAAGAAGAATAGTCGAGGCGGTGTAATCCGGTGAAGGTATGGCTCCTCGGCCTCCATCGCTGCAATTTCGCGATCCGTGCCCCGCGCTAATGCTCAAAGAATCGCCCTCCTTGATCTCGCGCCATCTTTCTCCTCGTAGCCGTTGGATCGAGAAGGAAGATTCGAGAGATCGAGGGACACTTTACTTACTAACCTCCCTGAAAATTCTGCATTCCTGCACTCGCTGGGGACGTAATTTCGATACACTTAGTAGAAGTCCACTTGCGAGATTCGAATCCTCCTTCCTCTGAATGAGAAGATTGAATAAGAAGATGCTCCGATTAATGCGTTTCACATCCCTAATATTCTCGAAAATCGTTTGAATGGATATTTTGCAGGCTGACGGTAATTCAATCAATATTATTCCCTTGATCGATCCTTAATTGGAAATGGAATCGCAAGAAGATCACGAAAGAACCCGGAAGAATGGCCTGGAAGAAGAATCGCGCGGGAATTGAAAAAAAGCCCCTCGCTCGCTCCCTCCTCTGGCATCCCTCTCACCCTTCATTATCGCGCGGGTGTCGAGGCGCGAAATGCAAAATGGGGCGTTTTATCAAAAGCGAAATTCGGGGAGTGAAATTTGTCCAACGCGGCGGAAGTATCCCCGGATTACCGGCCTGGGGATACTTCCCCTCTCCTTCTCCATCCCGAAAAAGGGTAACAAAGTGTTAAAGTTTTAATCCGGGGAGAAGGAAGGAAGGAAGGAGGATCGAGTAACCGCGGGACTGGGTGATATTTCGGGGCTGGGGCGAAGGAACGGTCGAAGAAGGAAGGAAGGAAGGAAGGAAGGAAGGATCGTCGCGAGCGAGTCGAAAGACGATGGCGGAGGAGGGAGGTAGAAAAGTCTTTGTAATCGCAGTTTTCTACTTTTTCTCAGTGTGTCGGGGTTGGTTGGGGCGAGGTGAGTCTAGATTCCGACTGGATGGAGCGACGAGAGGAAGCCAAGGAGCAGGGGGAGGGGGGAGGAGGTAGCGGTGATGGCGAGTGGGCGAAGGGCGAGGGTCGGCCGGGGAGGGAAAGCCCGGTAATGGTAAGGGTAGATGGGTTGGTGCAAGGGTGTGCTTGAACAGGGATTTACGGAATTTATCACTTGAATTCCCTGTAAAGGATTAACAGACATTCCCTCGTTCTACTCTCCCCTGCCTCCGCCCGGTGGAGACGCACAGGGTGCACTGGGTTACGTGCTACAAGCTACTTGGGACGATGGCGCCGCCTGGCGGATCCGCAACCCCTTCTCCTCTCTCTCTCTCTCTCTTTCTTTCTTTATTGCACACGCGTGCATATACGTACGTGTGCACACCCCTTTGATATGACCCCTTTTGTGTAAACGCTCGCGCGGAATTGTTTTTTCAAGGGCTGATTTAATCCCATCTTTCCTCGCGGTTCTTTTTTTCCCATCCTCCTCCTCCTCCTCCCCCTCCTTCCCCCTTTCCTTTTTTTCGTCTCGATGTTTGATCGAGATCGTGCGGATAAAGAGGAGAAAAAGAGGGACTCGTTTCGTTTATATGGGACACGATTTTCAAGGGAATAACGATCGGCCGGTATCGGTGAGTTTTAAATAGATGTTCGTATTATATTTTCGAGAAGAGAAAAAAGTGTAGAACTTTACGTTACGTAATTTTAGATTTCTCTCGCTCTCTGGGGATAAAAAGTTGGCTCGTAAAATTTTCATTTTCGCTACGTAATTTCGGAATTTCGGAGTGGATTGAAAGGGGGGAGGGGGATTCGCGATTTCTCGAACAGAAACGGGCGCAGCTGTGTCGAGAATCGGTATGTATAACAATATCTCGGAACGTCGTGGGACGGGTATCCCTCGGCAGCAGCCGCCGCTCCTCAAAACCGTGTATTTGCCACCGGTTGAGTTTTCTCGGGGCAACCCTATCTACTTCGTATCGCTCGAAACTTTACGAGCCTCGAATCGTCCCGTAGAACGCGGTCACACGCGATTGTTGTACCGAGAAAATTGCCAAGATTTATCTTTACGATCCTTTTGAAATTTCTCTTTTACGAGAAATCACCGTAACTCGTGCATCAAAGATTCAAATATCTTCATCCCTTCCTCTTCCCCCTTTCTTAATTTTTCTCATTTTTTTCTCAAACGCATCGTCTTTCTCTAATAACTAATGTTATTATTCCTCCTCTCACTTGTCCACGGATAATTTCCTCTTCTCGCCGCGAGAACGCGCATCAGAGGGAGGGATAAATATCGGCCAGTCGTCCCTTCCCTTTATTTTTCCACCGTGTCAATCGAGCAGGCTGACTCGTGGAAAGCAAACCGTCGAATGTAAACACAGATATATTCGAGAGAGGCCGTCGAGAGGGGCGGCAAGACGTGACGTATCAACGACTAATAAAATACGAAGGGTCGCCCACTTTCGAATCCTCGGATATCTTTTCGTTCCTCTTTTCCACCTCCGCGTCGGCGAGTCCTTTGCCGATAACACGCGGTCGGAATTCGTTCGTGTTTTTAAAAATTTCATCCCGTTGGGGTGGCACGGCACGATCGATGTGCGTGGAATGCTCGAGATGTAGATGAATATAGATAGAGTGGTCGGTAAAAAGTGAACGGTTGTTTCGACGCTGAGTGTTGAAAGGAGACCACGATTTTTGTAAACGTCCCGTTCAAGAATAATTTAATGTCGAGGATTTAACTTGTAAATTTTTAAAATTCTAGAAAAATAGGGGAATCCCGTTCAAGATTTAATTTGTAAATTTTTAGAATTCTCGAAAAATGGGCGAATCAATGGAATGATCGTTTCGATGCTAAATGTTGAAAAGAGGCCACGATTTTTATAAATGTTGAAGATTCAATTTGTAAATTTTTAGAATGCTCGAAAAATCGACGGAACGATTGTTTCGATAAATGTTGAAAGTAGGTCACGATTTTTGTAAACGTCCCATTCAAGAATAATTTAATATCGAGGATTCAACTTGTAAATTGTTAAAATTCCAGAAAGACAGACGAATCGATAGTATTGTTTCGACGCTGAATGTCGAAAGGAGGCCACGATTTTTGTGAACGTCCCGTTCAAGAATGATAATTTAATACTGGAAATATCAAAGCCGTCAATTTTTATAAAAACCGAAACAAGCATATTTTCCCTTCGACATTCTTATCCGAAACGAGTAAAGAAAATCTTCTAATTTCCACGATCAAGGGTCCTCGCATCATTTTTACGAATCCGGCCCGTCTCTCTGAACCACTTTCCAATAAAACGCGACGACGAGACACCGAGCCTGTTGGAGAAAAGATACCAGCCATGGGATCGAAAATTATTTTTGCGAATAATCGCGTCGACTGCGAAATTCCAACAATTTCTTCGCTCCTCCTCGCGTACACGTGAAAGCATCCAGACCCGAGGCAGGATATTTCTGTCTCAGGGTTGCTGCTCGCGTTCGCACGTGGGCGGCTGCTTCCTCGGAGGGCGTACGTTTCCTGTACGTGTTGGGAGGGCATGGTGGTGGGGCATCGTGCGCGGCACGGCAATTCAGACTCGAAAGCTTCCAAACATCTTCAATATAAGTTAGGCAACTGTACTTAGGTTACCTTCGTAACCAGGGCCGCATACGAAACAGTCCGCGAATAGTTGGGAGGCATTCCCTTATTGCGAATATCAAGTAACTCGCACCCGTGCTCCTCTCCTCCCCTGCCTTCTATCGTCGCGCCTTAAATTAACCCTCGAATTAGGTAGACGATAACGAGGCTCGCGCGATTCCTGGCCGAGTTGGAACCGGGTCGAAGATGCGCATCCGAGGTTGCTCGAATTACTCGGTTCAATTGCGTGCAATTGTTCCCTTTTCACCGAAACGGGTCTCCTTCTTTTCGGGAAGATTCGGGAAGATAGCTTCGAATTTTGACATCATGTTCCTTGGGAATAAATGGAATGATACTTTGATGCACCGATGTTTTAATCGCGAACAGATTATTTTTAAAAATTGTATCGAGACAAGAGGATACTCTTCGTACAAGAGGATAGCTTCGAATTTCGAATTTTGACATCATGATACTTTGATGCACCGATGTTTTAATCGCGAACAGATGATTGTATCGAGATTCGTACAAGAGGATAGCTTCGAATTTCGAATTTTGATATCATTTTCTTGAGGATAAATGGAATGACGCTTTGATACACAGATGTTTTAATCGCGAAGAGATTATTTTTAAAAATCGGAGAATGAATCGGGATTCGTACGAGGAGATAACTTCGAGAAAAATTTTCGAATTTCTCAAGGATTGGGGTGAAAAAGGAAAAACGAGAGAACGATAATTCGAGTATCGATCTCGTTCGAATTTTGACATCTTGTGATATTTCTTGGGGATAAATGGAATGATACTTTGATACACCGATGTTTTTAATCGCGAAGAGGTTATTTTTAAAAATCGAGGCAGCTATTTCGAGACGCGTAACTCTTGGTTACGAACAACGAAAGTTAGTCTTTTGAAACGGGTGAATAGATCCCATTTTTAAAAAATATAGACGATAGAAATTGAAAAAGTGGACGTTCCAATTTTTCGCAATATTTCTGGTATCGGTTTACGAAAAAACTTGTTCCTAGAGGGAGAAGTGTTCCGCCGCTGTTTACGCAGTTCGTACAATTGCTTTTCGACTCGAATACCGAAGGATTGAGATGGAGAAGAATCCGTTTCATTTTCAGTTTGGAAAATTGCGGGGGATGACAAGAATGGATAAATTCGTACAATTACAGCGGCCGTCGAAGCAACTCGTCGATGATGTTCCACGCGACGACGAGTTCATTAAGTTTGATGGCGAAACCATTGCCGACGAATCGATTTAATCATCGCAATATCGCCCGCCGCGCGGTCATCATCGCGTTGAAGGGCGGTATCAACGTGAATTATGCTCCATCCCCTCCCCCTCCGCGAATATACATCGCGAATTATATCGGAATCATCATTTTAAAGCCCGCGAAGAACACGGTGTCGAGCCCCGTTTCCAACCGCAACCATCTGTCGATGTATCGTATTAATTCGACACGTGTGACGGATTCAACGCATCGTTTCTATTACCGAAATCGCTATTGCATTATTGATCTTGGCATACGTATACATCGAGGCTACGCGTACACGTGTACATCCAGCTAATTAATTTAATAATCGCGTTGTTTACAGATAAGCCTTTGCACGATAAAGCTCGTTTCGAAGATTTAGATCGGGATTTGATCGAGTTGAAAGACGAACGAATTAATTCGATACTCAATTTCGAAGAAAGAACACTTTATACACGAAGGGATGGAACGAGGGAGATGCGATATCGATTCGTTATTGTGCGTGTTGCAATAGTTTCTCGGCTATTAGATACTAATTATTATTCAGATTCGATCCACCCGATGCATATTTCAAGAGGGAAACGTATTTCAAATATCTATTATACACGGCCGTGTAACGAAATCGCCACGCAATCGTACGAAAGATGAATAAACACAAGGATGTATATCTCTAACTTGTTCCAATGTGCATGCTGTAACAAAAATAACCCTCTTCCTTCCCCCTTGGAATCGACCCACGTTTGATTCGAACGTACAGCGAAGACGATTTGGCCGGGGCAAAGCTGTTAGCTGTGGCTGCGTTTGGATAATTATGATAGTTTACAGTTTAGCGAGCAAGCCGCGAGTGCACCTCTTCCCAACCCTCTTCCCAACCCCTCGACTTGCACGCGCTAATGCGACCCTGCAACCCGGCCCCCGTGTACTCGCATTTGCACTGTAAATACACATTATAACGACAGCCGGCCGCCACTCTATTGTCCTCCTCCTCCTCCTCCTCTTCTCTTCTCTCGATAACCGAGTTGAGCTCGTTCTTCTTTTCTCGTTCGAAAGGAAAGGAAAGGAAAGGAAGGAAGGAAGAGGGATACGTCGTTTGATTACGAAGTTTGTCTCTTTAACGAGATGGAGTGAGGATTGGGGAGGAGGGGGGAATGGCGATGATAATGCGGCTGACGCGGTGCAATAATTTCCCGACCACGGTTTAGGAGAAACCGGCGTGATAGCCGGCTAACTGTGAAATATTAATGCGTCGGGGAACTGGGGATTTCTGCAGTGTCGTATCAAAGCCGCGGCTAAAAGCTTCCACGGGACCGTTTCTGTCCATTTCCGGGTGATTAATCGGCGAGAAGATGCGCCCCCTTCCTTTTTCCTTTCTCTCTCTCGCTCTCTATCTCTTTTTGCTCCCCCCTCCCTCATCGATTTAACCTCGTTATCGCGTTTTCGCGGTGGCGGTAGTTTCGTTTCGCGTGTTTGCGACGGGTAAATATATTTTATGAGGGTAAATACACTTTAAAATTGGTATTCGTTTCCTCGAATTGAAAACCGGGGCCGGGTTTGAGCGGGATAAATATTTCGGGAAATTTATTTCGATGAATTTAATGATAATCGATGATCCGGTGATTTTTTTTTTTCTTTTTTTGGAGAATTGAATTTTTCATTCGGACATTTCGGATGGATAAACGTGCCTTCCCTTTTCCCTGCGCGAATTGAAAATTTTTAAACGAATAACATAGATCCGACAAGTATCCGCTGATAAATATTTTACGATATCGGGATTTCGTATAAATCCCGTAAAATACACGCTTAACCCGATTTAACCCGAGTTGGAACTGTTAAAGCGCGAGTCGAAAAGTAGAACCGTGCATAAATTTCCTTCCCCGTTTACATCCTTTACGCCCAATTTATTACTTTCTACCTTTAGAAATTACTTATCCTTAAGGAGGATCAAGAGAAATCTACAGGGACAAAGAAATTCAGAAGACGAAACAGAAAGCTCCACTTTCCAAATCGAGGCTTTCAAAATTTTATCGACGAGCACGATTTTTTCGTCTCGCCACGAAGGAGAATCAAGATGTCTGCCGTTCTAACGTAATTACGAAAGTTTTACGCCCCGCCCGCCGACGTAATATCCCCCGTACACCGGCGAGTAATCGGATTAGCATAAATAAGCCGTTACCGATTCGTGGTTTACAGTTATTGCGAGCGTTGTAGCTCGACATTATGCCCCCCAATAAAAATCGACGATTGCCCGGTTGGCGATATTCGGTTAGCCGCGTTTCTCGCCGATGAAAGGGGAAAAAAGTGTGTGTGTGTGCACGCGTATGTATATATATATGTATAATATTGCCAGTGGCTTATCTGCCAGATACACGGAGTTGCACACGGAGTTGGGCCCGAGTCAAGAATATTTAATGGAGCGTGGAGCAGCGTCGAGAATCGCAAATAAATTTCGCCGCCGAGTTTATCGTCTGTGAAAATATACCTTCGATTCCTCTCAATTTCATGGAGCCCTCCGCGAAAGAGGTGGATTTCCCTCTGTCTTTCCCTCCTATTTTCATTCCTCCCCCAGGTTTTTTTAATTTAAAACGATTCCCCTCGCTTCCTGATCGACTCCTTTCTCTCTTTCTCCAGTCTCGTGGAACTTGTTCTCCTTCTTCTCTTCCTCTCCCTTCCTTTTCGCTGTTTCTTCCCCTCGAATTTATACCGCCCCGCGCCTCCGCGATCCCAAAATCGGAGGGTTCTACGTAGAATCAATTTCTACAAAGAGGAATTATATAACCGGGGAAAGGCGGAGGGGGAGAGAAAGAGAAGAGAGGTTTGGACAATTCGGCGGTCCCGAATTCATCAGCATTTCTATCGCTCGCGAGAAAGGGAAAATTCTCCGAAGAAGGGGAGAGAAGAGTCGGAAGAAGGAGTTCGAAAGAGATCTTTTTTTCAGATCCGCGTCGCTCCATTCGTCAAGATTTTTCCCGACCGCAAATGTTTGGGGGCGGAAAAATGGTTGGAATTGGTACGCATGGCGGATCCTCGGCCAGGCACAATGCCCCTCCCTCCACCCACGCGAAAACTTGTCGTCCAGAGATCTGGCCGGCTGCAAAACATCGCGGCGTCTCTCGCTAAACCCGGCGACGTCTACGCGCGGGGCGAAGGAGAGGAAGAGGGGAGGGGGAAGTTTTCTGTTTTGCCGGAACTACTTTCCCGGAAGAGCTTCTTGTCTCATTTTTCCCCGCCGACATCCCCCCGCTTTTTCGCCCCGCCATCTCGCTTCCGCGGCTTCCGACGTCTTCGGGAAACTTGTTCAATTCCCGGCCGCGAGTATGACACGACTGGTATCCGAGACCCTGCGCGGAAGAAGAGCACAGGAATGCTTTTTGCCCTCGGCTTCCTGTCGCCTGTCTTCCCATCTCTCTCCCTCTCTCTTTCTCTCTCTTTGTCTCCCTTCTTCGAGCGAGAAGAACGGTGGATGCTGGCTAGTTTCTTCTTCTCCCTCCTTCTTCTTATTTCGAATGCGAGCCGTTGACGCGAGAAATTCGAGGAAACCGCGGTGCAGAAAGTGCTCGTGTGCGACTACTGGCGCAAAGTTGAGCAGCACGTTGGTCTCCTTTCGGCTGCCACGTCGCGCTTCGGCTTCCCTTGATGGGTTTATTGTTCGCACGGGGGTGAAAGCACGCCGCCTAAAAAGTGGCGGAATTTCGCCACTTCTCTCTATCTCTCTCTCTTTCTCTGTCTCAGCTCTTTGTCGAGGTGACAGGCGGATTTCGTTCAATTCAGGGGGGAGCAGGATGAAATTTGGAGAGATGGACGAGGTTGGAGAGTTGGATTGGTGGTTAAATTTTGAGGGAATGGTCGGGTGTTTATCCACGAGGATCGAACGTCGCAAGCCACGTCTCCCGGTCGGTGGTAGCTGTCCAAAGTATCGTCACGAAGGTGGCTGGCTTACCGAAACTTCCATTTCGCGAAACTTGCCGAAGACTTGGGGGGCGGGGGGAGCGTGCAAGGGACGGAAAGGGGCAAAGGACAACAGGGAAGTTGGAAGACAGTGCAGCCGGCAGTTTCCGCACGTTGCTTTCTCGAAAACTTACTTTTCCTCCTCCTCCGCTCCTCCTCCTCCGGTTTACGTATGGCCTCGTTTCGCGAGCAACCCCGCTTGTTGACCGTTTTCCACGCGAGAATCTTTCTTCCGAGTTTCTACCTCCCTGCTTCTTTTTTTCTTTTCTGGAATTATCGCCCGTTAACCCCGACCCTTTCCTCGAGTGGCGATAAAATTAATTTAGCAGAAAGTTCATACGCTGATGAATCGGTAAATTTACAAGGATTGCCGAAAGTTCAAAAGTTCGATGAATTCTTCGGAAAGAAGCTCGTTAAAACCTTTAAAACCCTGCTCGTTCTCGATACACGAGCGGTTAATAAAATCAACCCCCTCGATTGAGCGACATCTCCTCATTAAAGGAAAATTCCTTAGAAGAAGAGCGAAGGGCTACGCAGGGAATTGTGTTTTTAACGAATATCCTGCAAATTCAACTTCTCTCTAAAACGAACTTGTACTCACCGATGCGCCATCTGTTCGAAACTACCGAAAATACCGTGTTCCTTGTTTCTCCGATATTACGAAGTGCAATAATTGTATTTGTTAAAATACAGCGAGTTAATTAAAACGGATTATTATGGAGAGGAAAAAATTCGACTTGTCGTTACACGAGAGGAATACGTCGCTCAAGTGAATTTTGAATTTTGATATTTCTATATTATTCGAAAAAAGTTGGATCAAACAGTTTTTCGCGATCAGTTTTTCGCGATATTATCAAAATCTGTAATTATACGGGGTGAAATTGGGCATCGTTGCAGCTGCGTGGACCGATAAATTGTTTAAAAAAAAAAAAGGAAAAAGAGAAGAAAGAAGGAGAGAAAGGAGCGAGGGATGCCGGACACCATGCGTGCGTGCAGCCACATTTTAACGAATATGCCTCTCGTATCGGCGTGTGTACACGGTTAATGAGTCTGGATTTGTGCAATTACGAGTTCTGTACGTCCGGCAATTTGATCGCGCGCGATCGTCCAAATTACCTCGGAATGGCGGGCAGAACTAACCAGCTAATTTACATATAAATCGCCGCTACATCCGGTATACGCGGCATCTTTCGCAGTTTGCGTTCCGTGCGGTTTATTTAAATGTTACACCGCTGAATGGACACGGTTTGTTGTCTTGGAGGCGCGATTGGCAAATATTTTTTCGGATAATATTAACAGGTCACGCCGACCGGTCAACTTGTTAGCGCTTTGTCCCTCTTCTCCTTTGTCAACTTCGCTTCCAGCGAATTTTTCGGCCTATTTTTATTCTGCCAAATATCGATCGTATGTAATCCGTCTGTTTTGCCGAACAACGAAAATATACGACGTTAACAACGAGGTGGGGAATCATCAAGGATCGAATAAGAAATTAATAGTTGGATATATTGGAGATACATGTATATATACGGGAAGGATCAATATTGGCGTGACGTTTGTTTCGAGGAAGATTTCTGATCCTCTATTTTTGCGCGTGTGCTTGTTTTTCTGTTATCCGATCGAATCGAATCGACGAGAAAATAGCAATTTGGTCGTTTCGACGTTGATGGAACGCGTGAAGAGGTCAGTGGGACTCGAGCAGCGATTATTTCGTTTGATAGATCGGCACAAGTGTTATAATTGTTTTCCTAATGGCTTTCTTCTCCGCCTCGCTTTTCCCCTGCCGAGCGTTTCGAGCGAAATTACGATGCGTTCGATGAAATTCGAGAAAATAAAAGAGAGGAATTAATTTTCCTTTGTCCATTAGGATAAGCGTCTGCCACTTTTTCTTCCCGATGATATTTCGTTTATCGCGCCGAACGAATTCTATTCTCGGTCGAATCATTTCGAGAGAAGAGAAATTTTACTCGCCCAACCAATAATCGAGCCACGCTACCACGTTTCAAATTGCAATTCTTCAACGAAGAGGGTTGATTCTTCCTCGCGAAGAGCGAAGAAGTTGAAATTCCGAAAGAAATCGGGGGGATGTGGGACGCGCGTTAAAGGGAAGTGGCTCTAGAAATAAGTGTTTAACCTCGATCCTTGCCGTATCCGACGTATTCTAAATCCAGCGTGCAAGTGGAGTAGATAGCTGATAGGAGATAGGAGATAGCAGACCTCGCATGCATTCACCTGCGACACGGGCCGATTCGAGGCAAGGTGAAACGAGACGGGACGAGCTCGATGCGGTTTCAATGGACGCGAAATAGGTCGAGTTACTTGCGCGAGTCATTTCAAGGAGAAAGATTCGCAATCTTTCTCCAATGCTCTGATATCGAACCGCGCGCGCGTGTTCGAAACCTTTGAATCGCGCGACACCGACATCGAACGAACATATTTTAATTACTCCTTTCGTCAAAAGTTTAATTTTATATATCAAAGGGAACTTAATTCGAAAGGAGTGATATGTGATAAGATTGGAAAATTGAATAATTTCTTTAATTTTCATATCCTCTTTTCGAAAATATAAAGAGAGGTACATCGAAATTTGGATAAGTTCTTTATAAATATAACCTTGTAAATCGAACGTAATTAGATTCAAAAATTTGGATAATTTCTCTGAGTAATTTTCCTACCCTCCTTTCGAAAGTATAAAGAGAGATACATTGAAATTTGGATAATTTCTTCGAGTAATTTTCCTATTTTCAAAAGTATAAAGAGGGATATTGAAATTTGGATAAGTTCTTTAAATATAATTTTGTAAATCAAACGTAATAAGATTCAAAAATTTGGATAATTTCTCTGATCCTTTGATAATTTTCCTCCTTTCAAAAGTATAAAGAGAGATACATTGAAATTTGGATAATTTCTTGGATACATCACGAAAGAATAATAATTTTTCTATTTTCTTTTTCCAATATACAATGTTCAATGCTCGTTTACGTTAAATTAATTCCGAATAAATGAAATTCTGAGCGAAGATAGGAGGGAAGGGATGGGAATTAAAGGAGCATAGAGTAGTAAAGCAGAGTGCGTCGTGATTCGAAAAACATTGGTTCGATTTAAGCTTGAAACTTTGGCAATGGCCTCGGCTTAAATCGGGCTTTACATTATTTTGAGGGGAAACGGGGCCGCATTGGAAACTGGGAGCTTGTTTCGGCCAGATTGGCCGGGCTTTACTGGCGATGGAAGTACCGAGAGAGTCAGCCCTGATGCCGATTCCGCGATAGGGCGGACGGTAGTAACATCCGGTTGCATCTGAAATACGATTCCAGATTGGATTAAAGACAAGAGGTTTCTTCTTGTCGAATCGCCTCTGCGCCCTGCAATCCCCCCTTGGATATATACCAAGGGATTTAACCTTATCGAAACGAGCACGAAGAATTAACGTAGATTCTTTTCCCGTTTCTTCTGTTCCAGGTATGTTGCAGGTATTTTTCCAAATCTTCTCCGTTCTCCTTTGATGATGATGATGATAGTGGTGGTATGTACAGTTTGAGATTAATTAACGTTATAAACGTACGCCATTGGATTAGATCGATAGAAGATTTCGAGATATTACACGGCGCGATTAATTTTCATCAGGCAGAGTTGAAATTTTGATATTGGCTCATTCGACGGGCATTTACGTTGGACTCGCAGAGAACCGACAATGTAATTGAATTATAGCGAGGGAAAATTGTTATATTACGTTTAAAAGTAATATCGGTACTTTCTCTATTAAATCACGAGAGATCCATTCATTACTGCCTCGCAGGGTAAATTAGAAAATTACCATGTCCCGCAAGATTTATCGTTCTCCCTTCCTCCTCCCCCTGTTGAAAATTTCCGATAAAAGTTCAAATAATTGTTTCTGTAACAACGTTTAAAAAGCAATGGATTCGATAAAAATCAAAAGATGGCTCGATGAATGGAAATAATTCTTTTACAATTTTTTTTTACTTCTCTCTCTTTCCAAAGCAAAAATATTTCGTACCTTTTCATCGAACTGCATTAATTTATTGCAACTACATCGCTGACGAATTTCAATTAAACTTAAGCTTTTCCGTTTTATGTAATTGGAAATTTAAATCGCGTTCGCGAAAGTCATTCAACGGTTCATTTTCCACAAAGTTTTCACCTCTGTTTTTATCGAGAACGAAAAAATTATTTTTCCTTTGTTACACGAAATAAAGGAAAAAAAAAAAAAACAAAAGGACAATCACGAAAAGTGAACGGAATCCACTTCACCTTAGAACTCCGTCACGCTTTTAAACTTAACGACAAACTTACTTGTATCTCGAAAATACTTGTCACTCGAAGTCCTGAATTACTCTATCCAACCCCCTCCTCCCTCTCGGTCGAATCAATAAGCTCGATTGATGGATCGATGCTTCGACCCGAAAATCTCTCGCGCCCTTACGATTATCCCGCCTGTGTTCCACCTGAAACCATCATATCGGAAGATTTACGCTAAAGACCTGTCTCGTTCACCGGATAAAGTTGAAGTTCCGGACATTACGGAACGTCCGAATAAATTTCCTACTTATCCGCCCTTGTATCACGCGTGATACTATCCGATCACGTGACCGTCTCATTCCACGCGCTCGCCCGTTTCGCGCATCGATCGAATAAATTCCAAATCCGATGCAGCAAAAACAAAAGAAAAAAAAAACGGAAAAAGAATCACGAAAATACCCCCTAAAACGATTAAATTTGGTAAATTTCCAGAATAGCTCGGTCCACGGATCGTCTTCGCAGATGATTCGCCGCCGCATAAATTATCGAGCATCTCTGCGAAATTACAATTTCCACTCAGCGAGGCTCCCACCCTCCCCTTTGGAAAAAAAGAAATTCGATGCCTCGATCTCTGGGCAGGGGGAGGAGGAGAGGTGAATATGGGGCGCGTCGCCCATCGGGCAGACCGCAAGAATCGGCGAGATGAAAAATTGCGTGGACGGGTGTTTCTTCTCTAATACCACGACGAGTCGCAGAGACGCGAGGTGTGGCGGAGGGTCGTTTGGGCGAAACGAGCGATTTGGAGGGCGGTGGCCTGCGGTCGCGGGCATTAGGGATTTTAGGGAGGCTTTACGGGACGACGGAGGGGGAGGCACACGGGATTTTGGTCGGGGTTGGACCGAGCTTGCACTGTTCACGGCGATTAATTCATTGCCGCTTACCGCAAACCGCCTTTTGCCCCTCGCGCCTCTCGAGCCCCCTTCTTCGATCCCCCTTCTATCGTCGTCGCCCGTCTCGCGTCCTTTCCAACGTTGCTTCGCCTAATCGGTTGCGGGATCGATCGATGAATGATCGGTCCCCGATTCTTCGTGGATGGCCAGCTTTTAGCGGCTCTCTCTCCTCGACGGATGATTGCGGTTTACCGTCCACGGTGTTTGCGTTTTTTTCGTTCTGATCTGTTGCTCTAGAATTCTTTTTCCCTTTCTCTCTCCCTCAAGATCGATTTGTTTCTCGTGAATAATGAAATATTTGGAGGGGTAAATAGTCGGAATGAGTCCGGTTTTTCGAATTTTTGGTAATTTCTTTTTTACTTTTTCCCTCCCAGCAAGCTTGTAACTCGTTTGTCTCGTGCACGTGCGATGTTCGCACGCGAATATTCGATATTCATATGAATATTCGGAGCGAACGGAAAGTCGTTCACGCATCGATATATTCGCTCGCTTTCGAAAAAGAAAAGGACGTAGAAAAAATTGCTATCCTCGGACGGAATTATAATTTTTTGAATCGTCGTCCCATTTCGCTCTGGATCGTCGAATATTGAAAAAGCGTGGGACGACGCGACCGGAGGGAAGCGTATAGATGGGAGCATTTTTTCGAAGGAGGAAATCTTGCACGATATCTCCTCGCAACAATATATCTCCCCCTCCCGGGAGTCGGAAGAAGAAGGGAGCTGAGCTGCTGGTGGATCGGATTGGAAATTGTCGATTACGATCGCGTAACCCCGGCGAGAATTTGAAATGCAAAAACGGAAACGGGAAGTGGATGCGAGCGTGGGATTTCGTCGCAACGATATTGGGCCGACTCGTGGACGACCCCCTCCCTCCATGGATGATCGTTAGATATTTTTCAAACCCGCCGCTTTGGGGGATCGTTCGCCCAGCTCCGCGACTTTGACGAACAGCCCTCGTTCCGATCCACGTCGGGGAAGGGACAGAGGGAGGGAATGCGTCCCCACCGATCTCTTTCACCTTCCATTTCCCCCCAATTTTCCGGCTCCGTCGTTGAGTCTTCTTCTCACCGAAATGAATCCAAAAGTTTACCATCCACATCCACCATTCTCTCACCGCCATACTTGGTCTCGATCCGCTTTTCAGGGGCAGAGAGAGGGGGAAATAGAGAACAGGCGCGATTTCGAAAAGGAGGGAGAGGGAAAGGAAGGAGAGAATTTTTGAATTTATCCTCTAAGAGGAGGAGAGGGTTTGTAGTTGGGATTTGATGGAGCACCGAGCGCGTGACCAAATCAAAAGAGAGGGATTTCCGGTAATTTCCGCAGCCTAAAACGTTTCCGCGAATGGCGGCAGATATCATGGGAAAGCGACGTCTATCCCCCCTTCGACGCGAGTTTCCTAAGGCTCTGATTTCTATGAACCGTGATTTATCGCGTTTCAAGAACCCCTTCCGACAGTTTAACGATGCCGTGATTCGAGGGCAGGAAACTGGATTCGCTTCGAAATATCGATCTCTCCGTCTCTCTCTCTCTTTCTCTCTTTTCACTTTGCTCCAATTCGTGCGTTCGAAAGATGAAAACCGTCGCTTCTCCGCGATTCTTGCGATTCTTTTAATAGTAGAACGTTTCGCGCGATTTTTGGGTTCGATTGTCTGACTCAACGGTTATTGGACGCGTTTGGTAGAAGCGGGTCGTTTCGATTAATTTTCAGACGATCGCGTTGCGGTTATTCGCTTAGCGAAATGACGAATCTGTTGTCGCAGCGCCTGTTAATAATCCCGCCAAGTTCTATTAAATTACCTTACCGGCCGCCCACTCGGAACATTGAATGGCATCTCGAGCCGTAAGCACCGTCATTTGCAAGCATCATTGATCATTAATCACCCGCCCGCTCGGTACGCTCGAATCTGGCCAAATCCGTCAAACTCGAATTGTTATTCCCTCGATCAAAGCATTATCGCCGCTTAATAATCCACCCGCGTTTCCGGCTCCACTTTTCAAATTCGTCCAACGATGCACTCAGCCAAACATCTAAATAAAGCGAAGTAAAAATTGCCGCGAAGTAAAAATTTTCTCGAAAGCTACCGAAAAAAAAAAAGAAGAAATAAAGGAGCAAAAATCGTAAATTCTCCACTCCGCTCTTCGATTAATCCCATTTTTACGACCGAGAAAGGAAGAGAGAGAGAGAGAGAGAAACAAACCATCGCTCGACAAATATAATCCGGTAAAATTAAAATCATCCGGGTTTTGGAAAAGTCGTTCGGACGCGCAATCTCGCGAATTTCGATCGATATGTGGTCGTTTCGCCGTAATTCGCGCGAAATATCGAGCCTCCACGGGCTCGATCCCCCGAAAAATCTGCTCGCGCCCGTGAAACCGTGGAAGGTGACGGTTTGAAACACGCTCTCGTTCCGATAATCGGCCAGTAATTAGCGAATTGGTGTTGATCGAACGGTGTTTATCGAGGGGAGAGAGAGAGAGAGAGGATTCCCCTCATCTCATAAAAGTGATCCCGGCGATAATCGGCGATAAAAATCCACGATCACCTCCAACGTTCATTTTTGCCCTCGTTATTTATTTATTTTTGTTCTCCCTCTCTTTCTCTTTTTTTCGTCCATGCATTTTATCGCGGATCATAACTTTTTACGCTATCTCCACGGTCGTATAGAATTTGTTTCTCGCGTGTTTCGAGCAGTTTACGTTTCGGGATTTTCCTCGCGCTTGCCATCTTTTTTCTTTTTTCTTCTCCTCGATAAAGTTAAACGGGTTAAGAATTTATCAACAGCAGTTGCGTAAACCGGGATCGTGCCGATTTAATTTTCTAGTTGCCAATGTGTTGTGCGTGGAATTTCGCCGAGGGATCGATGTTTCAGTTTAAAATAATTTTAATCGATGATCGAAACGAAAGATTAATTGATGGAAGAGGATCTCGAAAACGACTTCTCGCCCCTTTTCCTTATCTCCAAGTCCGTGATTAATTAATCCATTATCATCGAACCGATTATAATGGTGGATCATGCTCCGTCACGAATCTGGACCACGAACGAAGGTCAACAATGCGGCCGGCCGCGCCGGGGAGCGGCCCGTTCACAAAAGAAGCCCTTGTCAACCTGCCAGTTCGACGATAGTTTTTATTGGTGGCCGCCGCTCGTAAAAGGGTGAAAAATTGCAACTGTTTCCGCGACCGACCCGAGATATCCTTGGTTCCAAAAGAACGTTTGACAGGAATGTTTGACGGGAGGAGAGAGCGAGAGAGAGAGAGAGAGACTGGTTGGAACACGTTTCGACCCATAAATGGACGTTGCCTATCTACGGATAGATGACTTTGGCTAAAAATTCATCCCTCGAGATATATTCTTGAAAATTACCCGATAAACGGGAAGGGTAGAGAAATAATTAATCGAGACTCAGGTTTCGTCGAATGGCAATCGATTAAGTAGACCGTGATCGATGTTCCTTCTTTGGGTGATTAATGGCCGGTCTATACCCGCACGTTTGATCTCATTAGCCGGCTAGAAACCGATTATAAATGTTCTTACTTCTCCCCGTTCGTTCCGATCCCCCATTCAGCGGTCGTAATGCGATCGCGAGCGAGCAATTTTGGATTTTTTCTTAATCAAATTGCTCGAACGGAATCTCGTGTTTTATCCTAGAGTTTTGATATAGTGATGCATCGTTTCGTTCTTTCTCCAGAGATTTCGTTGGTTCGGGAAAGGACGGCCGGGCCCGATGTTCTCGATATTTTTGCTCGAGAAAAGTGGTCGAGAAGCGACAATGAAAATGTAATAAGATAAAAACAAGCGCGAAGGGAAATCTGCTTTGAGATATTTCAAAGCGTGGAGAGTGGTGATTCGATTCGATTCAATTTCACCGTGGCAGCTATCAAACGGGAAAGCAGCTTACGACATTCCGCCAAGGATATCGTATCTACAAAGAGATGATTTTTCTTTCGTCGTTCTACGATTCTCCCCGCGGTTTCATTTCAAAGTCTCTTTGAACATTCTTGATGATGGTTTTAAATTTCTAGGACCGTTTCGACCTCCTATCGATTTCGAATACTTTCCTAATATACATTTATTTAGCGAACAAGTTCGCTAATTCGCGCACGTACATATAAAATTCCAAAGGCGAAAGCGAATAGCCCTCGTTTCCTTCTCCATTTCCCAAAAATCACATTTTCTCAAACTCGCTTCGAACTTGGATCCTCGAAATGAAAGAAATTCCAACGCTAATCGATCTCATCTCTCCAAGGAAAAAACTTGAACAAACTCTGGAACCAAATTACAAACCAATAATCCGCCGGTGTTCCACCTGTTCAATTAGCAAGCTCGAAGGGGAGGCGGATGAGTGGCACTCCTCCTCGAAGGGGAACCAAGGGACAGGAGATAGTCGTCGTAGGGTGGTCAGTGCGGTGGATGCACATTGAGCAGGGCGCGGTTAACTGTGACGCCGGGGGAGGAGGAGGAGGAGGAGAAGGAGGAGGGTGTCGGAAGTGGATTTCTCGAGATAGATCCCGGAAGGGGGGAGCGGAGGGCCGCCACAACACCGCAAAGCTCAACTTGGATAGTCGCGCGGGGATTTGGGGTTTAACGTTGGTCAGGTTGCACCGACAAGCCTCGAAACCTTATCTCGAAATCGCTACGACCCCCTTGGACATCCTCCCCCTGGAAGGAGAACCCGGCCAAACAGTTGGCCAGGTACACCGCGATTAACGACGGCTTATAAAACCGAACCGCCGCTCGTAAAATTAGAGAGTACATCGAGAAACTCGATTGGACGTTGACCGATCGGGAACGGCCTTTGCTCTCTCCGACTTGGCGGTCGTTTGCATCCGCTTCGAAGAATTGGCTCGAGTTCGAGCAGGAGAGATTTCGCAACTCTGATATTTGGGATTTTAGAGAAAGAGAGAGAGAGAGAAAGCTTGTTATAATTCGTTTCGTTGCGTAGCTTTATTTGAAGCAACGTGTATGTAAACAAGTTTGGCCCGGATTTAATGAAAAGGCCAAATCTTGTTAAGTGCGACGCAGCGCAGAGTTTTTTCTTTGTTGCACTTGTTGAAGTCTCTTTAATTATTCGAAAGAGAAAGGGAAAAAGAAAAAAGGAAAAAAGAGGAAGGAAAAGAAAGCAAGATTACGAAAGCGGAGAAACGATGATATTTTTTAACGAATACGGGAGATTTTATTAAACGTCCTCATACCTGATTCTATTTACGAATTAAACAAACTGAAAAAGAGATTTCTCGAGAGTGGAAAGGATAATTTTTTTTTTATTTTTTTTTTTTTTTTCCCCTTTATCAATCTAGAAAACGGAACTCCTTTGATTCCAGCGACGATACCTTTCACCGGGTTGAAACATATTTACAGCTAAAGCTAGTTAAAATCTTTTTAACCCACGCTTGCGTACCATGTACAAAATACAAAAAGGAGCTATTCAACGAGCTGCCATTGAAGTTACCTTCGCGTAAAGGAATAATATAACCGTCACGTATCTCGCGATGTAAAAAAGACAGAACGGAATCTTTTCCTTTTGCTGCATCTCGTCCCTTCCTCGCCGAGTATAAATTCAAAGTTTATTCGCCGTATTATGATGAGTACCTATGAAATTTACGAGAAGAAAAGTTACAAATACTTCGAAAGAAGTTAGTTAGTTCGATTTCAACGACACCGATCCGAGTCAATTGGATGAAACAATGAAACAAATATCACAGAATATATGATAAACTAGAAAAAAAATGTACAAAATTTGAACTTGGAATAATGGACTCAAACTCGCTTCCAAGAAATTCTCCATCTTCCGGATCGCCAATCGTTCTGGAACTTGGCGCAGCGGAAATCGGGGGCAGAATTAATCGATCCCGCGGCCAAATATTGTTCTTTCCCTCCCCCACCGCTCTCAGTTTTCCGCTCTTTGACGCGCGGAGCCGAGCTTTCGGCTTCGACACGCTCGAACCACTGATTAAACAGTCGCTCGCGCCACGTTTTCCTTCCCGAGTAATTAAAGAGAGCTCCCACGTCGAACAAACTTCGCAGCCCAGGTATATCTTCTTCCGCGGCCCATCAAGACCGTAGCCCATCCCTCGATTCGTTTTTCTCTCTGTCTCGCGCCTGCCTCCCTCAACCTGCCACTGGCTCCAGCCAACTTGGATTAGATAAGTTTGCCGTTTAGCCAACCCCCTCTCTATCCCTCTCTCGATGGGTTCGGTTTAGTTGATTCCAGGCTCGGTTCGGTTTTGTTTGGTTTGTCTCGCCGTTCGATTCGAGCCTTTGAAGCGGCCCTCCACTATCTCCCGACTACCATTCGCGCTCTGATACCATTCGCCGTGTGTTTGGTTCTCTCCTTTTCTCCTATCGTGATCGTTTGTCCGTTTTCCCTTTCCCTTTCCCTCGCTGCCTTCGAGGACACGGACCCTTTTCCATCGTTTCGGAAACTTCTGACGGATTCTCCGACCATTTCCAGATTCGATTTCCATGGACATCCCCGGTCCGATCGCGGAGAGTTGAGGGCGTAACGTGAGGGCGCGAAACGAGCTTCTTGCCCCGTTTAACTTTAACCAATTTTCGTTTTGGAAGACCGATCGATCTTTGGATACCGTTGGAATTCGCTGTTCACTGGAAAGAAAATATCATTTCGAACGTGTATTTTGATATTAAATGATACGTTTTATTTCGATAATACACGCGTCGCGCGCCTTCTGCGACGAAGCAAGCTTTTAATTTAATTATCCCGCTGGAAGTTACATTCGCTCGAAATTTCCGCGCTGTATCTGTAAATTAATAACCATTAGGAGGGGGGATGTCAGGTTTCTCTGATAATTGTGAATAATTTTTTCTCCTCCGGTTGAAAAGAGATATTGCAATATCGTTTAATATCACGTAATATTAATATGTTTTTGGTGGAGATTTATGGTATGTCGATCGGTAAGTCTAATATTTCATACTCCTTTTTAATTTAACGCGTTTACCCAGATTCGGTTTGTTATTCATTTTCTCATCTTAATTTCATATTTCGCTTCAACTTTTTCATGGAAACGGAAGGGGAGAGGGAAATGGCATGTTTTTTTAAAAACACGGAATGTCTTTTATCAAATTAATAATTTTCTACAAAAATTATACGTAAAAAATAAATATCGAAACGAAGGAGAGAGAAATCAATTTGTTTAAGTGAAAAAGCAATTTACTTAGGAAAGATTTTAACATTTTCTCGTTATATTTTCCCTTTTTTCTTCGACGAAAAGATAGCTACGATTCTTCTTCTTGTAAAATATAAAAAAAGAAGGAAGAAGAAGAAGAAAGGCAAAAAAGGTATCCAAAGACAGAAGACTCTTTGGTCCACGATAAAATATTCAAGTTCCATCCTCCTTAACGCGATGACGAATCAAGAGCGTAGTTTGCACGGAAACGAGAAAGAAGAAGGAAGGAGAGGGAAGGAAAAAGTACAAGTAGCCGAGGGAAACCACTTTTGGATATTGTCGATATTGGAGAGATTCCATCTCCACGTCCGGCTCGATCTGTATCCAGCGAGAAGAAGAACAATGTAAATAACGATCGTTTCATCCCGCCGTTGGAAAGAGATCTCGAATACCATTAGCTCACTCAACTTCTACTCGCTCGATGATAAATATCTTCGCCGTGAAAAGATTTCCCTTCGCATAATTTTCACGTATCCACGTGTTCCCTTGGCTCCTACTTTCCTGCTGTATTTATCGCCGATCCTCTTCTAATGGAAATCGGAAGAGACGCGTAACGAGAGGTTTCACAATTTGCATTTTTTCAAGGAAACGGGATGCTCCATCTTCTCGCTGCACTTTCCATTAATCGAGATGGAAACGCAGCTTTCCGTTTTAAACGATGAGTATAAACTAAAGTTGTAATTCTTCTTCGATTAAAGAATCGTGATGGAAAAATTCGTGCGCGTAAAATATTTCGCGTAATTACTTTTCTTAGAAATAAGAGAAAAGGTAACGAAACTTGATCACGCTCGAAGCTTGCCTCGCGCAAACGTTGCAACAATACCACGGGGGGAGCGAACTTACTTTTTCCACAGCGTCGACCGGTTGGATAATGGAATCGGGAGTGGACCGTATGACAAGAGAGTAACAAGGGTCGTGCAACACCTCCTGCGACCAATAACGACACCCCTCCCCTCCTGCAATCTCGAAAGGAACGAGACCTTCGCCGGTCGGAACCTCGATCGCGCGGAAGAATGTGTTTCTAACGCCGGAATAATCCCGCGTGCTCGATCCCGTGAAGATGCCGGACTTAATTTCCCCGCTCCCTCGAGTAATTTGCCCCGGATAGAGGCGGGGGGGCATTAAGCAGATGTACGCGGGGGCCCACGTTCCTCTCCGTGTTTTCCTCCTTCCGCCCCTTCGACAACGTGTCCCCAGGAAGCATGACAGTGAGAGACAAACGATGGCCAAGAGTAATTTTACGGAGGTCGAGCAACCCGCCTCCCGTGACCCTCGCCTCCTCCTCATCTTTCCCTCTTCTCTGTGTCATCGCCTCTCTCCCCTTCCTCTTCCTCACGGTTCAAGTGGTTATTTTACTCGATATAAGGTTTTTCGAGTTGTTCCTCCCCCGAAGGAGGGTTAAAATTTTCATTTTCTCGTGTAGTTGAGGACGCGTCGATGATTGGTTTCGGAATTGGATTCGTAGCACGGTATTATTAGTATTGATAATTTCGAAAAATAAATTCGGGAACGGGAAAAAAGGCAAATATTATGAAGGATTAATTTATCAAGCGTGGAAAATGCTTTGAGCGTATCGCGGGTGTATGATCAATTTGATGGGGAAATTAAAATGTGCTTTTACCGTTGTATCGCCGAAATTTACCCGCCCCGTATCGCCGAACGAATTTTATATCCGCTCCCCGAAATGACCAATTCGATCCCATAGATCCTCGCGTAGGAACGATATATCAATTACAGTTTTATTCGTTTATTTTATCCATCCTCGCGCTTCCCCATTGATTTATATTTAGCGGTTAAAGCGATGAGCGTAAACAGGGGGATGAGTAACGCGGTCGAGATCGCGGCTACCCGATTCTCGACAGTTATATTTACAGATATAATGAATACGCATTCGTTTTTGAACGGGTTTCGTTTCGTTACGGTGAACGAATATTTTTCATCCCCTGTGTCGCGTGTAATATCAACGTGTAATACGATTGGATCCACGATTTAATGAACCAGATTCCCCCCCTCCTCAGTTTCGCTTTACAAAGATTAAATTCGACGATTATATCTCGATAAATTCTCGCCCGTGGACGAGACAATTTGTAAAATCGAACGCGAAGATTTTCTTTATTTGCCGAAACGCAAACGAATTTAACGAATTCGGCCGGAAAGAGTAGTATACGTTCGTCGTGGAAAAAGTTTTATCGTTATTTTGAATGGAAATCAATAGAATACATATGTACATATATATAAGAGAAAAGGAGGAGGGAGTCGCGTGTAGAGAAAGAACGAGAAGGTATGAAGATGGCGTTATCAGGCTTGCAGTCGTCGTTAATTAGAAGGTTTACGAGGGGAGGCGGCGCAAGTGGAAGAGGAAGGAAGGAAAGGAGAAGGAAAGGAAGGAAGGAAGGAGGAGGAATGCAAAGCCTTCCTCGTTCCGGATGGGGAACGCTCATTGGTAGACTGGCGGAGTAGGCTCTCCGTTCCGCGAATGGTATAGGTAATAATAACAATAATAATAAAAAAAAAGAAAAAAGGCTGGCCACGATCCCACGGGGCCGGGGCTGGTAATAACCGGCCGCAAAGTTAATTTCTCCATCGCCATAGAGGAGTGACGGTGCACGCGCCAAATTGTTAGGGAGAACGCTCTGCCAGCGACCGTTTCTTCTAATGTACTCGAGTAGTTGCTCCACATCTGGCAATTAGGGCCTCTTTTATCGCTTGCGCGACCACCAACCCGCATGAAAGATCCGCTCCCGTTTCTTCCTCCTCCTTCCTCGCTCGTTCCTAATTCGAACGGTACTCGATTGGGTTGGTTCATAAAAGTTTCAGTTATTTTACCAAATTTTTTCCTTCGAAATGATCCATTCGAAGAACTCTTTGAACTCTTGCGCTCGAAAGAATAATCGTCGACTTTCGATCGGTGATCTCGTGCAAAAGTTCACCGTGTTTTAGAATCCTTCTGGAAGAAATCGGCCAGGTCGAAAAATACTTGGAAATCTTGCGCTCGAAAGAATCATCGCCTTTGATATCTCGTGTACGTTCGTGTTTGGAACTTGTTCCAGAACTCGTCCAGGAGAAGTTGGTCAGGTAGGAAGGAATTATTAGTTTGATTAGCGAGTCGGGGCGCCGCCGACAGGAACACGGGCTGGTAAGACGATGAAGTAATTACGGA
Source organism: Apis cerana (assembly GCF_029169275.1). Lineage (NCBI taxonomy): Eukaryota > Metazoa > Arthropoda > Insecta > Hymenoptera > Apidae > Apis > Apis cerana. The sequence continues at coordinate 5,709,205 of NC_083867.1, read as the reverse complement.
TGCGTATTTGAGAATGGCTGGCGGGGTTCTTGCATATTAACAGGGGATGGGTGGCGTGGAAGGGACGTTAATAATCACTTAACGGGCTTTAAAGTTGCATCGACCCGCCGGTCCGGGGCTTAGTTTCGTTCGAGATTTATAGCCGAGCGCAGTTTCGAGAGAACGGCCCCCTCTTCCTTCCCACCAGCGCCACGGTTGCACGACGTACCTAGCCACCAACGCTTTTCGAGTCGCCTTCGCCGCCTCCTCGTAACATTCATCGAGATTACCATTGCTTAAGCCGCGCCTCCCACCTCCCTTTAATTCGAAAATTACCGTATCGTTGCTTGTCGCCAGAGGCGAGACATTCTTTGGACGAGAACGAGCCTGCGTTTGCTTTTACGACCGTGACTTTGGAAGGATTTGAAAGTATCGATAGATAAATATCTTGCCATTTTTATTATTATTATTATTATTTTAATTTTTCTCGCTTTTGATCATCTTGCTAACGAAATATTCTTATTTCGAGTTGAAATTACTTTTTCGCTTACTCGAAACGAATGGAAAGATGCTCGAAGAAAGAGGTAACAAGTTGAGAAGAAGTGGATAAATTCGAATCGAGTATTGAAGAAATTGGAGAGATCGTCACGGACGGCGAGAGAAGAGAGAGAGAGAGAGAGAGAGAGAGAGGAAGGCCGCGTGTTTCTTACGCGGATGCGGAGATGATGCATCGCGGGCCGAGTTAGGTAAACGTTGCATTTGCATGTAAAAGAGGCTGTCGGTAGTTTATATGAAAATGTGAAACGAAACGGTATTTCACATTGGATCCCTTTCCTCTCTCTCTCTCTCTCTCGTCTCCCTCAAGGACTCGGATCGGTCGTCCTTCCTTCCATTCCTCGTTCGTGCAAGGAACTTCTTCTCCTCCTTTCTCTAAGCTGCTCACCGTTTACCGTCTGCACGAACCGCAGTACAAACGCAACGGGCGCAGAATCAATTTTCTCCCTTCATCGGAGAAATTGGAAGGTTACTACAAATATTTGGCCAGACGCATTAAAGGCACGCAATGTACCGTGGAAAAACCGTGGGCTATTTACGATCGATTATCTTCGATCAATATTTTGCCGTGGAATTGGGCGCAAGCCTGGCCCCGCCTAGAACGACCTCCGATACTTTTTCGCACCTCTTTCTCTCTCTCTCTCTGTTTTCGATCATTCGATCCAGAATCGAAACGTGCGAATATGAAGAGAGAGAGAGAGAGAGATATGGAGCATGAATAAATGGACAGATTCGAAAAATTCGAGGAGAAACGTTTAAAGACGAGCGTTGAAAAGAAATATATAAATAAATAATCGTGTTTGGCCGAATTCTCTTCCGTGTACCGCAGATAGGAACGGAAGAAGAGTACTTGGAACTTGTTCGAACAAAACTATTCCAAGTTTGCTTAGAACCTGGACTTTGATTAGAACTATCTTCAACTTGGCGTAAACTTTGGAACGGTGGTTGAAGTTTAACCAGAACTGACCGGACGCGAAAATATATACCAAGTTTGCTCCGTTTACACTGTATGTTAATAGCGTAACTAGCGCGATACGTTTGCCAGAACTTGGTACACACCGTGTGTATACTTCTATCAATTTGGAGTAGCGAAACTTGGAATGTTTCTTCGATGAAACGGAACGAAAACGAATAATAATCTAAATTTTTAATTTCTTTCCTTTTCCGATAAATCCAATAAACAAATGTTTCTTTCGGAATTTTGGGATCAGAGAATTTCTAATAATAATTTCCGGTATTATAGTTTATGTCATACAACCGATAGGAATGATACGAGAAAAAGGAAAATTCTCGAAACGAATAATAAATGATTCAACGTCGAAAAAGGGAAAACATTCTTCCTACGGACCAGATTTGAAATGGAGCCAGATTTTGTAAAAATTTAGGTTCGATAAACGTAGAAAACGTGAAATTTACTCGATTCGTTAGATACTATTTGAACGAAAATGGGGGATTTTCTCTCGGCCTCCAGGAGGGACCGATAACTTGCGGTTATGTTATCGGAATTGCAGTTTAACGCGCAACCGCTGCACCAATCGGCCTCCCGGTAATGGAAAATATGATGCAATACGTTCAGTCCTTATCGAATCGTCCCTACTTTTTTTCTTCCTTTCTTTCTTTCTTTCTTCCATTTATATTTACACTTTGCAAATTGCGGTTCCATTATTGGAACCGCGAGATCTCGAACGAGGTTTCCGGTCGAGTCGAACCATTTCTGGGGGGGAGAGAAGAGGGACGGGGCGGGAAAAAAAGAAGAAAAACAATTTGCAATTTTAAAATTTTGTATCTGTCGAACGCTGCTTGTTGTCGTCGTTCGCGCGGAATTTAAATTTTAAAAGGATTTTCATCAGAAATTTCTCCACCGTGAAAAATATTTTCTCGATCGATAGATTTTGCAGAGGAGAATAGTTTATGGAGGAAACGTTCCTGTTAAATTTTTATAACGGAATACATTTTATCATGGAGGGGGAGGGACTTTTAAAACGATTCTTTTTCGTCGTAGGGATATATTATTTATGAAAAATGTCGTTTGAAAAGCATCGTAATTGAATATCGGATGAAACGTTGTCCGCTTTAAAATATTCAATATTTCTCGTGTTGTTCACCTGCTGCGTAGCTCTCTCGAAATTTAATCCTCTGTGTGTGCATTGTATCACGGATGAAATGGCATCGCCACGTTTCTCTACATCCCTGCAAGTGTATTTTCTTACGTGGATCTCCGCGTTCCCAGAGAAAATCCCCTTCATTTCGATCATTCCCACCCGGTGTCAATCTTGTGGCCAATCCGGCTCGATACTCGGATCTTTGATCGCTCGCGTGTTTAAACGTTCCTCGTTCGTCTCTCGTTGAATCGTAAATTCTATTTAATCAAAATATTTTTATTACCGATCGAGATTAAACGAAAGCTCGTAACGAATTAGTGTTCGACCATTGCATCGAATCTGGAGATAAAATCATCGATAAAAACGATTAAGAAGAAAAAAGGAAGAAGGAGAAGAAACGATAAGAAAATCCAGAAAACCTAATTAACCGTGATAAAAGCGAAGAAAAACTTTCGAATAAACTTTCGAATCCATATCACACGGTACAAGAACGATACAAAGGAAGAAATTTTCAAATGGATAAATTCAACGGATAATAACCTGTCTTCTCGCGTTACGTTTCAATGGAATTTGTTATCGAGTAAAACAAAATACCGTCCTCTCTATATACCATTATTATTATTATTATTATTATTATTAATTAATCGTTCTCGTTAAAGAAGTTAAAGCGGCAGTTTTTCATCGACGATGTTTATCAATATCCAATAAGAAGAGAAAAAGGGATGGAAACCGGAGGGGGGAGGGGGTTCGAAGCCGCGGTTGAAAGGCATCTCGCGATCGGCAACGTGAAACGCGATCACGGGAGCGCGACGTGAAATAGGAGCCGGGCCACGTAATTCCTACCGATAACGGCGTAACAAACTGTAAATTACTTCATCCTGTACTTTAATATAACACGCCGGCCCCGGATATAAATTTCGTGTAAATGTCGCTTCGCCCATGGGCTTTATCGCCTGCGTAATATATGTCTCGTTATCACCGCCGATGCGATGTAATTTCAATGCAAATTGCTTTTGTTTCGGTGCTACACAACGGACGGCCTAAGGGATGCGAAACGTTGGTTCGATGTCAGGAAGGACGTCATGAAGCGGCACCGTGAATTTTTACCGCACCGTCGCAACGCGTTCAATATTTTTTTCTTTTTTTTTTTAATTGAATGCAGCTTCGAGGTTAACCCTTCACGCTCTCAGATTTCTTCACGAATTATTGGAATCTTGCGGGGGCATCATCAATAGAGTACAATCGAGCTCGTTTCTCAAACTCGTTTCTCAATCACATTCATCCTCACTCGAGCTAATTTCATTTCTAAAACTTCAAAATCTTCACTAAACTATAATATTTTTTGCCACGATCTGAACTAACATTCGTTCGCCACATTTCCTAATAAAGATATGAATTCCTATTCAGAAATGTATACCGCGATCTTATTAATCAGAGACAACGAGATCTCCAGCAGAAATAAAGACTCTCCCCCCTCTACCTCTCGCAAAGTAATAAATCTTGTCAAATTTTTCGAACGAGAGATGACGAGCCTGTGTTTCAAAAATGCAAACGATACTCGATCCTCAGCCCCCTCCCCCTCATTGAGCGTAAAATCACGAAGCGCGTTGGCCTCGTTCGGAGCGATTATATACGTGGAGGGATAATTAGAGGAAGCGAGGAGTGTAGGAGGTGGATTGGTCCGTAACCGGTGGTCAGAGGATGCGAGGTTTAAGCATAATTGAAGTCCCTTGTAGGGACGAACGGCTGGCAAAACAGGGCCGGAATCCTGAGGTTTCCTCCTTCTCCTCGAGCCCCTCCTCTCCTCTCCGCCGTACGAGAAATGACCGTCTATTACCCTGGAGGCGGTGTCCCGGCGAACGGGACTTTGATAAAGCGTTTAACTAAGCGGCTAAGCGGATGTAAATCTATGCAGATTGCCTGCTGACAAAAATCTCGCGCCGTCCAGCCCCCCCTCGCCACGGTGGGGTTGCCACTTAAAGGACACCCCCGGGACGAATTAGGTCGCTAATGGCGCCCTCGCTCCAAAGATTCCTCCGCCTCGCTCCCACTTTCGAACCTCCGTTGTTCAACCACGCGTCTTCGAGATACTCCTCCTCTCCTTTGTCTCGCGCACAACTCGAATAACAACCGATCGAGAATTCCTCGTTCCAACGCGTAAAAATGTCGAGTGGGACGAAATTTACTCGATGAGATACGAAGAAGAAGGAATTCGTAGTTGGAATATATATATATATTATGTTATTGATAATTTGGTTAGGAGAGAGAATTTGTCAATTTATCGGTAGGCGAGTATCGAAGATTGAAAAATCACCTTTGTCTAAATATCACTAGCCGTTAAAAGCAACGATTCGACGATTGAACGATTATACGGTTCGGTATCTGTTCCATTTTGCCAATTAACGGGAGGAGGGGGGAAGGGAAAGCCATCGTTTCCGCCACTCCGCGCCTCTATTCGTAAAACAAAATACCGATCGTAGATGGTCAGTTACCCACGGGACAAAGGTGATCGTTTAACCGGTGCGGCTGTGCCGAGGAGGGAAAGGGGTGGCACGTTCTCGAAATAAAACGGGTAACGGGTACCGACACCTAACCGAACCTCGTTCGAGTCGGGGAAAAGGGAGAGAGGGAGAGTATACCCCGATTGAGAGCAACAAAACCAATGCAATGTAAATGTATGTAGATTGGCCACCCTTTCTCCACCACTCTGTGTGCAATCCAACTCTGTAGCATCGTTTCCGTTCCCTCTCTCCCTTTCCATTCTTTTATATTTTGTTCTCTCTCTTTCTCTCGCTTGTTGTTGCGTCGAGTTTCGTTTGAACTGATCAAAAATGTCGATCGCTGGAAAAAGTAGATTTATCGAAATGGAGAAACGGAGAAGAGTTGCAATTACAAAATTTGATATCTAAACTTGAATTTTCCAGAAATTCGAAACTTATAACTGAGTAGGTGTTTCGAGAGGAAGAGAAAGAAAGGGGAGGGAAAATTCTCGCAAGAGAATAATCTCGGCCGATCGATGTCCCGAAGACTAACGAGGAGAGTGACGCGAAAATAAGTCAGCCAGTGGGTCGGTGTACTGTTCGCTGAATGGAAAGAAATCTCGCGGAAGGAATCAATTTGCAGGAAGAAAACTCCTATTTTCACGCGCATTTTTCTTAGAATCCATACAATATAAAAATCCTTTTTATTTCTCTCTTAATAAACGCCTACCCTAATTTCCTACTCGAATAGTCAAGATAATAAAAATATCTCAGCTTCCAGTCTTAGGATGATCATGCTAACGTAACGTATCAATGAGAATGAGGAGTGAAAAATTATTTTGTATATAATTATTGCAATTAATCGAAATAACTTGTTCGAAATGACTAAAATTCTCCCCATCATGTGAGGATTGGCAACGAAGCGAAATTTCTTTCCACCTATATAGAACAACGCGAGAGAAGCAAGGATTGGAGGAGCGATCCTCGAAGACACGTGCGTTGGTTCGTTAATGAAACGTTGTCCTCGTGGAGAGGATGTAAGAAAACGTGGAGGGAGGAAGGGTTGGCGAGTAAACGACGCGACCCAAGCGGTAATAACGGGCAAGTAGGTTAATCCATCATCGATATAGGTGGATGGGGGCGTATTAATGGGGGAGGCCACTCCCGAGGTAAGAAACGGTCGTAATGAGAAGTAAGTGGATGGGAGAGGCGAGCGTCGAAATCATTAATCACGGATTAATCCCCCGTCCCACGATGACGGCATGGAATAATATGCTCCACGAGATTTGTCCGTCCCTTCCGCCAATTTCGCTCTTTTCTTAATTAAGTAAGGGGATCCCGCGGTTTCACGCTAGATCCGCGAATAACCGAGAGAGAGAGATCCAGAAGCACGGTTCGGAAAGCAGCCGAGCGTCGGGTGTATCCCTTCGGAAATTTCGCCCCGTCAAGATGGGCCATTAAGTCGATTAAATGAGTTGAAAATCTTTTCAAACTTTTATCCACAGGTTCTCGCTCCTCCTTATCTCCTTATCTTCCCAGAGGAGATACGGATATTTCAGCTTCTCGAATCAATTTTTGTTGTTGGAGATAAAAGAAAAAGGAGAAAATTGAACGGTTCGAGGGGAGGCATGTCTTCATATTGTTGCGGAAATTTCTTCCGTTCCGCTTCATTTTAATCATTCCAACGTAACGTGAGATGCAATCTCGTGGATATAATCTCTTCAGCTCCTTTCCACAAACAACAAAATCCACGAAATACACTCGGAAACGAATAATTAGCAGGCTCGTTTTCCTCGGCGGAGGAGGGAAAAATTTCTCATCGCGTGTCTTTCGCGATGTTAGAGACAAATTCGATTGTACGGGGGGGAGAGGGAGGGTAATCTCGTTAATGGTTGGATCGTTAACGGTTCACTAACGAAGCAGCCAAGGGTGTAAGGGGGACGACGCCGATTCCGCGTTTTTCTTCGTTGACAATCCGTATCAACCGTCGTTGCAAATTTTACCTCCTTGTTGGCGAGGAGTTAGTGGCTCCTTCAAGGTGAACCGTGTCGTCTGATGTTCCGAATTCCAGGATGTGGCTAGGGAACGAAATTCTGCTCATCAATCAGCTCGTTGCGGAGACGGTTGAGAAGCAGTCGCGGATCTTCGATTTCCCTTTGCTTGGTCGCGAGTAGCAATGGGTTCGAGACACGCTCGAGGAATAATATTTTACGAATTTGGACAAAATTCGCGATTTCGAGGATTATGAAACGAAATATAGCGATAGTTTCGTCCGAATTATGTCTGGATTACGATTGGAAATTTCGTATTAAATTTTTTAAAACGTCGGAATGTCGTTAAAAATAGAATATACGCGTGGGAAGGATGAAAACGTTGAAAACTTTTTTCTATACGTTAAAAATTTCGAAAGCTTTGAATTAAAAATTTGTTTAATTTTATTTGATAGAATTTTTTTTAAATAAAATATTTTGCATTATTGTTTCCGTTTGTCACGCGCGTACATTTTTTTTTAATATCCTCCAAAAGTAATCTTTTTAAAATGCAGGCGGGCAAAAAAATTAAGCAATTATCGTGTCACGTGGAATCGGATGAAATAACATCGTAATAACATCGTTTCGCGTTCTTATCGCGTATGGCGCAACATCGCTTTTTAAAACTACATCGTTCGTATTCATTTCCGTATTTTTATTACCTTTTTTATTACATTTACTCTCGTTTCTAATTCAGTACAATCTTCGATAACAATCTTTCCAGCCAATTTCCATTAATGTATACATTTTTTAACAATATCGTCAACAACTCTCTCTCTCTCATTTTTTTAATCTCCTCATCGTCGTTGTCGGATCGAAACGGATCGATCACGACGCGACGAAATTTTTCAAAAAAGTTCAAAGGTGGGTCGACGCCACTGCTAACGGATGCCTCGCACGATTCACCTTTCCACCTTTCCTCCTCGTGCTCCTCCTCGTTGCGGAAGTTCCCGCGAGAAAACGCGGCGAGAATATGGCGGCTGCTTGGCTGGCAGGGGACGAACCGATATCGGTTCCCTGACGCTGACGCGTAGAGCTGCATCTGCAAAATTTACACGCCCCCTCAATTACACTCCGTCCAAATAGATTTCGCCGTATCGCGATTTAAACTTCAAACTTTGCTCAATGTCGCTTCGTTCGATTAATCCCTCCTCTCGATATTTATCATCGCGCGCCATTTGAACCAAACTTTTCTTTTTTCTTTCCCCTATTTCGATATACCGGTGGACGCTTTTGCGGATTTAATTAATCGTTTCACTCGTCGATATTTGATTCATTAATGTAACCCACGTGGAGGAGGGAGAATAACGAGAAGGAAAAAAGAGAGAAAGAGCCGATAATCGAAGGTTATCGCATCTTGTGGAAATTACGCTGTGAAAGAAACCAAAGTTATTTTCGCAGTCATTCTCGCTTCGCCCCTGGAAATTTTTCATCGAGAGGCGACCGTAAAGAAGAACGCGGAGAATTCAACGATAAGAGGTAATATCGGTTGTCTGCTTTTGACGCGTGCTATCGCCCTCGCGAAACACACCGCGAGGAATGCGGGAAAAAGAGAGGGTGGGTGGGTGAAAAAACGGGGAAGGAGGAGGGAGAGGGAAGGAGAAATATCCCGACGTAAGACTAATGCGCGTATATTTCACTTGGAATTGGAAATCTGATTTAAAATCGGGTTTTTTTTAAATTCTGGTTTTTTTCTATTCCCGCGCGCGCCCGAAATTTGTATCGCTTTTATCAGTTTTCCGCCACGGTACGTTTCCACGGTGAAACTTTTATCACGAGATTATCGATTGATGCGTTTAAACATGAGGGTGCTACGTTCGAAACACAATGTTTTGCATCGCTCGATGGAAATTTCGTTCTCTCTTTTTCTTTTCTTTTCTTTCTTTCTTTCTTTCTTCTCCTCTTTTTTTCTTCCTTTCTTTCTTTCCAACCGCGTTGAAACGTGTAATTGGTTCATGAATTTGTAATGGCCGAATTAATTACTGACCGCGTATACACGCTGAACGATTTCGTCCCATCCAGTGTTTAATTTTTGCTCGTGATCAATTTTTTTTCCTTTCTTTCTTTTTTTTATTTTATGACCCGTGAAATAGGTCTTTTGAAAAAGTGTTTCGACACATCGATTCGTTTGTGTAACACGTATCTCTTTTTTTTTTTTTTTAAACAGATCCGCGGTTAATTAAATCCCTCCCCTCTTTTGTCTGGATTACGCGGTTGGATATCTCGTATTATAAAAAAAAACTTTATTGAAAATTTAACGAAATTCTGGAGGCAAAAACATAAATTCGTAATTACGAAGATTTCTACCTTACGAACGAAACACGAAAATTAGAAGGGGAAATAAAAATTTTTCTTTTTCGGGAGGAAGTTTTCGAAAACCCTCGAGAACGTAGAAAGGGAGCAACTTCTACGAAGATCGTGAGAGATGTACGGAATAAACGAAATTGAAGTTCATCGATCCGTGACGAAAGTACTAATTGTGATGAGCAGGAGGAGAGAGAAATAAAGGGGGGAAAGGTTGGTGCGGAGGAGAGCGCGCGAATTCCGCGAGGAAGAAGCGAGCTTGTGCAGTCACCTGTTGGTGGCACCGCGTGAAAGTTCGCAAAGGAAAGCTCGCATTTCCCCCCGTTGTGCACGATATAATTAAATTTCGCGCAGTTGCAAAGACGCAGCCGCCCTCCTTTTCCTCTTTCCGCCGTTTTCAACCGTGGCAACGAATGGAAACGTGATTACTGTCATCTTTGTAATTGCCTCGTTGAGCCCGAAACGCGTGGATTTAATTTAGTGGATATCCGTTCAATTTCTCCATTGCGACGATTAATATTTAAATTTTATCGTAAATTTCCCGACGATTAAACCCGCGGGAGGGAAGGGCACTTCTCCTTAATTTCAAATTTTATCGTCACGATCAATTGATTCGACAAATAATTCCATCATTTAGCTAATCGAGTTTCGGCAAAGTGTACTTGGCAAATGTTTAAATTATAATTATAAGTGCTCGAAAAGAATTTATTATAATTACATCGCCACGTGTTCTCGAGTCGTCTCGCCACTTTCCCCCGACCAATTTTGCTTAGAGCATCGTTAAAGTGGAACAGGAAAGGGTAGAAGGAAACCACGAAGGAACGCGTGGCCCACGAATTCGTAAAATTAACAACTAATGATAATAATAAGCGGCGATTAAAACCGCTGAGAACCGTTCGTTTTATCGCGCACGATCATTAAGCAAAGTTAATGATAGTTAGTTGGTTAAAGTTGCAATCTTGGTATTTCCATAAATTGGTAAACGCCATGAATACGATTTCACTCGTCATTTTCCACCTAGTTCATCAGTATTAATACCGTATCGTTGTGCTAATTATTGAACTTGACGGATCACTGAATACGAAGAACAATGATCTCCGGATTAAACAATAGTGTTTTAATGGGGGAACAATACACGATATATTCTCGAACGTTGTTTCCATAATTTCCCCAATTAATAATTACACAGCATTACAAAATGATAATTGTTATGTAACGAAACAGCGCGAAAATTTAATCAGGAATACGACCCCGTCCCCGTGTATTCCCTACCATTTCTTACGGAGATTCTTTTCAAATTGTTTCGAAACTATTTCACGTGTACCGCCTCCGATTCGAGCTGACTCTATCCTGGATCTTATCCCACAAACTGTGATCGAGACGTTCTACTGGCCCGGCCAAACTCTCGTTATTCCACGTGCCACACGCCCCCGTTCGACACGTCTGCTCTCAATCGGCCAATCTTCACTCGCCCAACCACCGACCACTCGTGCACCCGTCCAATTAACCAATGTTCCTTCCTAATTGAATCTCGTTCTGAATTCGTTAGAGGCCAGTCTTCCGTTCAACCGAGATCTCTCGAGGACGTTCGAAAATTAAAGTTACGCGCCGTCCGTTATTTTCGAAGGATAAATATAGATTTTGACGCGCGTATGACTTGGCTGTTTCGCTGAACACGGATTTCGACAATTGGGCAAGCGATTCGAAAACGGGGGATGAGGGGTTATACGTGGTTTTATAATTACGTCCCCTCGTAATGACGAAACGAAGCCACAGACCGCTGTCAAGAAGGAATAATAACGAGCGGCGCGTGATTCTTCTCCATGATTCCCGGATCGAAATATCTATATCCGTCGATTAAACGGATTGATCGGGGTTACGAATTATTTGGAAGAGCCAAGCTGGCGGATTATGGTCGAATTTGCGAAATATCGTGCTCGGGTTCCTTAACCCGGGATCGTTCTTCATCGATCGAAGACGTGATATTTTATCCGCCCCAACCATCGATCAAAACGAGAAATCGAATCCCTTTCACCATCGTGTTTAAACACGTTCTCTCCGGCAAGGGACGGGCTTGACATGGGGCATTTTTTATCGGGGAGACGAGAGAAGGAAGGAGCTGCTAACAAACGCTTATCCGAGTCTGGCCCCTCCTTTCTTTCGCCAGTCGGCCTGTTCTTTCGCGCGATCGCATCTCGTCCACGGATCAGCCGCGTAAGCTATAAAACTCGCAGATAAATCTGGCGACCGGAACGGGTTGAAGGGAAGAATCAGCGCGAGAAAGAAAAATAGCTGGTTGCTGCGTGGGGGATGAAAGATTCGGGGAAGGAAAAAGAGAGGGAGAGCAGTGGACTCCGGAACGAAGGGAAAGAAAAACAATGGGAGAAAGAGGATGAAATGGAAGCGAAAAATAAAGTGTGGGGGGTGAGAAATTGGGCGAAGGCAGCGAAAAAGGAAAGCGTCGAGGAAAAGGATGAAAGGTGAAGCGTGGAAGAAAAGAGTGGAGAGAAAATAGTGGTAACTGGAATGAAAAATAAGTAAAACGTCGAGAAAAAGAGTGAAGAAAGAAAAAGAAAGCGAAAGAAAAGGATAAAATGGATGCGAAAGGTAAAGTGTAGGAAATTTGGCGAATGCAGTGAAGAAGAAAAGCGTGGAGGGAGAGCAGCAGGAACGAAGGGAAAGAAAAACGCGAAAAAAGGGGATAAAATGAAGGTAAAAGATAAAGTGTAGGAAATGAGAAATTCGATGAATGCAGCGAAGAAGAAAAGGAAAAGGATGAAAGCGTAGAGAATAAGAAATTGGACGAATGCGGCGATAACTGGAACGAAGGGAAGGAGGAAAAAAAGGAGAATAAAAGCAAGAGAGACGACAAAAGGAGCGAGACGAATACAAAGAGCGAGGGAGGAATGGAGAGGGTAAGTAAGATCGAAATCCAACTTTGTTGCCGCGAGATTTCTTTGCGAGAAATCTTTGGAAGTTGGTACACGGCGTGTCCCTCTCCTGGATGGGAAAGGGGGATGCAATAGCGATAGTATCGTCGATGGAGGCGCACAGAGGGACACACTTTTGGTGGTGGAAAGTCGGAGGTCGGGCGACGAGGGCCCGATATAGATGGGAGATAGGCGAACAGAGACGAAAAGAGAAACTCTGCTTCCCTTTCTCTCTTTCCTCGGCAAGAAAACCACAATAAATCTATCGACGGGACGCCGGTATGGCTCCTAGGAATAGAGAGGATTCCGGGCTATCTTACATCTATTGTAAGGATCAGGGTGGCCACCGCCATTGTGAACACGATCCTTAATTCCATCGAAAACTTATCACCGAGGTTGAAGAGAAGACCGGCTACGGAGGAAGACGTACGGCACGGGAGGAGTGGGCCGGGCATGGGAGTGGATAAAGTACGTGACATCTCTAAAAGCTATTTCTGCTTTTCGAGAGGGTCGTTCCGTTTAATCAGATCGCGAAATTTCCGCCCCGTCCTCGGCTCGATCCCGATCTCGCTTCTTTCCTTCCTCCTATCCTATCCTCGATGATAATCGGTGAATTTGTTTTCTCGGATGATGCCGCCGATGCTTGGGAAACTATTCGACCGCGTTTTATACCCTCGTTTCCTCTTCGTTTCGTATTACCACGTTAATACTTATTTTTCGGGGAGCAGGAATCTCGTTACTCCTTAGTTTTTCACTGGATTGGAACGATATTTTATCGTATACCAACGCTTTGACTATCCGGATATAAATGATTAATATAAATTTTGCAAATTAACAAATGATCGATAATTCGTATCATCGATGGTGAAGAATGAATGGATTTCCCGGGTTGCCCCCCTCCCCCGTTGATTCGAGATTTTCGAGTCTCCGCCAGTTTGCAGTATGGATACCTCCGTGTCGGTTCACCTCCCTTGCTTTGCATGATATACGGTAGAAGTTATCACAAGTCTGGATATTGGAATTTTAATATACGTTACAATCGACCGCCCCGTTCCACCCTCGCTACCACCACTACCGCCATCCTTTCCCGACTCACACGATCTTCCGGCTCGGATTTCACACACCGAACTTCCTTCCGGCTCCTCTCCGAAAGTCGGAGTGCAAACGATTTCGTCGCTTCGAATGTGTATTTATACGCGTTATATTTCAATTTTGAAAATCAATAGGGCGGAAACGATCGTGCCGGCTCCCCCTCCCTCGCCCGAAGCGCGCGGTATAAACTGCATATGTCGCCACGATTTCTCCCTCCCTTGTTTCATCGCTGTGAAAAATTAGCCGGGGCTGGGCAGGGTTCAAAGAGATTCCATCGAATCTCTCTTCTACTCGCGTTTCAGAAATTTCCTCGCGGTTCGATTCACTTGGATAATTTATCACGAAACTTGGATGCCTCGAGATTGTGCTTACTCCAACTTTGGGAAATTAGGTTATTGCAAAACTTCCCTTACAAAACCGGCCGAAAATTTATGAGTTACGGGGCCTTAAATCCGTAAGATTCGAGGAAAGAAGGAGATTTCGTCGAAATCGAAATTCCGTTGCTACGAATAATATAAACGAGTCCCCCTCGATCTTTCTCGAAATCGATATATGTATATATATATATATATATATATATATATATATATATGTATATATATATATATATCGCGATTTCGAAGCACACTACTTAACGGCAAAGTGAATTTGGCGAACGAAAGACACTTTCCCATTTCTGCCAGTAAGACGCGTCTCGCGCCTCGACAACGCCATTAATCCAACGAGTCCTTTCGCTCGAACTCAGCCTGGGCGTGGATAAGTCGTTTGCTAAGCAGTTTTCAACTGTTCCGCAACGTTCCACAGCATGGGGGTGGGGAAGTCACGAGTAGATTTATGGCCGATTTTACCGAAACTCGTGCGACCGATAAAGAGTGGAGGGAAGTTGGGCGTGCCCATAAATATCGGTCCATCGTTTTCCACCACCTACGTTCGTATGTACAACGTGCACGCGATGCTCGTGGATGCAGCTGTGTACCTCTCTCGTTCGAATAATTAAGGAAAGAACAGGCCTCGAACAGGCCGGAGGGAGTTCGATCGAAATTTCCAACAGGGACGATGTTTATTTAATTATTCGTTCGTGTATCGCCCGTCGAGGACTCGGGGAGGGTGAGAGGATCGAAGGATAAGTGAAAAGTGAATCGAGTGTGACATCGAAGATTGTAGAGAGAGAAAAAGAAAAAGATTTTTGACGCGGGTCCGTCTCGAATCGGGGATTCTCTATTTGGACGAAAAGGAGGAGTGGTTTATTTCGGCTATAAATCAATTGTCCATGCATGCGATGCCTCGCAATGGCTCGATATGCATTCGGTATGCATAAAACGGTCCAGGAGACGGGCTCTCGGGCGCGAGAGCCCCAAACCCTATTTCCACCACCGGCTTGGTGCCACGCTCTCTTCCGCCTCCTTCCACCGATTCTGCTCGAAACCGCTCTCTCTCTACGAAACAGGGATATTTCCTCTTCCGACGTCGATTCCTCTCCATCCCTCTCCCGAGGCAGGCGTCTCACTGCAATTTTGGAAATCGTGGAATCGGAAAGTAGATTAAAAAGAAAGAAGGAAATTGTAGTAGTCGTTTTCATTTTTTTCACGCTGTTTAATCGATTAAAAAAATAATACTTTTTTCAAAGAATATTTCCCAACATGGATAAAGGAACGGTTTATTCGACGATCCCATCTATCACGATCCTCGCCAAATAATAATAGATCATTTTTAACGTTCGATTGTCCCCTCCTGCTTCCGTCAACGTCGCCCCAATCCCTCCATTTCTCCATTTCCCCCTAGGTAAAAGACACGTACCTAGAACAAAAGAATCTCTCTCCTCTCTCTCTCTCTCTTTCTCTTTCTCGAGAAAAGGTAGCAGAGCGAGAGGAGAGCCTCCTCCTGGGAGGAGGAGGAGCGGATCGATATTTTTATAAGAGTCGCGTCAAACCGGGGTGAATTATGGCGATAATAACGGGGCACGTGGAGAGCGAGATAGGAATAAGCCGCGCGTCGTGGCCGGTTTGAGGGACGTGCATAAATCAGGGGAACGAATCCACGGCCACTGGGCCACGGCTATAGATCATTTCGCTCGCAATAAGAAAACTCGATTTCCGATTTCCACCCGCATATCTGAAATTGCCACTCCCTTCCTCCGTACCCCCTCCCCCCTTTTTTATTATTTTTTCTTCTTTTTTTACTTACCCAGACGCCTTCCATTGGCCGCCGTGAGACGGGTATGATCCGAACGGGCAATCGATCGTCGATCGCGTTGTCTCCATAATGGAAACGGAACGGATCCCTGGCCGATATTAACGTTGTCACGATCCGAATTTCAAGAGAAACATCGAAAACAGGAGGGGGCGAAGGGTCGAGAAGGATTGACTTTTTGATCGGTCGGCTCGGAGAGTTGTTGCAATCGCTCGAGAGAGAGAAAGGGAGGATGTAGAGGGAAACGTTTGGAAGGATACGTTTTATTGCATTTCGGTTAACTGGAGCGAGAGTTGGATTGATTGATTCGCGCGCGGGATCTGAAGTTTAATCCGTGCTGTTGCTCTTGTGGCACTCGATGTTTCTTCTTCTCTCGAATGTTGTATCTCTCCGTTCGTTTGCAAGCGGGGGTTGGATTAAGGGTTGAACAGAGGATGCGAGATTCGTAAAGTATTTTTGTAGTGGGGAGTTAATGAAGGGGGAAGAGAATTTTTTATTATATAGAGATGGATAGTTGTTTTGAAGATTATTGTTATTGTTGTTGCGACGATATCGTTGAAATATATAATTTGGATATTTTAACGCGGAGGAAGACCAAACTTATTATATTAACTCGAATATTTTTGTAGATCGTTTTTTTGGATCTTAGAAAGTGAGAAGGTTTGGAAATTGATAAAGAAGGAATAGGATAAGAAATTATTTCGTAAAAAGTCGAAAACTTTTACGCCAAACATTTTTTTAATATTTAGGTTGTGAATAAACGAAATATTTCAGATAATAAAATTATGTCTGCATATTTCTGAACTTTCTAGAATTAGAAAAATTGTTGAGAAACACAATACTGTAAAAAAAATGACACTATCTCATTATAAAAGCATGCAAGTGGTAAGTATCTCTAGATTTAAGTAAACTGTCAAAAGAAATGGTTAAAATCCTTAAAAAATGAGGCAGGCTCAAAAGGTAAGTATGTAAGGTAAGTATATAAGGTAAGTATAAAAAAAATTTCTGCCACAAAATTCGTCGTCGTTCTCAGATAACTTATAATTCCAAGAATTTGACGTCACTTCTAAGAACTGGCAAAATTTTTGGAAAAATTTTTCGAGCGACCTCCTATCAATTTATGTTCTCCTAATACAAAATCGAAATTTTTAAAAACGCCAAAATTTCTTATACTTTTTGATACGTTCAAATTGAATTATAGTTAAATTATTTAAAAAAATTTTAAATTTAATCTATTTATTTTTAATAGTTATTTTTTCTAGATATATTTTCAGAAAGAACAATTTTTCATTATATTATTTAATATTAATCATCAAATTTTCATATATATGCATATTTTATATATTTGTCTAATAAATTCCGACTTTAAAATTGTAATATTTTTAAAAATTACGGAAATAATGAATAAAAATGTATAAAAAGTATATTTTCAGTATATTATATATATATAAATACACGTAAGTAATATACGAATCTTTTTTAATAGATAAAAAAACTAATTTATATGTAAAAATATATATAAACCACATATATGAATGTATAATTACACAATCTTTTCTTTATTCCTCTTTTTATTATATATTTATATAATATATCGCTTCTTATATTATTCTACATCTTTATTTAAAAAGTTTTTAAATTATAATACTTGATATGTGTATCGTGTTCCTTCTTTTAATCTCATAAACTTTCAAAATAAATTTTGTCGATAAGTTAGGTAGCTATGAAAAAGTTCCGGAGATCAGCGCCATCTCGCGTTTGGATCTCCGAAGCTCCGACTCGTTAATAGCAAAGCATAACATGCAAGGAGGTATGCGAAGTCGGAGACAAGGAGAGCAACATCGTGCGAGGAGGACGGAGAGCTTCTTCCGCCATTTAGAAAACGCTACATGGAAAATTCATTAATTACTCGTTTTTTATTGAAAATTTCGATACTTTTAAGCTCGCATCTTGAAGCTAGAGATTTAAAGAAGTTTCTCCTTTTAATTTTATTACGAAATTCCATTCCATTAATTAATTATTAATCGCAACGATTAATGCGTCACATTTTCTAATATACAGAAAACGCAATATTAATAATTCATCGATAACTCGTTTTCTACACAAAATTTATGCACTTTTAAGGTCGCATCTTGAAGCTGGAACCTCAGACAAGATTCTTTTATCAATTATAATATGAAATTTTTCTTTATTAATAAATTATTAATGATTAATACGTAATAATTTCTATTATATCAATAATATATTCGACGCGATGTTGAGAATTAATTAATAATTGGTTCTTTATTTATAATCTATATATTTTTAAGCTTGTATCGTAAAATTAGAACATCGGACAAGTTTCTTCTATCAATTTTTTTATAAAATTTTTCTTAAATAATTGTTTATTAACGATTAACGCATCATATTATTGATGCATTCAAGGCGCCATATTGGAAATTCATTAATAACTGCCTTACTACTGGAAATTTCGATTCTTTTAAGATTGCATTTTGAAGCTAACACTTCAGACAAGTTTCTTGTATTAATTATAACGTGAAATTTTTCTCCATTAATAATATATTAACGATTAATATATGATATTTATTAAGACATCGGAGACTCCGTATTAAAAATCGTTAATAAATAATTAATCAAGGAGAATTTCAGATTAAAATTGATAGAAGAAACTTGTCTGAGATTCCAGCTTCGAGATGCAACCTTAAAAGTATATAAATTTTGTGCAGAGAACGAGTTATTAATGAATTTTTAATATGGCGTCTTTTATATATTACAAAATATGACGCATTAATAATTAATAATTAAATAATGAACAAGAATTTCGTATTATAATTGATAAAAGAATCTTGTTCGAAGTTCCAGCTTCAAGATGCGACCTTAAAAGTGCATACATTTTGTGTAGAAAACGAGATATCGATGAATTATTAATATTGCGTTTTCTGTAGAAAATGTGACGCAATCATCGTTGCGATTAATAATTAATTAATGAAATGGAATTTCGTAATAAAATTAAAAGCAGAAACTTCTTTCAATCTCTAGCTTCAAGATGCGAGCTTAAAAGTATCGAAATTTTCAATAGAAAACGAGTAATTAATGAATTTTCCATGTACCGTTTTCTAAATGGCGGGAGACACTCTCCATCCTCCTCGCACGATGTTGTTCTCCTTGTCTCCGACTTCGCATACCTCCTTGCATGTTATGCTTTGCTATTAACGAGTCGGAGCTTCGGAGATCCAAACGCGAGATGGCGTTGACCTCCGAAACTTTTTCATAGCTACCTAACTTATCGGCAAATTATATTCGTATGAAAGTTTGTTGAATAAAAAGGAGAAACGTAGCATAATTTTGATAATTTTTTGTTCGAGAAGTGTCGTTGAGGATTAATATATGCAAATACAATGAAACGAGGCAGAAATTGAGAAAATGATGAAAAATGAATTTATTGGAAAAAAAGATAAAATAAAAGGACGAAAAATATAAAAATAAAGAATTATATATAAAATATTGTAAGTTTAAAAAGCTCGATACTGTAATATAAAATATATTTCAAAATTTGCAAATTTGAAATGTTTAATGTATAAAATTTGCATAGAATTATAAAAATATAATATTATACAATTGAATTAAAAAAGAAAATTGTAAAAAATTTTAATATACGCGCACACATTCATATATATTATGGTTTGTAGAGATACAAAAATACGTATAAAAATATCGCGTGGCAAAATCTCTAATAGAAACTCATTCGGGCTACGTCATTAATTACAGTGGAAATTCCCAGAGAACAATTTGAATAAAACTATTTGGACACATTTTACGGAAAGTTGTCGGCTGGCAGAAACGAGCGCGCCAGCCAGAGCTTCGAACAAACTCGTTTAATTCTGGCTAGTCTCGCTCGACAAGCTCGTATATTCATGAATGCCACAAATATTTATCGATGACATTTGTCAAAGATTTGCACTAGTAATATCTATCGGCGCATCCTGATGAGGGGCAAAAGCCAACCGTACCGCGCGACACGCGTTTTCTCGCGTATTTACGCTTCCTTTTAATACGTTCCACGCGTGGAACAAAGGTGTTCAAATATGCTTGTCACGTTTCCAACGCCACTTCATCGACTTTTCGCGAATCCTCGCGCTCGATCCTCCAACGTAAATTCCTTGCTTTCAGCTCGGATTCGTGCAAATATTTTCGCACGTTTGCTAAATAACTGCGGAAACATGGATATACAACACGGTGTTTGCGCGGGATTTACCGAGATGAGTGGCCGAGTGTTTGGCCAAACATCTCGCTAATGTTAAACCGTTGATCGATAACCCTCTGCCATAACGTAATTATTATTTTTATGGATCACAGTACGACATCCCATAAATTTTTATATTCCAGAAATTAAAACGAAATTCGCGATTTTACTGTTCGGGGCCTCCGCGAATTTTATCGATTTCACAATCTAACAACACTCTCCGCCGCCGCCACCATCGTCATCACCACCACCACGTTCAGAAGTGAGATTTACCGTTACCGTTCAACGGAACGCACTCCGCCCCACCCCTTCCCTCGCGGTTTTTCAATTACATCCTAATGCAGGAGCCCCTGATTCTGTAAATATTCGCCGTTTCGAATAGAATAGTGAGATGGACACACGTTCAATGGACGATTTAAACGCGTCTCGGCCGCTACATTTTCGCAATCAGCGCCCGTTTCACCAGAACCTTTTCAATAGTACTGTTCAAACATATCCTACAGGCGACATTTCGAGCTATCTATGAACTTTCGGGTCTAGCTTCCCTTTTCGATCGGTCTTTCATTCTCCATGTGTCATGATTTCATGGAGATGGAGATAGGGATAAAGATGGAAAGAGAGAGAGAGATATATATATTTCCGCTGTTCCTGCAAATTTTATCGCATATCGTTTGTCACAATTTTCATAAGAAAAACTAATTCACGAAGGGTACGATCGGGATTTAGAACAATTTTTTTTTTTTTTTATCGAAGAATCACCCTACTTTCGTTTTATCCGTTCTCCGTTTTAATAATTCTCCCATTGTTCCCCCGCGTGGTTATACGCGTAAGCTGGAACGGTTATGGCGTAAAAAAAAGTTTGGAAAATAGCTTTTCGATTTTCTGTTTAATTCAATAGCGCGCCGATGGTGAAGTACCTTTCGTTTCTCGAGAATTCCTAACAAGTAACCGGATCCGAAAGCGATCACGCTCGATTTTAATTATGAATTCGTTGATTATTAGCCCCTCTCGTCATGCAACTTTTACGAATTTTCTCTCCCGATCGAGGCGCGTAATTGTGCAAAAAAAGTCACGATTCGAGATAATCGATATTCCCTCCCTCGAATCACGGGAAAAATCGGCAAGTTTTAAGGGAAGATCTTGGGTTTCGTTGGAAGGAAAAAAGAAAATGGCGGCGCGAATTTTTGGAAAGAGAAATATTCTCGTCAACAATCAAAGCGATCGCGACAGATTTCTCGACTTTGTCCTCGAATTTCCGGGGTCGAAGAGGGGGAAGGGAGAAAGAGAGAGAGAGGAGCGCGTGTTTGCCGCGAGTACACGCGTGCACGAGGCAGTTAACGGCCGGTTCGCTGGCAAGTGGAAGCTCGACGAGAGGAGAGCACTCGCCACGGGGCCCTTCACTGCTGCACACGCGGAAGAAAGCTCCGCTTTCGGCGACAGAGAGAGAGAGAAAAGAAGAAAAAAAGAAGAAGAAGAAAGGAAAGACCGATTGCCAGGCGCGCGTTCTTCCTTTCGAGCTAATTAATCTGCCTCCCCTCCATTTAACCATCGGTGCGGCTAAACATCGGCGAAACTTGGCGAAGGTTGGACGATATTTCGCGGTGTTTGGAGAATGATGGGGAACGGTGGCGGAACATCTGGCGTGGCGAGCGTGCACCACGTCTAAATGCAGTCGAAATGTTCTACTGTCCAAATGTTTGACTATCCGAACAATGGATGTTTCCTTGATTACTTTAGTATGCAGTTGGTATTATATATGCGCGCCTGTTACCACGTGCGCGCGTGTTAACATCTCGCGGATAGAGATATTATTTGTTGAAACGGGAGAACGGGGTTCGATCACGAGAAGGAGATAAAAAGATGGTGTTTGGGAAAATGTGAGAATATTTGAACAATACTTATTTTATCCGTGGTTATTTATTATTATATATACTCGTGTTTCGCGAAATATTTTATTTCGTTGTTGTTGTTGTGTAGCACGATTTTATACATAGCCGAGATGTTGTTATTCTTCTTGAAATAAATAATCAAACAATTTTGTTCGTTAATTGTTTATTTCATTATTGTTTTTGTATTCTTTATTTTCTTTTCTCTCCTCGAGTCGACTCGTTTTTGTTTTTATCTTTCTCTCGACGCGTTTTCCAGTGAGATTTCATCGAAAGGGAGAGAGAGAGAGAGGTTCTTTCGGTTTATTGTTTATCGCGAATCGCATCGTTTATTCCGTTTATTGGTTTTATCGTTTACTCCCCTTTTTATATTAATATTTTTCTTTCACCTTACGCGTTTCGTGGAAATATTTTCAGCGAATAGATGATAAACACCGCGCGGCTCCTCCGCTTAAAGAGAAATTTCCGATTAACCGGAATTCTATTATTCGATTTTCTACTATCTGAGCCCTCCATTATTCGATGTGTAAATATGCCGTGTTTGTTCAACGTTTCTACTCTCGAATACGCTTTTTACGCTTTGTTCAAGAGCCAATTCTTTTAAATTGAACGTTACATGGTTCCACGTACCTTTTCCAAAAGTCATTTTTCATCGTATTTACTTTGTTAACGATATTATTCTCTTTCAAAAAAGATGTATCGCGAGATGTATCGGGATGTGAATAAAAATCCTACGTATTTTAATTTCTCTAAATAATGGAAGGAAAGAAACGAAAGAAGAATCATTTATCGTATCATATTTTGCTGAAAGTTGATGTTTCAATTGCCACGACACGCGAACCAAGCATTTCGAATGTATGGAATACCGAATGGCAATTGGAACAGTGTGCCCTTATTTTCCTCCAGTAGAGCGTATCTATAAAAAAAGAAAAAAATAACAATACCCGACCAGTGCGCAGATGGCGAGCTTACGATAGGTCAGTAAAGGGGTGTCCAATACCATAAACGACAGGCAGCAAAGTAATGCAACCGATTAGATTCTCTATTTTATTCCAGACACAGAAATAATCGTATCGCGTAAAAAAAAAAAAAAAAAAAGAACGAACCAATAGAATTAACAATGGAGATAAAGGCGAAGAATTAAAAATTTATTTCGAAATAATTAATCCGATCCTGGAATCCTCTCGAAGAAGGATCCAAGTTTTTCTTCCCCTTCCCCTCGATGCTCTCCTCCTTCTCCCCCTCCTCGAATCTCGAATTAATTTCCTCGTGGCGATGTTAATTCGTTCGGATGGAGAACGCGATACACGTTGTGGGGCAATCGGTTAACCGGCGGAATCGAGGCGGGGTTGGAAACGTGTACGAGCGTAGTCGAAGGACGAGGATGCAGCAAGGAGCGTAGATTATAATGGAGCCACGTATAATGAGTTTTCTTCTCGGCCATTGTTTTGCGCCGAGTAATTTCGTCGTGTGTCCCGGTGTTGTGTGCGTGTTGCTCACCGCGTGATTCTCACCAACGAAAAAAGCAAAATTGCCCGTATAACACACACACGCACGCACACACCGTGGTTAAAACTGGAGAAACCCAGCTGGCGTTGCAACGCCAGCTTATATAGCTAATGAGTAATGCGGGTAATCACCATTATTTTTAAATCTCATTAACACCTCCGCGCGATAAATCATTCCTCGTGTGAAAAAACGAACGCACGTGAGACACCCTTAACATTACTCTCTCCTTATCGTATCCCCCTCGATCTTTCCTATATCTCTTCGCAATCGTCTCCTTTCTATACCGATTCGATGCATCCCCGTTTCCTAGCCAATCCCCTCGGATATATTTTTATCTATCCCGCGTAGCGTTTCCCGGCTGCTTCTCCCTCCCCTCCCCCGTAAACCAACCTCGTTGTTATTTCTGTCACGCGTTTGACTGTCGTGCGATTTTCGCGCTTGTTTGTCTCTCCACCTTTGTTCTTTATAATTTTTTCCCTACTTTATTCCGCTACTTCCTGCTACCAACTCTTTGACATTCTTTTTCCCTCCCCCCTCATATTTTTCTTTCTTTAATTCCGCTTCTATTTTCCTTTAATTACCAACCACTTCGTCCCCTCCCTCCCTCTTTTTCTCTTTCTTTCTTTCTTTTCTTTTTTTAATTCTCCCCTTCCCACGCTTTCATCGTGTATAATTCTTCCTCTTAAAATTTTCATTCAGACTTTTATAATTCCTTTCCCACCATTTTTTATTCATCCCTATTTTGTACCGTCACACTTACGTAATGAAATACGTACCCTTTCTTTTTGCCACCGTTATTACGTTTCCTCTTCTCTCTCTCTCCCCCTCAGGTTCTCGCTAACTCATTTCATTCCCGTCTAATATATTTTCCTTTCTTCCTTCTTTCCTTCCTTCCTTCCTTCCTTCCTTCCCTTTTCCTTCCATCATCGCAATAACTGTTCCCTCTTTAACTTTAACGTTTTCACGATTCAGCCCGGTTTTCACTTCGATTTTCGGATGCGTTTCGTTGGGAAAGGAGGGGAAGGGGTGGAGGGGAGAAAAGTCGAGTTCGCGAGGGAGCAGCGTGATATTAAACGCATAAATCCGAGTAATGAGTAACGATCGGTTTATCGAGAAGCCGAACGATTCCCAATTTTCGAATTATACCGCCGCGGAATCGAATGTAGGTGGAAATATGAAAAATTGCTCGTTTCGTTTATTTAGAATCGGACGCCACGGTCAGCGGTTATCTCTCTCGCTCTCTCTCTCGCTCTCTTCTCTGCAGTTTCGATTTGATTTTCGGGTTACAAGCTCCGCTGGATCTTGGCTTGACCGGATGGAGCGTCGATTTTCACGGCGATTTTCGATTAAAATTCCTCCCCGTTCCATCTCATTTTTCCCCCCCTTCGGTTAAATTTAAACGTGGAAACAGCGATGGACGAAATTTAACAAAGTTGAATAAAGTTGCTTGGATAAGTTATTTCAATAATTTATTGTTGTTCAGAATGATAATAATTAGTAGTTATATGGAAAAATGGATCGAGCGTAATAGGAACAAAATGTTGCTGGAGCATTTTTAATTACTTAACGTAATTAAATTAACGAATTATTAGAAATTATCAATTAGTTACCTTTTCGAGTTTTTAATGAAATCGAAATTATTGAAAGGATGCGATGCGCATTCTCCGATTCTTTCGGTTTTTGAATTTTACCGTGTTTCTATTGCGTTCCAATTTTTCACGGTATCTAAAATTCATGCCTGGTTTTTTTACTTCTCTCTTTAGAGTAGCATTGAAAGATTAATTAATTCGCGGAAACATTTTTTTTTTCGCAAAAAAAAGGGTAATTTTACGTTTCCCTTCTGAAGTATTTAAAAAAAAAGAAAATTGTTTTTCCTCTTTCGACGCGAGAGATTTTAATGATCATTTTTGTTTCTCGTTTCTCTCTCTCCTTCTCTGTTTCCAAAAAATCTAAAGAAACATCGTCGTCATCATCGTTATCATCGTCATGAAATTATTAATTTTATTAATTGAAATTATTATTTTTCATCGAAAATGTCAATTTTCTCTGAAACTGTAAACGCCTATTGGAAAATTGTTGTATTGTTTAGCTTTCACGATACACGGACAAACGATATTTTGATATGTCCGCGATAGAAACGCTATACTAAAATTGACGCGATTTTTAATTTTTTTAAATAAAATTACACACTTTTTTTTTTATTATTATCTTCCGTTGTAAATCTGACCTGATATATAAATCGATACATTCATCGATGCGCAGCTTCTAGCATGATGTGGCAAGATAACAATTTTTCCATGAAAACAAGCCACTTTATATATATATTTTTTTTTTGTTTTGTTTAACAATGGTTTATTTTGCCTCCCATCGTCATTAAATCTGCCTTTATTTATTCACCAGGGAAAGTATTTTGTTTATTTTCAAAATATTAAATTTACATTCGCACGATAACAACAATTTGTTTTAATGTTTCGCGTCGTTTATCGGGGAGCTTTGAAAGCTTCGTTTCATTTATAAGTACGATTATTTTTTTCGAAATTGAATTTGCGAGGTAAAATTTACTCTGCTCGAAACGTAAAAAAAAAAAAAAAAATCGCCGAAAGCATCCAAAATCCGAATTTATCTTTATCCTATTACTCCCATTTAAATATTCAACAATGCTTCTCTTCTCGAAATCATTTACTCGAATCAAGAATTACTCGAACCCTCAAATTATTCCCTATATCCGCTCGAACGTATTTTTACATTCACGCAAAATTGCTCGCGCAATCCCACGAATTATTCCTCTCCTCAACAATTATCACGATATCCTAAATTATTCTCCATAAATTTCTCCTTCTCGACCTTTCTCCACCCACCGAAACGATCCATCATACACGTGATCGAATCTCTCGATGGTCCATTTCGTCTGAGACGAAAGGCCACAACAGGGGGGTGTACACCGCGTGAGCGATTGACCCGCGTGTTCCCCGAAATGACCAAGGCGGGTGCCAAGGCAGGCCCGAGATATACCCGTTTAAGGTTAAAATTGTGGGATTGGATACGGGCAAGCAACAAGGATCAGCGTGAATGCGCTCGCGCTTTGCAGCTTTATCCGGTTAATTAACTTGGGAGAGGAGGGGAGGGGGTTACCGCTGGCTTCTGCGATACGCGCGCGAATTTACTGCCAATTTCCAGCAATATTCTCAATTAGGATTGAACAGTTTGGCGCAAATTGTTACGGCTCCGCCGACTCGATCATCAATCCCCCCTCCCTGTGCCGCAGAAATTCACCGCAGAAATTTCGAAATAATATATCCGCGGTTGGTTGCCGTTCACCAAACGTTTGTCCGACGAGCTCTGAACGATTGAAAGGAGAGGACGGTTCGATAAGTAGACAACTCATCGGCGAAGATTTGTATCGGACGATATATTTGAAGAATTGTATTTATATTTATCGATCATCTTGGAATCCAAGTCTTGGAAGACATCGCTTTTAAAATTTTTATCCCTCTTGATTTCCCCTTAAGTCTTTAACGCGTCGCGCCGTTGAGTTGCGACGAGAGTGGAAAGAGAAGGAAGAAAGAAAAAAAACTCTCGGGTGTATTTTTCTCGAACGAATGCACAAGCTGGTAAAGTGCATTCCCGCTTTATCCATCGAGCGCGTTCATTAGGGTTAATGTGCGCTCGGTTCTCAAACGATTACGGGTAATATCGGGTTAGTGGAACTGGAGAACAAGTCCCGCGGCTCGTTCGCATGTTGTGTCGTAGTTCTCGTTTCGAATTGTCGGGAATTAGATTCGATGGTTGGGAGGGCGTTTCTCTTTTTATGCTGCTATTAAAGTTGCATCAACCGCGTTTGAGTGGTTTATTATTATTATTATTATTACTATTATTATTATTATTATTATTATTAGCGGCGACGCATACGAAGGAGCACGTTACGTTCACCTCGAAGAGTGATAATACCCCTCGTCTTTTATCTAAACTACCACGGATATTAATACATTTTTATCGAATCAAAATCGTTCTTCTTCAAAGCGGCTCTTTCGTTTTGTACATCGTAATAATAATAATACATCCTTTCCCTGTTGATAGCGCGCGGACAAGGAGTGAAAAGATCGATCGGCGATGTATCGATAAAGAAAAAAAAAAAAAAAAAAAAGAAACGCAGAGAAGGACATAGAGGAAAAGTTGGCGGAAGAAGAATACGAGTGACGGGTCGGTAATATAGAGAAACGTGGCAAATACTAAAAATTGCAACTCGGTAAAAAGCTCTGAAAGGAAAGTTTGCAATCGTCTTGGTCGACGCGGTTGAGTGCCCATCTCGTCCGGGAGAGAGCGAGAGGGAAAGATGACGAGGAGGAGAAGGGTAGAGAAAAGTCGAAGGGAGAGGAAGAGCCCTCCTCCCCCACCCTTATTTCATCCAGGGAAAGCCCAGGATAAATACAAACAACTCGACTTTCGAGGCCTCCGCGCTGCTCTTCGTGACATAATTTAATATACAAAGCGTGAAGTTTCGCGCTTAGCCGAAAGATTTGTATTTAGGTTAGTATCCGCGGAAAGTTGGAGAAACTTGAATCCGCCTTTCCTTTCCGCCATCTTAGTCCCATTGTCTAACGCGGCGCGTTTCTTCGCCTACACTTTGAAAAAAAGAAAACGTTGGAAACTTGGCGAATATAGAAGAGTTTCCAAATAGAGGAAACAGAGATAATTTATAATTCGTAATTTTCTAATTCGCGAATAAACGAGGAGGGGTAATAAGGGAAACTTGATTGGCGTCCACCGACAGTAATTAATTTTCCACGCAGAATTTTTCGTACCGTAATAAACGTAAATATCTCGGAGAAATTATATTATATCCATAGTGACAAACGTGGCGATTAATCGTTGGAATTTATGCGACACGCTTGGCTGGTTCCGAAACCTCATTTTGTGGTCGGTTTATTTCACCCCCCGAGTGTCGCATTAGCATTAGTAATTAGAAAATTACTGCATTCCTAGTTTCCGAATAATATCCGAGCGAAGGAATTGTGTTACGAAATATCGAGATAAATTACCGCGGAGAGAAGGAAGATGTATATTTTGAACCGGGTAAAACATTGACACGAGGGATACGTTATCGGCGCATAAGTAGCTGTACAAACGACGCGCTGGCCCTTCGTTACTTAGGCGAACACAGTTAACGAGTAAACAGAGTCAAATAGGCTGCAATTAGAGGAAGGGAGCGATCTCACTTTTTTCCCCTCTCTCCCCCTCCCTGTCAAGTGGAACGGCGTAAAGTTGTCCGTATGGCGGGTATAGCCCCGGGCGGGGACAGCCCGTCCAGTCGGAATAAATTCAATCGCGATAAGATCATACCCGCTCCTTTATTCGTGAAAAGATATATACAGGAATTTTAACGGGGCGACCCGCCGAAAAATACTTCCGCTTAAATTTGTTCCGCCTACCCCGGTGACCTCTTCGTCCTTCCACCCTCTTTCGCCTATTTCTCCCCCTCTTCTCTCTCTCTCTCTCTTTCTCTCGTTCCATCCACCTCTTCCTCCGTTCCATCCCCTCTCCCGCTCCTCCCTTTTATTTCGCCTGCTTTTTCGGCCAGCTGGCAAATGGAACCTGCAAATCTCCAGGCGTTTGTAACACGTGCGAGCGACAGTGAATTGTACGTGCATCGTTCATGCATATGTATTTGCATAATAGACGAGCATGTTGCGAAGCTATATCTAACTGCGACACGTGTACCGGTCATAAAAAAAAAAAGAAAAAAGGAAGAAAAGAGTTGTTCAAAGGAAATTTCGCTCGTTTTTCCCTTTTCTTTTTCGATTTCTCCACTTTATATCGACGATATATTTTTCTATGGTAAGTCGAAAGTGGATGTATATATATGTATATGTATACATTGCTTTCCAAATTTTTGATAGGTTAATGGGAGGACTTTTTAAAATGGGTGAATTTTATCGAACTTGGCTTGACTTTTTACGCGTAAATTTTCTGTACAATTTTTCTTCCCGTCATATTTTCAATTTGTTGAAAAGCTACTACAGACCTTTATTTTCTTTTTTTTTTTTTTTTTTTTAGCAATTCAGCAACATTACATTGTCAATTTAATTTCTATTCAGGTCATTGCGTGTATTTTCCATAAAATTCTATTTTTATTATCTTTTTTCGCAATTTATTAAAAAAAAAAAAAAAAAAAGAGCACTCAGGTCTAATAGCTTTGATATCTCGTACGGATACAACACGGATTATTTAATAATCGTAACAATTCCGTAAATTGATCGTTTAAAATCGGAACAAAAAAACGACGGGTTAACGAAATTTATTCAAGATTTCCAAAATTCTATTTTTTCGATCATGTATACGATGCAACGGGAATTTCATCGTGATATCGTGATATCGGTTTTCGAGAGAAAATATCGGGACTGGAATATCCAGGGCGCGGTCCAACGATTTTTTTCACTAACAAATGACGCTGCATTTCGCGCTTTTAATTTGCGCGGCGTAGATCGGGCGCGAGGATAGCGCGGAAAACTAGATATGGGGCGCGATTTAAAGCCGCGTTTCGCTGGACCACGCGTTTTATTCCCGCGCGCAATCCGCTCTTTTTCGATCGTAACGAATTTAATACGGCTGAGAACTGTCGCGAGAGTTTCAATGGAAACGCGAGATTCGTGTTCTTGATAAGGAATTAATGCAGTTTAACGCATCTCATAATATAATTGCTTCTATAATATCTTTTTATCCGCGTCTTCGAGCATATCGAGGCGTATATAAAATAAAAGTTCGATTCGTCGAACGGACTTATTAGCGTGAAAACGTTCGATTTTAAATACGCGAAGGCGTGTATATATATGAAAATGTGCGATTAAATATATATTTTTACACGTAACAGGTCTCGTTATACGAAAACGATGAATGAATTTCATTGATTTAAATCTCGATTACTATCATATTCTATAAATATCAACACTTTACAAAAGTTAGTTAGAAATTCATTCATTCCTATGTTTCGTCCGCCTTCTAATATTGACACAACTGTGAATAGAATCGAATAAAAGTGTATCGATAAGAAACCATTCTAACCCGAGTATTTTCTCCTTTCTCGCTTTCGTTGCAGAGAGGCAGAAAGGGAGGGAAGAATCTTTAAATTAATGATCCTACGTGCTTAAACTAACGCCAAAGAAAAATGACGTAGCTTCTTTGCCTCTCTTACCCTGTTCGTTACTCCTTCCTCCCGCTCGTTACCTTACCCTCGTCTGGCGGGACGAGTCTTCCTCCTCTGAATCGAAATGACGAGAACGAGAAGAAATAAGCGAACCTGAAGGAACCGAACAAAAGAAATAAAAAAAAAAAAGTGAACAAGTGGAGAGAGAGAGAGAGAGAGAGACAAAAAGGAAAGAAATCGCAAACGTTCGGTTTCCCCTTCTCCCTCTTCACCTTCCCTCCCGATTGCGACCCTCGTCGCTCGGGGAGAAAAAGTTTATTCGAACGTGTTATCTTATCGAGATAAGGATAGAAACAAAGACGTTCCGGCGCTAAGAAGGGAGGGCGAAACGCATACAATTACCGAAGTGGAAGAGGGTGCGAGGAAACGTGAAAATGGTCAGGGTTGCTCTTATCACGTGTCGCCTCCTCGGCCTCCGGTATTAGAGGGCAGAAAAAGTTTAGTCACCCTCCCTCTTTCTCTCTTTCACACACAACCCCTTTTTCCCCCGCCCACCTCGTACACTCACTGATCTCGCGATGGCCAAGTTTAAATTGTGGCAGTTTCTTTTATCACCCCTCGTAAACGTTAAAGAAGTGTTTCCTCCGCGCATCCCCTCCCCCGACGCTTCACGGTTTTTATTTACCCTGTCGCGAATAAGACACGGTCAAGGCACCGACAGGGAGATCCCTGTAAATCGTCGGGGCTGGCAGTTGGTCGAAAGGATGGAAATCCGTCGCGGGCCCCCTACTACTCCTTGCGTGGAGAATAGCGAATCTTGGTAGACTGCAGTTTTACGGGGTCATATATAGAGGAAGGAGAGGGAAAATAAAAAAATAGGAACGGTTAGAGGGTGAAAAGGACGTGGATCGTTTTGAAGTTTATGCGGATCCAGTGTTGCACAAATTTGTACGAACGTTGTGTCGAGTTTTAAAAAATTACGTCCACGAAAGGAATTCTATTTGTAAAGTTTTGTCTTAATTTATGGATACCTATGATCCGTTTACTGTCATTTTTTTTACTGAGGGGAAAAAGAAAAGAAGAAATCGTGTAATAAGCCCCTCTGATGCGTAATTAAGATTCATAGTAGCGAGGGAATCTTGGTGTTTGCGGAGATTGCGTTTCAGGAACTTGTGCCAGTGGTCAAAGTCGGCGAATAATTAACGCAGAGTAGTACAGATCCGCGATATATCACGAGTCAACGGTTGGTGAAATTTTGAAAACGCTCGTTATCGATTCGTTCGTTCGATTCAATTTTTCGTATTTATCTTACTTTAAGATTAATTCGAAAAGTAGGACTTATATTTTTGAAAAAAAAAAAAGAAAAAACAAACGAAAGAAAGAATGGCGAAATAAATTTAATTTATACGGGAATAAAATTTTGCTTTCCATTCTAATTAAATATTTATTTTTCCACTCGACCATTCGTCAAAATATGTTAATCTCAAACACGGAAGAGCTGTTTAAATATTTACGTATAAGAGTTATTCTTTCTCTACGGATTCTCGAAAATATTTTAATGGCGTTTCGAAAACGCGAAATGGCAAAGGAACATGCAGCGTTTTCGATGGATGTTCGCATCGTGATTCTTCTTTCACACCTTCACGCGTAAGAAACAATTCGCGGCGAAACCGCAGGGAGGGGAACTTGTTCGTTCGCGTACGAACAAATTTCCTTCCTCGCTTGATGAAACTTTACCGAATTGAGATCAACTTTTCTGCCTTGGCGGTGCGCGAATAATGATACTTGTTGAACCTTGTTGCGGTTCACCGCGAATAGTATCCCCAACAACCGCCCACTGTGCCCCTCTATATAATTGCCGACATTGTTCCCCGCTTTCTTCGCCTCTAATTGCCAATTACGGGCAAGGATAAACATGGCCGAATAATTAGATGCATTAACTCGTTGGGTTGGAAATTTGAGGAAGACACGTAAGCGGAACGATATTCATTTCGAAACGTGCGAATAATAATTTTTAAACACTCGTTCGAAGTGTCCGTTGGAATCTGTTGGAATAATGGAACGAAAGAATTACGCAGGAAAATTTATTGGAGAATTTCGAATATGGATGATTTTACGACGTCAAAAAAATGTGATTGAAAAAAGGATGTAAGAGTTTTCTGTCAAAGGAGAAGGAATACGTTGATACGAGTAAAACGTGGAGTTTTAAAATGTTATCAAACTTCGTGATGTTGCTGTTAGAGAAGTTGTAGTAGACGTAGAAATATCATATGGGTCTTGCCCGGACATTTTGACTAATGTTTTCAGCATGAGTCGTGTCGGTGTAAAGTTTCTCGTGTTTTAACAGGAACAGAAATATAGTGGAAATTCTAAAAGTGGTTTTAGCAAAAATAGAGAGCGACCCAGATTTCTTAAACAATATTACATAACGTATAGTAACGTATATTCCCTCGAGTCGATGCGCATCATTAAATTCGTCATTTTTTTTAAAATGCAGGAAAATTTTTAATATTACTATCCATTTCCACTTCCATTCCTCGATGTATCGTTAAAAGTTTATAACTCGAAATGCACTCGAATTGCAAATATTTCAGCACCTGGGTAAAATTAATTGTAAGAATAATTACTTTCTAAATTTGTTCCCTGTTAAATATATAAAAAAAAAAAAAATACATTATCGATTATACTCATACCGTGTATTATCCGATAAGTTTTACAGCGTATCAATCCTAAAAGGTTCCCTTCGCGAAGTAGAACATGCACAAACGTTGTTCCATATTCAAGAGTGCAGTGTACAAAGTTACGATAACTCTTAACTCACGAGAGTAGCGGCGAACGATCAGTCTCGAGAGTGGCGAGGGCCGTTTGTTTCCTGTTTCTTTCGTATGCCGGTCCGGGAAAGCGGCCGTTTCCGGAAGTTTCCAGCCATGGTTTAGTGCCACGTGGCATAACACGTTTTACGAGGTCGAAAGAAAAGTTCGTTGTATTAGCGCGACGAAGCGAATTGCGAGAATATTTCGGGTGGCGTTAAGATCGACCCGTTGTAAAACAGAAGGCGGGGTTGAGGAGTGCATTTTTCCGTTTCCAGAATTTTTCAGCGATATTCCCTGATCCGCAAGGACGACGAAAGAGTCCTCTCTGCGTTTTCAGTGAATAAGAATGGTAATGAAAGAATTTCGTTATTCTCGGTCTCATCCCTGTGGATGCGTGCTTAACAAAAAATAAACCGGCTTCGACCGGCAATTGAACTCGCGTCTTAATGAAATTTTGTCGTGAAAGGGAAGGATTTTTTGAAAATCACGTTAATCTTCCGTTCTTATTCCCATCTTGTATAAATATATGAAATATTTACGCGTAATTTCAGGAAATGATCTGATGATAATAATTTTAATAAATATTCATAGGAATAATGAGTATTTGAATTTATCACGCAGTATTAATTTTTAAAGCGTATAATAATTCGTGGGAATAATTAATGTCACATTTATTAAGCTAGCAATGCACGTGCAAATAATAGCATTCGGCGCATATTTAAAAAATTAATGGGAACTATTAATGGAACAATCGAGAAACATACATATGTTTGGAACTCATATATCTAAATATTTAATATTCTAGAATTTGATTAATATATCTACGAAAAAAATACAACACGATTGTAAAAGAAATCTAACCCGCTTTCTAACTCTAAACCTACTTAAATTTCACTCTCCTCTAATATCATCCTCTTCCTCGCGATACCCTTTATTTTTCCCCTACTTAAACGTCGCTTCCTTCCAAACATTCCTCCCCCTTCCCCCATTCGCAAATTTCTTTACGAATTCACCTCTTCCTCCTCTACCTTTTTTTTTTCTCTCCCCCAATTTTCCTTCGTCCCTTCCTTCATCTCCCCAACTCTCTCCCCAATTACAATGTTACGCACACGTACGTACGCACGGTGGATCGTTATTCTCTGACGTCCAGGCTTTTTGAGGGAGTTGCTCACGCCTCATAGAATTTATACGATCTTCCGCATCAGCACTTTAGGACATTTTGCAGATTAGGACATTTCGCGAGCGACGTATCCGCCAAGGCGAAACGAAACAGTAGCTACTTTGGATTCATTAAAGAGACCCTTCCTGCTCCGCACACACACACACACACACACATACGCGCACCAACCCCCTTCTGCCTTTTCATGATACCAGAATACCCCGTCACTCCACCCCAATTTCCTTGGAGACCAATGAGGAGAGTTTGACTACGTAGAAACGTACCGAACACCCGTCTCTCCCCTCCGTTTCTGTGCACGTTCGCTCGTCTATCACTTGTTAACGCTGTCTTTTAGTCCGTTCTCGTACGAATTTAGTGGTATTAGAGAGTTCGTAGGTAAGGGAAGACGGATCTGTTATTTGAAATATATGTACGTACTCTTTATATATTTTATTCCATTTTATTCTTATAATTCTATTGATCCGCCCCTCGTTACAAATTATTATTAATTATCCATTTCTCAATTGAAGCGAAGAACTTGTAAGGAACTTGTAATTTCTGTTTTAAATGAATTTCAAGTTACATGGAGTTAATTAAAAATATAATGGAGATAACGGAGAATTTTTTCCATTTACAGGATTTTAAAATATTAGTTGAATTAATAATTTGATTTTAGTTTTAATTAAAGTGGAGTGGAAATATTGGTATAGATTTAATTAAATTAATATATAATGAATAAATGTTTGATAGAACTAAACTAAGTTTGTTTTTTACAACTTAGGAAACTTCTTGAAGTTACGATATATTTTGTTCATTATCTTTTATAAACTTTCTCTTATGTTTTCTTTTTTTTTTGTAAAATAATTGTATTAAACTTTTGTTAATATCATTCCTATTAAAAGTTAAGAATAACGATTAATGTTATATCAAGAAAACCAACTTAAAGAATCGTTATAATTCTAACGAATATTATTTAAAAAATAATTCAAGATAATTCGTACTTGAAAGTATTTCGTACTTGCATTGGTTTCATTATTCGCGTACAAAAGATCCGTTTGTTGACAAAATTTTTTATGCATATTTATTCTCTTACATTTGCTAGAATATATGAATTTAACGAGAAAGGGTTGGATAAAGGGATGGTAGTCGTGTTGTAGATAGTAGGTTAAAATTTTAATCAAGACTTTTATGTCTGCATAACTGCAATCTTGAAAAGGGCAACAGAGACCTATTCATGACAGTATCTACTGCTAAATTCCTTTTCTCGTAAAATGCATATTGGATATTTTCATGGTTGTGTGAGAGGTCTTTCGAGAGCGATTAGCTGTTTTTAGGAACATCAATTTTAAGAGAAAATATCTCATTTCTGGAAGATTTACTTCGTCGTCGAACTGAAGATAGAAAATAATTTTTATGTTTCGTTAAATTAGCTACAGGTGTAATAATTTATTAAAGCCCATAAAATGTTACGTATACGCTTCATCTAGTGTATTCGTAGATCGAAAAAAATATATAATAAAAGTATCAATTTTTTTTTTAATTTTAAATATTAATGTTAAAAGTGAATTTTTATTATTTCAAAAAAAAAATTTATTTAAATAAGTAAAAAAAGTAAGTAAAAAATAAATTATTTAAAAAAATGCAATCTTAAAAAATTATTTATATGATACGTATATATATGAGAATAAAAATATAAAATGAACGTAATCGAAGAAATTCATATTACGAATGTTATACCAAATTGCGAATATAAACATTGTCCCGAATTACAAATATAAACATTATACCATAATTGTAGCGACACAATTCAGAGAAATTTATATTTCTCGGAATTACAATGTTGACATTCCAAAGCGAGCGTGAAGCCTCGATTATGTTTATATTCCGTACCAACCGAGTCAGTTCTACTTTATCCTTCGCGTCGATGGCATGCGTCGCGGCGCGTCGCGCATTGTTACTGCGCAGTGCGCAGCGCGGCTTTCATTTCGTGCGTACGTGAAAACGAATATCGCGTGATTACCGATTATATTCGATTAAATTAACATATTTTAGTGTTTTCGAACGACGAACTACGTGAAATATCGTAATTAGGATCAGTCTGTGTATCGTATAGCGTGGAATTTGCGCGTAATGTTGTTTATATAACTTGTTGCTTCCTTCGAGATGCGCGAGTGGTTACTTTGCTTTCTTTCTCTCCCGCGAAATTACACAATCGCCATATTTTATTTGTACCGCGTTTGAAATCGCGTCGTAAAGTGAATAGTGTGTCGAATTTGTGATCGTGCCTGTGAATTTCGTGTGTTCTGGACTAATCGATCGTGATGATGTGGACTGGAATGCAGAAATCTCTTCGAGGTTATATACACATCGACGCAGTAAAGGTATGAATACAAAATTCATTTATTCTTTCAATGTGTGTGTCGTTTGTTGGTTAGGTAAATTCATACATCGATTATAAATATAGAATATATATATTCTCTGCAATATTCGCAAAATCGGAGCAGGATTTAAACGTTATATCGAACATGAAATTGTAATGTTACGAGAAAATTGAAAATTAATTATGAAATTCCGATTTCAATTTTAGCATTATTATTGGCTTCGTATTCATTATTCTGACTATATATATTATAGGTTATTCGAATATTTCGTAATAAGAATGCATTTAGACGATGATTTATAATTTCAATTTCAATTAGAATTTGAATGGAAATTTCATGTTCGAACATTCCGAATTTCCGAACATTGCCATTAATATTACTTTCGGTGGCGCGATAGAGGGCGTTTGTATCGACTATTTAAAAAGAGAGAATTCTAAAGTATACATAGGCACATATATTGTCTATAGAAATGTGTTAAGATATTGATGTCAAAATATAATTATATTTTCTTTCATTTTTAAAATTAAGATTATTATTATTAATTTGTACGTATTCTAAATAGAAAACAATTAGATTTAGATTTAATATTTAATTTGCTATATATATATATATATATAAGAACAATATCTTAACATCTTAAGCGTTACCTCATATTTTATGGAATAACATTTCCATAATCGTTTGCTCGTTATTCCATTCTTCACGTCTATTTTCCCTTACAAATAGAGACCCTATTATTATTCACTGCTACCATTGTAATCACTCGCTGTCACATATTCACGTACTCTCTCGTCACTCGCGTTTTACGACGGTTCAGTCAATCTATAGAAAAATTAAAGCATCGTTCGAGCATAATTCGTCCATGGTCGTAAACCGCGTTGACTCGGTGATTATCGTCGTTTAAACGCGTTTTTATTCGTTATTTTATTCTCGTTGAAACAGGACGTATTCTTCGTTGACCGTTTTTGTATGGTATACCATAAAGCCGAGTTTATTACACGCGCCAGCTCGACAAAACGTGACCACTCTCAAGTCACCGATATCAAAGCCCTTTATATGCGGTGATGAACAAAGGCGAGAGGGAAAAATAGAGCAACACGCAGCTACGTGACACCGCGAAGTATCAGGGCTTGAAGGATCGCTGTTCCATTGTGAAAAATCATCTTTATAGCTTTGACTTTTTTTCATCGATCGATCGAGTCGAGTGTTGGCAAACGTCGAACGACGAATAAAATCTTCTGTCGAACAATTCATTTTTAAATTCGATTTTAAAACGAAAAGTTATTTTTTATTGAATTTTTAAATCCAAAGCCTTTTATATTTCTTTTTTTTTTTTTTTTTTGTTTCAAATTTCCGATACTACAACTTTTTACCTCTTAAGAGTTGTTAATCCATTCAAGATTTTGAATTTTGCTTGAATGGAAGACTGATTACACCCAAAGCAATGGATATATAATTTTTCATTCTCTCTTTTTATTTCCGTTTTTCCCTTTCGTATTAAAATTTTGTCAACACGATTATTCCGCGATCTCGACAAACAGTGGTAGATTTGCAATTTCTCTCGAATCCATTATATCATGGTATCAACCCCAACGTTACCAAGCCCTCGCAATATCCATTGTTCCACATTTACATGCATAGTCGGTATTTTATCAAGACAAATCCATCATCGCGATATCAGGCAGGCAGGCATAAGTCACTCGTTTCTTAATTACCGGCTCGAGCGGAGCCGTGAAATTATAGGGAGGTAAAAGGGCGAGGTTGGAACACAAGCGGAGGATGACTACAGGAGGGGAGGGGAAGGGTTATGGCGGTGAGGACGAAACGAGGGCCCGGTCGGGTAGGAAACGGTGTCTTGGGTTGCCTGTTTCCTGGCTTTCCGTGTTATGCACCAACAGTTCAAGCTGCGTTTAATCAACTGAGCATCGCACCCCAATTGTAGTACGGCTGCCGGTTCCTGGTTTCGCCTGCACCGGTGTGACGTCTCTTAAACCGTGCATCCCAAGACGGATTAAACTTTTGAGATATATGCCACTTGTTCCAGGGACGATATACGACCTCGAGCTAGGGGGAATTAATTATGTTGGCTCCTCGTGTGATTTATCTATGCTGGGGGAGGGGAGGATCGCTCGCGTTTGATCGTTGATCGAGGCGTTCTCGGTTTAAAATCGGTTTCGACGGCTTCACGAGGTTTCTCGATTCCAATCGAAACGTATTTTGTTTGCCTTTATCGGATGATCGTGGCAATTCGGTCGTTCCGTTTCGATTGCGTGCGATGAGGATAAATTGACGAAGCTCGCGTGTCATCGGTTACGTTGTTAAATGTTGCTGTAATTCATTACGATCGATAAGACGGGAGATTCGAAATTCGATTCTCTTTCCTCTTGTTCGATAGTTTTCAGAATGTCAATCAGGATAGCTTAGAATATTTCTTAAAATTTCTTGCGATAAAATGGTAGTATACACCAGTTGGTATATACTGTTTCGAGATTTTTACGGTAAATTGGTTGGATCGTATCGAGAGTTACGAGAATATTGGAAAGAATGTTTTTTCGACGGGAGGAGAAAAAATATGATACTTTTTTAAGCGAGTCAATTTCAATGTTACTCGCGAATGGTTTAGATTAAATCTGACACCGCCGTGCAAATTCAGTTTTTAAAGATGGATAGCCTTGGAGTTTCTCAAACTGGGTCCCTTTCAAATTTAAACTCGTTTGGCAGACGTGTTATTGGAAGCAGTAAAGCCCGAGCGAATGTGGGTCGCTGTATAATGAATCTTACTCGAATGGAATCGGAATTTTATCACAATGTATCACCGCGCCACGCAAATCTCTCCCTATCGATCGCTATTTCTCGTACCTCGTCGTTCTGAAAATATTACGAATCTAAGAGAAGAAATTAAAAGAAAAGAAAGAAAAGTTATACGATAGAGAGAGAGAGAGAGAGAGAAAGTTTCAACGCAAATAAAAAGAAAATCTTCTTCTTTCGAAAGTAGACGTTCCGTAGATGGAAATATTTCGTCAAAAGAACCAATCGATGTAACTCTTGGAAAATAAATTCTCCGATCGATCCGAAATAAAGCGAAGGAAAACCCGTTTCTGATAATCCATCGTAACAGTGGATGAAATTCCGCCCATTACCTCCTTCCCTCTCGTCTTCGTAGCTCGTTACGTCTGTCCCATATTTCGTTCCATTCAACCACTATCCATGTCCGTTCGTTTCTCGACCTCTGAATGCCCGATACGGAATTACGATCCACCGCTATTCCCTTGCGCTTCCATCGCTATCAGTCACTATTTGCTGGACCGTTCCACCCATCGTTTCGTTAAGCACCCCTGGAATTCGCCCTTTTTTCCATCCCCCCCTCTCTCTCTCTCATTTTCTCTCCCTTTCCGCTTCGATTTCACAATTCTTCTTCTTCTTCTTCTTCTTCTTCTTTTTTTCATGCCGCGTCTCGTGAAACTCGAGACGACCACAGGAAATTCCTCTTTTTTGCGACAAGACGACAGGTCTTCTTCGGTGTACGCTCGGCCGTTCCCCTTAAATTACTGCGGAATTATCTGGGAGGGGGGAGGCAGCTCGGCCGCGAAAATGATTATTGTAGGGAGGGAGGGAAGGGTCGTCGGTTCTAATGAGGGGAATGCTTCGTTTGTTTCGCAACGGCTCGAACGAATAGACGAGCTGCCGTGTTCCTTCGAGGGAAGGGATTATTCTTTCCGACGGTGATGAACGGTCTAGGGTTTTATTATGGGTTCGTTTTCGGTTGGAAAAAGGAGGGAGAAGGCTGGTTTCGATGTTTTTAAAGCGTGTATCGATAGATGGAATTTTTTTATCACTTTTATTCCATTAATTTCGTTTCGTTCGAGGATAACGTGGTCCAGTTCTCGAATTTAAATATCGCGTCGAAAGATAGGATCAGATGTAACATTTGATAAAATAATCGATTCGATTAAAAATGCGTAGAAGAGGCGAGAGAAGGGAATGTTCGTCGCGATTAAATATTTTCGTTTCACGATAGTTTCGCGTTATATTTACCATATTTGACGAACTCGCGTCGCGAGTGTCTGTCTCGATTTTATCGAAACTTTTTTAGATCGTTAACATGGGACGAATAGGAAACAAGTTTAACCACCGATGGGGAGTAGATGGATTCAACGACCCACATTTTAAACCCTTCTAGAATTTCAAATCGACACTTTTTACTTCGACGCTGCGACCATTCGCTGTTACTTAAAAACCCTGTCCCTTTACAACTTAACACTGTACGTATATAAAACAGAGATAAAAAAAATACCCTGCCTTAATTTTTCACTAACGCTCGCATCGTTGCGGCCGAAATAATCGAGGATCGCGAGTTTATTAATCGAAATTGAGAAAAAAGAATAGAAAATAATCCAATCGCAGACCAGCGAATCATAACCGAATCCAAAACCATTCGTAAGTGGATCAAAGTGACGTGAGATCCGACGTTTCTTTATTATCAAGAATCTGGAATGTCTGTGACCAAAAAGGGGAGGGGGTGGAACGATAGATGCGACGATCTCGAACAAAAGAGCTGCGCGGCAAAGTAACCTCCTCCCTTCCCCGAAAAAAAGCTGGTCGCGACCAGCTTGGAGAGGGGCGAAAAAGTTTTTTTTCCCTCCCCCCTCTTATTCTTAGCGACGGGGGCGGCATAATTATAGATTTTTAATCAACCGATTGAAATGCAAATATCTACTGCAGAGGGTCGGGGTCTGCAGCGGGCTCTTGGCGAATAGAAGGGGAGGGAGGAAGGTGAGTGGAAAGAGGAATAGAAGGGGGAGGGGGTGGAAGGGAGAGAAAGAGAAACGGAGGAAAGGAAGAGGCATGAAATCCGTAATGCCCGGTATAAACTTTCCAGGGAGTGGAACGAAATCAATACTTCAATATCCGCAGTAACAGCAGCTGGAGTTAACAAGGGTCTGATTGAGCCGGAGTTTGCCGCTAAGTTAGCGTGTTTCGAGCTTCTCGATCCAAAGAATCGAATTTGCGCGCTTCCTTTTCCCCTTTGTTTCGCCGCTCGCAAGGAGGGACCGACCGACCGCGCCTTGCCCCGACCGACCGCCCCACCACCATCGTTTCTTCTTCGACGCGGCTGGACTCTCGCTCGTTATCAAGCAATCTCGACCGAGTTTTTCTCTAATCCTGTTCCGTACCTGTGACCTCTTTTCGCTTCATTTTTCGATCCTTCCTTCAATTTGTGGATCATATTTTATACGTATATAGGCAAATAATAATTAATGCGAGGCGGTTGGGATGCGAGTTTGATCAAACTTAATCGTTCAAAGTCTTTGATCGTTGATGTGACGACGAGTTGTTTGCGGATAGGAGAAGTTAATCGGGCGCAAAATGTTGCTCGACTTACGGACGATACGAGCGAATTGTCGAGTTTATGAGCAGCGGCGATAAAATGGATGGAGAGGAGGAGGAGGAAGAGGAGGAGGATAGAAAAATCAAGCAGCGACTAAAGACCGTCTTGTTTGTCTATTTGCATACCGGCCTCCTCCCCTTCGTTCGCTATTCAAACGCGAAACAGTGCTTGCTGAAATGAACTAAT
This sequence comes from Apis cerana, assembly GCF_029169275.1. NCBI lineage: Eukaryota > Metazoa > Arthropoda > Insecta > Hymenoptera > Apidae > Apis > Apis cerana. The sequence goes on along the minus strand of NC_083867.1, from coordinate 5,666,836 downwards.
TAAAGAAGATCTTTTATTGAAGTTGCGAAACGACGAATGGGTCGGCAGTGAATGAACCTTTGCCGTGAAAAACATTCCTTCTCCTCCTTCTCCTTCTCCTCCCACGAATTGGAAGTTAACGTCTCTACTTAGACTTATTCGAGTGAAAATAAAGGGAAATTCCTCGAGTTTATTTTGAGTTAATTTCGCGATTTCGCGTTATTGCGCGGCTCTTGTATCAATACAACGCGATGGTATTATATCGCGTTGAAGACACGGGAATTTCAATCGAATAACACGGAATAGGAAAATATCTCAGCGCATGGAAGAAGGAAAGAATATAACTGTAAAATATTGGACGCAATCTTCTGTTTTCATACTTGGCACAAACTTTCCACTTTCACAAATATTCATCTCCTCTAACTTTGCATCAACAAGCGTGCATGCATCTTGTTATACGACGAGGAAAATCCTTCAGCTACGCATATCCTAAAGTCTCGTTGCAGATTTGCGTACAACCCGTGCATCGTCAACATTTATTTCGCCCAATTTTACACCCGACGCGACTCGTATTTATAAAATAAATTCAACGTAAATTCTTATGCCTCCCTTTAAATACGTCAGAATGCCGTACAATTTCCATGATTTTGAAATTTCGAATTCACCTGTAACAACATTTGATAACGTTTTATTTTTATCTCGATCGAAAACTTTTCCCCCATCCGAGCTAACTAAATTCCTCGTTCGTCAAACTCGCTTAGCGATCGAGCCGGATTTCTTCCTCCTAGCTTCGCTAATCGCCACTCGCGTTCCACACACGACACTTCGTCTCTTAATTTAATAATAATCCAACAATATTCGTCGTAAAGAGAGCGCAAGAAGATGGCCATTTCCCACAAATGCGAAAAGTTCAACGACGAACGTTTCGTTTCAATTCGGTCGATCCATGTTGTTCCTTCCTTATCCCCTCTCCTGTTGTTTTCCGCCTGCAAAAAGTCTTTCGAATCACGGCCGAATCAATATCGAAGATCCAAGGCTTCGATTCCGCTCCGGATAGATAATAGGATTGCCGGCACACTTTCGTCAGCTTAGCATCCGAACCTCGACCCCGAAGAATTCCCTCTCGAATCCTCCCTCCCGATCCCGTATTAATACAAATGCGCGAGTTGGCGCGGGGGTCGTGCACGGAAAAGGTGCATCGAAGGATAAACGCGCCGCCTCGGCCTGAGGAAATTGCATTCCCCGCATCAATCTCTGTCGTAGATGCTCGCCGACCAGTTTCCCGGATCGGAACAGAGCCTCTGGAATTTTTCAATATACGTATAAAGCGGCGAATAAGCTACTCTCTCTCCCTCTTTCTCTTTCTTCCTCTCATTGTTTCACATAATTACGAAGAAGAAACCGGTTCGGCTCCCTCGTTCACGCTTCGATGATCGATCGGGCAATTAATCTCTTCTTCGTGTCGTAATAATATTCGTGTTGAATAATAAGAATTCGCGGAATGATTTTTCGATACATTTCTTATGGATCTAAATGGATCGAGTGGAGAATCGATGGATGTTATATTTCGTTTGGAAAATATTTTTCAAAATCTGTTCCATCTGTACCGGTAGAATAGGTATTTCGCGAATATAAGGCGAGTCGTGAAGAGAATTTTCATTCGACAATAAACGAGAACTTTTTAATCATTTCGCAGCGACGTTCAAAAATTCTAAAATTTCGTTTCGCGAAAGTAAAGAAAAAAGTCCGCCCGTCCGATTTTCCGACTTTCCAGATCCGGGTCCAGAAATTATCAATCAAATAAAAACGTTCCCATCCGAGATAAAAGGTGTGCTCGATCATCCGCGAAATAAAATATGCAAATGGGGCCAGGGAGGGGAGGGGGAGAGGGGGGAGGTTTACGCAAGATCGTCTCGGTGAAATCCGGGATCGATAAGCGGAGAAGTGGTTCGGCAGAAATTAAAAGAACACACAAAATTCATCCCAGCTGGAATGAATGGATCGAGATCGAAAGAGGGAAAGAAAACGAAAACGCTCGGAAACGAGGCTCGGCCAATATGGCGGAGTACGAGTTCAATATCGCTCCTCCCCCTCGCCACTCTCGTAGAAGAATCAAGCTTACGGCGTACGTGCGCGACCATTCTAGAGGCGCGCAAACGTTGCCCTCGAACGTGTAATGTGTCGTAGCGATTATTGAGGAGCGAGTTGCCCCTAGACCGAGTCACGAAGGCTTTGAAAAAGGGGAGGGGGAGAGGAGCTGGCCGGTTTCGCAGAAGTTATTGGCTCTGTTTCTTCTTAACGCCATCCAATATCAAAGTTAATATTGGCGGCAACAACTCCTCGCAACCCCCTCCCCTCCCCTCCCTTTTCGTTCCTGCGATTAGACCAAGGTTCGATCAACCGGTCGAGTAGTTTTCTCCTATCCATCAACGGAGGGAAGGGATGAAAGTTTCGTACAGGCGAATTCGTCCAGGATTCGGGGCTGGCATCGCTCCCCTCTAGATTTCTATCAGGAAAATCCTCTATTAACGGCCCGAAAGAAGAATTCTCGATCTGAATCTTTCTTCCGTTTCTCTATCGATATTCCTCCTTGTTCGGGTAATCTGGTCTCGTTTCGACGATAGATCATTACCACCGACTTCTATCACGGAAGTGGTAATAATTTAACTCGAAATCGTTGCCTCTGAAAAGCGAGGAATACCGGTTATGATCGATTATTGCGAAATAGTTAGAGGTTTGAAATTTGTCGAATCACTTTTTCCTTTTTTCTTTCCATCGAGGATCATTTAATAGATTCTCCAAAACGCTCCTCCTCTATAATTTTTTTTTTCTCCGCCCAAAATTAAACTGCTTACTATCCTCAGGGATAATAAACGATAATTCTAAATCTCTCCCTATCCAATTTTATATCCCATTCCACCACCTCTCGTTCCAACCCAGGTGGAAGGCAATATCTCTCCCCCCTCTTCTCGGTAACGATATTTTCTTAGTTTCGCCGAGATATTCCTCCTCCTGCTCCCTCTCCTCCTCGAATAACACTCGCGGTTATAACGAGAGAAACCATATAACCAGCAGAGTAACAGAACTAGGCGAAGCGCACTGTCTTACATCGCGACTTTACCTCAGCTACGTGGTTACCATTACGATCGCAACTCGAGACTCGAAGCTTAGCCGGGCGAGCAGGGGAGGGGGAGGTAACCCAAGGCGCGCGTTTATCAAGAAACAGTCCTCGCAAACAGCTTGTTCCTAATAATCTCCCTAATTTATCAGCTCCGTGGCGCGTGCACGGAGGCTAGGATTTGAGGTTTCGGGGGAGGGGGGTGGCTCGATAAATCGTCGTATTCCCGAACTACTTTCATCCGGGTTTCGGTCTGACCCCCCTCCCCTCTCTCTCCCTCTCTCTTCTCTCCATCTACCGTGTACAATTTATGTCGTTGCGCGGGGACGAACGACGCGGTCGCGCCGACTGAGATTGCATGGGAATTTATTTTACCCACGCTTCGTCGCCCGTCGAGTAATGCGAAAACTTGGCGGTCGGGGAGGGAGGGAGGCAAGGCTCCGTTAAAAAATGTCAAAAGTTGCCTTTGCCGAATCGTCCTTCCTCCTCCTCCTCCGCCCGCTCGCTTTCGAGCCTCGATAAGTCTTTCGGCCTCGGATTTATGGAAGTTGGCGAGTTATCGTTCGCCCAAAGGGGAGGGCTTTAAGTGGGAATTTTCGATACGATTTCATCGAAATTTTAATTAACGAATTTGACAAAGGGGATCTGGTTCTCTAGAAATTTTGGTTAAAAAAGTCCTTTTCGCTAAGAGGAATTTTAAGTGGGAATTTTCGATACGATTTAATCGAAATTCCGTGGAATTTTGCGTTTAATTAACAAATTTCGAGGAAATCTTGTCCTTTAGAAATTTTAGTAAAAAACCTTTTCTTCGAGAAGACTTTTAAGTGAGAAATTTTCAATATTACTATTTAATCGAAATTCGATGGAATTTTGCGTTTAATTAACAAATTTCGAGGAAATCTTGTTCTCTAGAAATTTTAGTAAAAAATCTTTTCTCCAAGAAGACTTTTAACTGGAAATTTTCGATACGATTTAGTCGAAATTCGATGGAATTTTGTTCAATTAACAAATTTGACAAAGGGAATCTAGTTTTCTAGAAATTTTAATAAGAAATCCTTTTCGTTAAGAGGACTTCTAAGTGAGAAATTTTCGATACGATTTAAATTTTCGAAATTCGATGTAATTTTTCGTTCAATTAACAAATTTCAATTAAAAAGATCTAGTTCTCTAAAAACTTGGTTAAAGAATTCTTCTCGCGAGGAGTCGTTTGAATCATGCTAACTCGTTTTCTGGAAACGGCTTTGTCGGCTCATCGAATACTCGTGAGGATAGTCGCGCGTCCCTCTCGAATCTCTTACGTAAGTGTGCACCGTGATAATGTAAAACGAATCGAGATCCAGATTGAGCGAGAGAGAGAGAGAGAGGAAAGGGAGAAACGGAAGAAACGGAGTCGAGAAGAGTGTCTCGGCTCGGAGGAGAAATGGCAAACGGAGGAGGGGGAGACTCTATCTAAACACGGCGGAGTGTCTGGTGATGAATCACCGGCAGTCTGAGCCAAGCCGAGGCTAGCTGGCCTCAGCAAAGACCGTGATCCCCGTCGACGATCACTCGAATGCACTTCGAACAGCTATCTGGCCTGGTGATAGCGATAACAACTTGCCACCCACCGCGCTCTCCACGGCGGGAGAAGAGGAGGGTGAGGGATCCCGCTGCGCCATTTAGGCGGTATATGGACTCTTTTGCTGCATCGGGGCAAAAGTTGGGTGCCTATCCTCTCGTACCAACGATCCTCCCTGACCCTCCTCGTGGATACTTTTACCATTCTGGAATCGTTACCGAGAAGAAATAATGGGTTGCTTTAGGGGCGGCGCGTTCTCAATTTGCTCTCGTCGATATATATTCCGGGCTGGGTATTGCAAACGGTATAATTATTGTTATGGGAGGGACAGGTGTTAGAAATGGTTGTTCCTTCCGATCTCTTGGAAAAATTGCAATAGGAACAGGGAGAGAGGGGGGGAGGATAGTTAAGAGTTTGAGTTTGAGATTACGTTTTTTTTCTCGAGAGTTTTAGAGAGACAGAGGTTCCGCCTACTTAGTCTAGTTTATTGCAATTTGCACGAGGCGAACGAGGCGAAAGTTCTATTTTCGTTGGAATCGTAGCTAGCTCTAAGGATTGCTCTTTCCGTCCCACCACCCATTTTCTCGATTTTCAAAGGTGGTCGAAAGTTGATAAAGTCGTGTAAAAGTTAGAATTCCGCCCGTTTATTTTTGTGGAAAAGTGAGAAAAGTTGGTTCCGCGTAACGAAAGTCGCGAGACTTGGGCCGTTTCATTCCTGTCAATAATAATTATAACTCGGGCAAAGTGGAAACATTAACCGGTAAATAATACGCATATAAGAGATGCATACCCCCCTACGAAAATTATATTTTTGTCTTATTAGAAGTTTTCATTGAAATTGAAAAAGTTTTCGTTTCCAAACGACATAGAGAGTGAAAATAGCGTGGCTATTCGCTAAGTTTAAATTGGTCGCACCTTAAATCCGGGGGAGGGGGAGAGGGGTCGTATTATCAACGCAGGGAGTCGATAGCGTTTCGAAATGAAACGTGCGGGAGGATAAGATCGTGCTGGCAAAACAATAAGGGCGCAAATGAAGATGGGAAAAGAAAGTTTATTCTCGTGGAAAACAATGGATTCCAAGATTTTCGGAGAGGAGAGGAGACAGGTTTCGCAGCCCATTTAGAATTCCTTCAGAATCAGTGGCTCGTTTCAAAGGGAGAGAAATTAAAATTCATTTCCTCAATCCGGTCTAATTGCGTTAAGTTTCGCGACTCCCCGTCAATTCGTTTATTTCCTTTTCATTCTCAAAGTTTCGTCGGTCGAAGAGTAATCCTTTTCATCCTCGGCCGTGAAATATCAACCGTGGCGAGTGACTGATGATCAATTTCGTTTTATCTAAAAAAAAAAAAAAAAGATTAACGTTGTAAAGCCATCTCTGCAACATTTCTTCATTCGCTTTCAAGAAATCTTCTCTGCAATTTTATCTTCGCTAAAAGTAAAGTAAAAGTACATCCTTATATTTTCGGATAGAAAACATTTTTTTTTTTTTTCAAATTCTCGCGTTAAATTCTCGTCTGTCAGATTATATATTTTTACATTTGTTTAGGAATTTGTTTTTACGAAGAAAACATCTATTCGTTGGTTTGACCCTTCGTCCCGATCGTATTTTCACGATTTATTTCTTTCCAACGAATGATCTCGTTTCGACGATAGGATCGCGCGACTCGCCTCGATGAAATTATGTTCGAAACCGATCAATAATGTAGAACGTGAAAGATATATATTCTCTCTCTCTGACGGTTTGTTGTCAGTCAATTTAATCAACTCGAACGGAATGAACGAAATGCCTGGCCTTTGATGGGGAGAGAGACTGAAAATTGAAACTGTACCACTTAATGATTTATTCATTCGGGCTTACCCCGCTGACCCTGTATCTCTTTTCACGGGCGAATAAGTGCACAAAGCAAAGAGGGTACATAGAAATAATGAGAATCCGCATAGAAAAGAAGAAAGTTAATTAGTCACAAAACGAAATGTTTCGTTTCAAGCTTTCCTATCTTTCTCTCTTCTTTCGACCTTTCGACCTCTCGTAAATCTCTGTAAATAATTCTACAATCAACGATCACCTATATTCCCTTATTATTCCCTTTTCTTTTTTTTTTTTTTAATCGTCCTATCACGCGTAGTCTCAATTCATTTCTTGACCATATCCAAGATACTTTCCACCCCGATCAAGATAGTGAGAAAATTCGGTTTAAAATTAGTAATCCATTTCCAAGAACTTTTTACGCGATCGTAAGAAATCCAAATTGAAATATAAAGGGGTCTTCTTTCTAATTCTTCTGCCAAGTAACCGTATAAAACCAAGAGACGAGTTCAAGGGACAGTTTCACGAAGGGGAAACGGTGGGACCGTCCTCCTCGACTGACGTACGAGTATTGCGCCACGGCTCATAATTGCCCCGTAACTCAGCCGACAACCCTCTTCTAATAACGACTGGGAAGAAGGGGGCATTTTTAACTATCGTGAATTTGGTTAGGAGCGTAACACGTGCTTGGACCGTATCCACCCACTTTCGTCTTTCTCGCTCGTTCGACCCGAATAAGTCTCGCCTCGTCCAAGTTGGAACTTGAAAGAGAGGGAGGAGGAGGGTAACCGCTTAATGGAAACGGAATAGCCAAAGTTTCGATCTTTTTTCTCGAAATTATTACAGCGCCAACTTCGCGGACATTTTTTTCCTCTCTCTCTCTTCCCGTGGCTGGTAGTTGGAAAACTAACGAGTTAAAAACGCGATTCCGACGTTTTAGTCTCTTCTCTCTCCGCCCTTCCCCTCCCTTTCCCTTTTTCCGTTCCAGTTTGGAAAGTTGGAATTCTTGGGTGGTCGTTGGGAGAATAGATCGTTTTTAAACCGATCCTCCTATTTTTGGACGACTTTGTTTTCTTGGATGATTGATTTAGATCAACATTGTTGTATTTGCAATAGACAGGCGGTATAACAATGCGAGTCGTATTCGTATCGATGAACGCTTTTCACGACGAATTCGTTCGATCGAATGGCGCTACGTCAAAGGTTCTTTGTTTGCGAGCTCAAGTATACGCGGAGGCGTTGTGACGTTGTTTCAAGGAATTTAATTTTACGTCGGTAAAATTAGCCGTTTTGCGAATTATCATTACAGGAAGCGATACTCGAACGACACGCGAACAACTCTAAAAAAGCATCTCGAGATGGAATGATATTTATAACAAGGAGATTGAAGAATCGATATTTGCAGATGTTCGATTTTTATTGTTTCCGTTTTATGCACGGCCAGGCATCGATCGAAGTGAAAATGAGATGGGATTTTTCCTTCTTCTTTTTTTCTTTTTTTTGGAAAAAGTATTGCGAAGAGGACGGAATAAACGTGTTAAGCGCGAAATTGAATCGAATGGCGATCGAAGATAGCGGATAAATGGACCGAAATGATAGTGAAATTATCTTCTCTGGCGCATCGCGTCGATCGGTGGTAGCCGGTGATCGTGGAATTTTCAGGAAACAGACGAGTAACGCCATCGATCAGGGTCTAGTTACGCGTAACTGGGTCAATGGGCCTCTTCCACGGTGTCCTGTTTTCGAGAATGGTTTCGGCCAATCTTCGAAACTCGCTGTGAAAGCTTTCCGTCCAATGGAAATACACGCTTTTCCCAAAGTCTTTTCAAAAGTTTTTTAAAAATCTTAATCCTTTTTTCTCTTTTTCCCTTCTTCTTTTTTTCTACGAGCGAATCATTTAGAAAAAATCGAAGAGGAGAATCGCCCCTCGTTTCGTACAATTATTCGTGCTGTGTCGAAACCGAATCTCTCGCGGGATAACCTAATAGTGTCACGCGCACAAAAAAGCGCCGATATAAAATATCACGTCGAATAAACGCAAACTTGGGAAACAATGGGATAGGAACAGACACAATAAAAACGTTACAAAGGAAACCGACAAGCTTCCCGTAACTCGAGACACGGAAACGTTGAATCAATATTTTCTATTTCTCCTTTCTTCTTTTTTTTTTTTTTTTACAGAATTTCTATCGTAAGAACATTTCTTATGACGCGATCCAATAATACCGCAAAAAAAAAAGGTATACCGCCTACGAAGTATCGGAATAAATATATAAATAGATGCAAATTTCGAGATACAATCTCGTAGAAAAAAAGAAGGAAAAGAGGAAAAGAAAACACGATAGAACGGTTACAAAAGAGATGGAGAAACTTTGAACAAGAGTGAGAGACACGTGGTATTAAATCACTATTCCTTTTATCTTCCATCTTGGAAGGGATTCCTTTTCTCCATCGATTCTCTTGGAAAGTAACTACGGGCGCAACGGCATACGCACACGTATCACTTTGCTCGATACACGAGATCGAAAGGAGAGAGAGGTGCGATAAGGAAGGGGAGAAAAAGTTTGATCGGGGTGAGAGAAAAAAAGGAAGGTCACGTACACGGCACCTGACTACCGCCACGACGTATCCAGAGCGCTATCGTTGCCCCTCTCCCCCTCCAGAAGCCGTTTCCACCCCATCGAGATCACGACCGACGAAGTAGCTGGTCGGCTAATTCCAAGTCCCCTCCTCCTCCTCCTCCTCTGTCCGTCTGCAAAGTATCTTGCTACGTGACGTCCTCTCGCGCGCCGAGAGAGGCAAAGACGAGTCTGAAAGATCCTCGTCCCCCCTTCGCCGTTGGAAGCCGTTGGACCCGGCCCAAAGCGTAACGAGACCTTCCAAAATGACCAAACCTTTGGATACGACGCGAGGATGAGCCGAACGTTTCGTATTTTCGATCGATTATTTCTTCGATCCTATAATCCGAGTTCGTAATTGAATTTTGAATCTCGCATTTTCTATAACCCCGTGATCCGTAAAAGAGGCGTTACTGATTAAATCGTGAGGATTGGAATCGTATAAATTACGATTTCTCGCGAAGGGTATATTATTTTTCATTTACGAATCTATCTCTATCCGCGAAATCCTTTGGAGGAGAAGAAAAAATCGATAAATTGAATATTCCTTTCGCAAAGGGAAGAGATACGAGTCGTATCGTGGTAATCATTGGCTCGATCGAGAGAAACGGGGACGATTCCTCGAGGAATCGTGGAATCGTTTCAACGAGTGTTGATTATAATTCGTCGCACAGCTGTCCTAAATAAAGTTCGTTATCGTCGCCGTTCTTCCGTAATATGAATGCCAATGAAAAGGCAGAGGGGGAGGGAGTTATCCGGCCCCCTCTGGCCGCGGGCTTTGCCCGTAACGATGTTACTCGAGTTGAGAGGCAGGGTTTATTCTCACCGGTGCGGTCGAAGAAACCTAGATGAACCTTCTCCGGTGTTTTATAAGCCTGATGAATGTGGATTAGACTTCTCCAGGCGTCCTCCATCACCCCTCCTCCCTCTCTTTTCCTCCTCGATCGTCTCTTCGTCGTCTTCTTCTTCTTCTTCTTCTCCTCCTTCTTCGTTTCATCCCTTTTTCCTCGTTCGAAATTATGCAGATCCAACATCCTCGGTACCGTTTTCTTGTGCCGCTCGGGCGAAAAGCTAATTTTTGCGCTAACCAGGCCGACCAGCCTTCGAAGATAAATGTTGGCACTCCGTTCCAAGGAGGAAGAAGCCGATCGACGTTGCCTCCCGAGATGTGCCTCTCGGCCAGTTTCGATTCGCGCGAGCAAACCCGTCTTTTAATCAATTGTTGCCTCGTATTTACACGAAGGAAGGACGGAGCCTTCCTTTTCCCCCTCCAGGCCAGGGAAAATTGACTTTACTCTACCGTGCCGTGTATAGAATTATGCCTGTACGATCGGTAAATTCGGTGCAAAGGTATTTTGCACGAGGCGGATATAATAAAATGAAACGAGAATTATTCCGTGTGGAAATAGATGTATTTCCATCCAGGGAATCTTCTCAAATATTTATTCTATTCTTCTTTCTTTCTTTCTTTTAATCTCCTGTACGTGCTCGATACACGCACGCAGAGGTGAATATTTATTTTTTCCTCGACGAAAAAGGCGAAGAGAAATACAAAGAAAGGAACGGATCTTAATCCAAGATCCGTACTCGAGGAAGAAATTGTTCCAATTTACCATCACTAACCCCAGACAATATCCCCTGTTACGAGAAGATCATTTTAGATAGTTAGAGAGTATCCTAGACGAGGCGATCTCTTCGAAATGTCGCCGGTTGGAAGAGGGCGAAGGGTGTAAAAACGGACGTAAGATGCAGTTTTTTTTTCCTTTTTCTTTTTCTTTTTCGGAGCAAACCGGTGGACGATCGCGAACGTAATTAGCGATCCTCCCCTTCCTTGGCTCTAATCTTTCTAGGAAATAACGAGGGGAAGATCCGGGCGGATGAAAAATGCTCCTTGAAACGCGAAGTGGCCGACACCGGCAGATGCCGGTCGGGGAACGACTCTTGCGCCAGAAGACAGATGTCAAGCCGTTACGTGAGGTCCCGCTAACTACGTAATTACATCATTCCCGCTCGCTGGACCACCGTCTCCCCTTTGTCTCCCCGCCCCGGCTCAAATTACCAAATATATCCCTCACCTGGAAACGCTGACGCACGACTCGACGACTTTTTCGTGACGTGACACTGCCCCCCACCGATGATTTACTTTTTTAACGAGACGAGCGATTTCTTGTTGCAAAATTATCTTTTCACCCCCTCGAGGGCACTAGTTTCTTGATCGGGACTCTTCCTCGAAAGCGGATTCCGAGTGACGATGATAGTTGGAATTTTCTAACGGAGAGATTAACGAGAAATCGTGTCGTTATGAATTTTTAATCGTTCTTTTTTTTGTTTTTGAATCCAAGTATATTACGAGTAACGAGTGTTCGATCTTAAATCCAAGGATCTTCTTTCAAGGATGAAGTTGGATAATATTTTATAAAAAACCTTTGTATAAAGGGAGCACAAATAAGGAAAGGAATTCGTTTAAAACAGAGGGGGGTAGGAGTATAATTCATGGTTCTTTGTTCTCGCCGCATAATCGCAGAGTTGCATGATAAATAAAAATCGACCACGGCAAGTGTTTAAATTCGCGAGAGAGCTCTTTGGAACGGTCGTTTAATTAATGGGAAAGCCACCACGATGCATTATATCGGACGTCACGTTAAAAAGTTAAATTATTACGCGGAGGACACGAATTACGTTAATTTACGTTAACCACCGTTAGATTGGTAAATTGACCATATTATTATTACTTTATCTCTACCCTGTCCTCCCTTCTTATCTTCTCTCCTTTATCCTTGTTTCTTTATCTCGATAAAGAAGGGGAGAGACAGAGTAAGGAGTGGCAAAGAGGGTGAGAACGAAAGAGAAAGAGAATGACAAAAAGAAGAGGGGAGAAGAGAAATGGTAACAAAGGAAGGAAATAAAGAAGAGGAGAGGAGGAATCGACGAGGAAAGGAAGAGGATCGTTCTTTTTTATCGTTTATCGTTTCCTTTTTTCCTCCTTGTTGTCGTCCTTCTCCTTTCCACCCCTCGCTGGCGTTAGTTTTTTATCTTGTCGCCCGTGGTGATTATACGATCGAACAATTAAGTATGATTACTTGTCAGTGACTCATGCATACATGCATGAAGTGGCTAAGAGCTGGTCGTATAATCATTAGCATAATGATTAGCATAATTAATGCCACTGGGGGTTAGTTTACCGCGTTATCGTCAATAATTAATGCTGACTTATCCCCTGGAACGGTGATAATATAGCACGCATTAGATGTAGCCTTAGGAGCATTGGGGAACTTGGTTAGCTTGCTACAAAAGGGCGTTGTAAAACGGATTTTTCATCCTTTGCTTATCCTTTGTAATCATTTAATCGGTTAGATTTAGTCACGATTATTCCCTTACGTTCATTGTTCGTTCAAGGATCGACTATTGTGTTTGACCAATTATGAATGGATACGTGTTTCATAAAAATTATCTTGGAGTAAAGATATAAAAGAAAGAGAGGATCGATCCTCGATAATCAGGGGAAAAATCGATAAAATTTACATTTATCATTTTTCTTGTCAAAGGATTTTTCAATGGGCTAAGAATCATTGTTTCCTTGTCTTTGCATTTTTTAAAAAATAATCGTCTTTTTTTGTTTGTTGTTGTATCAGTCAAACTAGTCGCTTGATAAGGAAACGAGAGATAAAAATTGATCTTAGACTTTAAGATTGATCGCTCTCGTGTGGGATGAGAGTGAGAAACTCTCCTCTTCTTGTTAATTAATTTTCACGTTATTTTAATACCGACAATGCCGATACGACGTGAAGGATGCTTTTCACGGAGCAACGATACGGAGCGCCAGACATTGGGATATTAATCGTTTCCCTGGTCTGAATAATTATTATCCAACAATTTACCGATGAATAACACCGATATAAAGTGTAATCTATCGATGTTGATCGGTTAAATAGATTCAGGATTCACTTTCCTTTCAATTTTATCAAATTTCCGATATTTCCTCGTAATTTCTTCCTTATTACATTTTCTTCTTCGTCAGAGATGCAATTTCTTCTCGATAAACCCTTTCATCTTTTCGTTTTTTTTTTTTTTTCCCCGTATGAAAATTCTTTCCATTATCACTTCGGAATATTTTCATATCGTTGAAAGTTTCCGATCAATGAGCCGATATTATTAAAATTAACGAGCGACGAAGTTGAAAAATAGATTAAAAACGTCGATTTTTTCACGCGAATTTATAAAATTTTATGAATCGGTTTATAGATTATTAATACGTAGGATGGAACAGCGCCGATATTCTTTATACTTCGATCGCCGCCGATCGGGTCGTTGTAAATTTTCGATAATGCGTGTTGTTCTCGTTTGTGGATAGAAAATGGAACGTGACAGGACTTTTGTAGTTTGGTTGGAAAATATATAGGAAAAAGCGTGGCCCAGTTGACTCTTGTCCCAGTTCGCGGGAACGCTCGAAAAACTGAAAGCTCGTGCACGAAAAGTTCTAAAACCGACCTCTGAATTTTCCTCGTTCTATGGTAAACTATTTTCCAGAATCGTGTTGCTAATATAATACCGTTTCAAAACAAACTTTATATATATATATATATATAAAACTTTGTTTTTTTTTCTTTTTTACAATTGCTCGTGCAACAAAGAAGTAACGCGTAACCATAAATAAAGGAGAGGAGAGGGATGGGGTATACACGTCAATGAAAAGAAAAATAACGAAAGTGAATTACGATCGAATCATAATTACTTGCTTATCCTATATTGCTGCGTAAAAACTACGTACAGAGAAAACGAATTTAGAATAATCGTCTATTTTAAATGCTGGCTGCATTTAATAATTGTAAATAATTGATATTTAGCGAAGGAAATACACGAAGGAGGAGCGTATGCATCCGAAATGAGGCCAAATTCAAATCCGTAAATAAATCCTTTTGTAAACCGTGCACGCTTCGGTGAAAGCGTAAAAAGAAATTTTGAGCGTTTAACCATCCACCTGTCCAAATTCTCGTTGAGTTGAGAGATTCGTGTTTTCGATGGGGGGAAGGGGGGAGAAGGAAAGAAAAAGAAAAAAAAATCGCGAAACCGAGTTGGCTAGCTGTTATTTCTGGAATAATGCGAATGTTTTTAAACCGGGAATACGATTTGCGCATTAAGATACGGCATTGAGATATAATTTTGCGAGATGGGAAGGGATGCGTCTTATTCGGGTCTCCTAACAACTTCTCCGCGAATTCTCTTGACGATAAGAAAGTTTCGAATACCTCGTCTCGGTATCATCGTATTCGAACGTATTAAATACCGAAATCTCGAGGAAGGTTTATTTTTAGAAGACGGACCAATCATTTATTTTTCTTCTCTTTAATTTTAGAGGCGCGAATTTAAGCGATCATTATATTAATTATTCGATTAAATGTTCGACAATTTGAACGAATCGATCCCGTTAATTGCAATCATGCCAATTCGTCTAAGGAGAGCGTTATTTGCATCGAGTAATTAAGCTTGTACGAAACGTGGAAATTTCGGTCGTTAATATAGGCAAATATTCGCGAAATATTCCACGATTTCCATTAGAATGTAAAATTACAACCTATTAAAAAGATTTAAAAGTCAGGATTGATTGATTGCACTTTGTTGCGCGTGTTATTAATATTCTTTTTGCAATCGAATTTACGATTTATTAATTTATTTTACAATTTCAATCGAAAGGATCAAAGTATTAACAGTTGTCGAACGATAATTTTTATATCTATACAGCAGTGATTAATCGACGATGCGAATATGAATGAATGCTAATAACGAAATACACGAATGAATCTGATCTCAGCGGATCTCGATATCTTAGAATCCAAAGAACTTGTAAATTCGACTCAACTTCGATTTCCGAGCGAACTGCCCCAATTTATCGAATACCTAGTTTGCATATCATTAATAGCTCCCAAAATGTTGGATGCTGATGATGGCACGAATGTCTCGAGGAACAATTTTCCGCGATCCGCGATAATCCTCGACTTAAATATAGAATCTAATAATCTTCCCTCTCTCCCTTCTTTTCGACAATAATCGAAACGTATTCTGGAGGAAAACTTTTTCCAGGTCAAAGTTCGTCAAAAGGGAATGATTGATTGATTTTTAGATACACAGCGGATGAACACCCGGCCGTAAAACCGAGTTTTATGGCTTTCCACGTAAAGTAAATTTCATCGCTTCGTTCAAGTGCCACTTTATCCCTTCCTTCTCCTTTCCGTTTCTCTCCTCCCCGCCCTTACGCTTTACACCTTATTCTACACGCTTACAATCTTATTCTAATCGTTACACATTAAAATTTGCACTCTCGATTGATAAAAAAAAATTGTATCACCCAGATTGGAGATATTTAAAATCTCGAACGAAAAATATTATAATTATTATACGAAACCCTTTCTAAATTTATCCATTTATCGTCCGAATAAACAAGCCAAAGATTATCGAAAGAAATTCCATTCCGAAATCTAAATCTCTCTCTCTCTTTCTCGAGGGACAAAGGGTGTTCCATGGCGTGGTTGTCAGAACGGTGGGCGACGCGTTATCACGATCACCTGACGCGTCGACGAGGAGGGGGAAGGGAAGGACGAAGAAGAGGAGCGACAGGTGTTGTGCCCGGCGAAGATTCGGTTGGGGGGCTGGGCCCGGTTCCGATAGCGGAGGAGGCGAGTATAGTCGGACGTCTCGCAGTAATTAGGCAAGCTAATCACCCTCGGGCATGTTATCTTAATGGCCGCCGTTATGCCGTGACATCACAACTACTACCCTTGTCTACTACCCGGTAGTTTAATTGCTCCGATAGGTCGATGAGACCGCAGCACAGCAGCTCTCTCTCTCCGTGCAATATCGGAGGCCACCGTCTCGATGGGCCTCCGACAATGGCCGCATCCCACGCTCTTCCGTATGGAACGCTATGGAAAACTCGCGCTCGGATTAGACGCGTGAAAATCGGCCCGCAAGAAAGGGAAGGATTTATTAATCGAAGATCGCTTCGCTTTTCTTTTCTTTTTTTTTTTGTCCTCGGTATTCCGACAAAGGAAGAGATCAATTTAACTTCTCTCTTGCCGGTTGGATCGAGTGGAAGGATCGAAGTGGAAGGAATCGAGAGGAGAATCGAGCCCGGGTCCCTCGCGACTTCTGTTTTCGTCTTCCATCCAGAGGCAACATTTACAAACGACGCTGCCTCCTCTTGGTATTTTCAAGGGATTATAGAAAATAGAATATTCCCCCGTATTGCTGTACTTTTACGTGGAAAGATGGATATCGTTCGAATTTTTAATATCGCGTATACGGAGGATTTTTCACTCTGGATTTCCCTCCAACTCCGGGGATTGATATCCCGAAAATATTATCCCTTTACGGGTCCCTTTGCTCACAACCTTCCGAAAATACCTTTGCCAGGGGAAAAAACGTTGTTCGGTTTTCCAGCGAAATCCATTAACCGCTACTCCTTCTCCCCTCCCCCTATAAATTCCTTCTATTTTCTTCGCATCTTCCCCTAAATCAAACGAAAACGCGGCAAGAAGGCAGAGATTCGCGTCTCTTCCGCGGTTTGGATAATTCCCAACCCCCGTTGCAAGAAACGATCCGCAGAACGGAGGAGAGGCACGGGAGGGGGAGGAGGGGTCCGGCAAGAATGCAAATAACGAGCGAGGCCGTTATCCCGGAGGTCGGTCGGTCGGTCGCATTAGCGAGCTGCGCTCGTTGCAAAGATAAATCGCCGGGCGAAACGAGTACACGTTGGGAAAGCAATTCCGTGTCCCTGCGGAGCCGAAGAAGGATACAGGTTGCCCCCCTCCCCCTTTCCGTTTTCTGGCTGACGCCACGCTTAATCCCCCTCCCCCGGTCATTGAATTGGGATTTTACACGACATTAAGACGGTATACGTGGAACACGGTAAAAACGACACGCTCTGTCTACACGGTTACACGTAAACGCAATTAAACTCGAAGGAAACCGGGTCGAGGGGGGATCCTTGAATGACGATGACGATCGAGGATCGGTGGAATCGATAGGAGTGTATCGGGATAATGGATGTTGTAATACTCGACGTATCGCGACGGAGATGAGCAAGAATTGCGGCGAATAAAAGTCGTGAGTTTGGAATCGGTAATGAAAAGGGTTTTTCGGATAAGGGATATTTTTGATGAAGTTTGAATTAATCACTGTATGTATAAATGATAATATCCGATT
The DNA here is from genome assembly GCF_029169275.1 of Apis cerana. Classification (NCBI taxonomy): domain Eukaryota; kingdom Metazoa; phylum Arthropoda; class Insecta; order Hymenoptera; family Apidae; genus Apis; species Apis cerana. The sequence goes on along the minus strand of NC_083867.1, from coordinate 5,649,557 downwards.
GGGAGGAGAAGGAAAAGGGAGGGGTGAAAAGAGAAGTCGTTAGGACAAATTTTCTTGGAGGTAATGTTTACGAGTTAAGGTCTGGACGTGATCACAATGAATATTAATGCGGGCAAGTTTGAGCAGAATAGAAATATCGACGTCAGTCTCTCCGTCGGGCAACTGTGGCCTGATTTGAATTGAACTAACGCCGGCCGAGGCTTGAGGAATATAAATTGAGCAGTCCGAGAGGAGGTGAATATGGAGAATGTTTCTCGATATTCTGCATCCCTGAATTTCATTGGAAACTGAGCTGGATCGATCTTTGGCCGTGGCTGTAATCTACGAAATTATATTTGAATAGCGGACACCCGTGCATTTGCGCAATTTTGAATCTCTTTAATTAAAATGATTGATGAATAATCGATGTACGTAACATTGTGCTAAATATAAAAACGGTGTCTCTCTGGAGATCGTGGGAAGATAAACAACGAGAACGAAATGGAGCGAATATTTTAGTTCATTAAGATGGATTGTGTATCGTTTATAATAAATAAATACAGGGGATAGGATTTTTCCAATCCTCGTCGAAAATGTTTAAATAAAGGAAACGAGCGGGAAAGAATTTTTCCTTTTTCCCGCATATTTGACGAAGAAATTTGAATAAAATTCCGTATCGATCCATTCTTCGGTGTGAATTATAAGAAGAAGAAAAAAATGGAATTATAAGAATATATACAGAATTTTCAAAAAGTTTCTAATAGGAAAAGAGAGAATGAAAAATGTATCGGTTCGAATATTTCGTAAAAGTATTTTCCACTACTTTTTTCTCCGTTGTCGAGAGAATACTCTTTGGTTGAAGGAGAAACCTTGAGCTCGGTCACACCGTGGTAAGTAGTTCAAGGCGGAATTGATCAGACGTCGAGATCCGATCCGAAAATAGTACATTAAGATAAACGATGTAAAATATACGTGTTTGTTACGTTCGTTCTTGCGTCATCATAACGAGCCGAGTGCAGAGTTTTGCCTGCACTGCACGAAACGATTTCGCATTATCGAAGTGTGCATTGTGATGTAAATTTTCAACGAGAATTGAAAAGAATGGCGATTTTAAATTTTAAATTTCACCTCGTACGAATTGTTATCTGAATTCGTCTTAGCTTTGACGAAATCGAAAGAAAAATAAGCGCTTGATTGAGTGATTCGATGAAATTGGAAGAAATCCGTGTTCCGATTTTCGCTATTTTCTAACCAAATGTACTCGAAAACTTGTTTCGTTAAACAATAATAATAAATAATGAAATTATAAAATTCGAATAAAAAGAATTTAACTGATCGATTTTCTTATTTCTGTTCCAGGTAAGCTACTTTTTTACGAAGGTGAAGAATTAGCGGTATGATTCGAAGATAGGTGAGCTACTCAGTTTTTTCTTTTTTATTTCAAGTATAATTTAAATTTTAACTTTTATCAAATAATTGGGCTTAAGAAATTGTCTGGTTGAGGTTGATTTAGAGGAAAATGGGGGGAGGGAGAGGGGAAAAAGGAAAGGGGGAAACTAAAGAGAGTTTTACTCTGACGGAAAAGTTACGGTTTTTCTACGCAACGTTTACTCTCTGGTGTCCACGATAACTCGAGTTGGTGGGTGCCATTTTTCAACGGTGTGACGCCGCGATGTTTCGCAATAATTCTGCGAAATTTAAACAGCAAGTTTTATTTTCATTATTATACGCCAGCTGGAGGTCTGATTAAAACTGGACACCGGCTACCTCGTTTTATGAATATTAACACCATGGCCATAACGGTATAACCGCGATGACGGTGTCTATTGCTTTTTAATTGGAACTTGTTCGTTTCTGGGAAACTTTCGAGACGCTTTCCTCGGGCTTAAGAATGGAACGATGAGAACAGTTTTACGTTCGGAGAGCGGATTCGCGTTGTCTTTAATTATTTTATTTCGATCGTTTGAAGGAAGGGGGGGAAAAAAAAAGAAATTCGAGAGAAAGATAGATTCGAATCGAATGTAATAAGAGGAAAAATTCAAGATTTTGGATCATACTCTGCCTTGTGTCGTTTATTGCACGGAAAACAATGATATTTTTTAACGATATTATTCTCAACCATAATGAAAATTTTTGTTTCTCTTCTCCATTTTTGAAAATTTGTTATTCTTATTAGGGGAATTTTAATATTTTGTATAAAGTATAAAGATTCAATCTGTTCAGCGAATAATAAAATTTTTAATTAAAACTACAAAGGGACAACACTTCTTAGCACAGAGAGGAATATAAAAGATGAAAATACACGTTAGTTATTCTTTTGTCTCGAATAAAAATTGAGCATTATCCTGGAAAAATAATACGCGAAATTTTCACTTTTTTTTTTCTCGTGTAATTAATACGAAGTACGAAACCCCAGAAGTTTTCCGCTTTTCAATTAAGTATCGAATAACGCTGCAAGGTATTCTCAATCATCGCTTCGACCAATTACTATCGTCGAATCCATAAATCCACTGTATTTCCCCTCGCTTCGTCTTCGAATCGAGAAGAAAAGCAAGAAACTAAATCGAATCATCTTCATTTCGAGTTTCACTTCGCCTACGATAAAATTCTCTTGTTTATTTATTATATATTGGCGAATCGAATTTATTTTATACCCGTTTTCGAACACGTGCACCTCTTATTTCATGCACGGACGAATTGTTGTAACGGAAATATCGATATCGTCGCTAAAAGATCGAATCAAGATTCTATAACTTTGGATTGAATCGGTCCCGAAAAGTTGGATTAATTTCAACCTTCGTATTCGTATCGACCGGGTCAAAAATCTCATCGATCCGTTAAGACCATTCAAATTCCATCTTTGATTTAAAAGAGAAGAAGAAAAAAGAAACTGATGTTCACCAATTGGGAAGGAAACTAATATAAGGGGGGGGGAGGGGGGGAGAGGCACGAAACGAATCACGATCGTTTTTCCGTAAAGTGGACGTTGCCCATCGTTAATACCCATCGATTCCCGAGTTTTATTAAAATTGGGCGAGAACAACCGCCGCATTTGCATTGCTCGAAGCGGTTCCCGGAATCGGATCGCGTGTAATTGCAGAATAGATGCGCATTGACCGGGAATCCGACTTTTCAGCGCAGCGTCGCTTTCAATTAAGCCTCTGCCTCTTCCTCCCTCCTTCCTCAATTCTCATTTCGGCTAATTACCTGCGACTACCGTGTATAAATTCGCGAAATTTTCTCGAGCCCGTGGCTTTACGATCGAGGGGGGATAGAAAAGGCAGAGAGAGAGAGAGGCGAGATTCTTTCGATCGGCCTGATGAACCTTTCTCTCCTCCTTCGTTCCTTCGCCCCCTCCTCTCTCCCTCCCTACCCCGTCGTATTTGTCTTTTATCATTAGGGGACGTTTCTTCGTCCCGTTCTCGACTCTCTGCATGAAACGAGGTAATTTCGACCGGCCGTAATCAAAATCCGCTCGTATTTTAAAAGCTTGATTCCGCTTTTAAAATGTCTCTTTCCCTTTCTCTCTCTCGAGTTACTCGACCGTGTATAAATCTCCCATCTCTTCCGCCATCTTTTCTCGTTTTGGAAAGTTTGGATGTTGAACAGTTTTTGAAAAACGTATCGAAACGTGTCGAGGAAGCGGGACAATCGTCGATCTTTCGAAAATTAATTCCTACGAAGGGAAGATCGAAATTATCTGTAAGATCGAGAAAGGGGAACGCGCGATATCTTGATCTACTTTGCGCGGATACCATCTGGAAACGTGGCCGAGAAAAGGTAGAATCTAGCCATTGGCTGATCTTCCTGCTATTCATTCGGCGAAGTTTTCCTCGTGTTTTTTTTTTTCCTTTTTTCCTCCTTTCCTTCGCGAACGAGAAAATCGGGGAAGTGGACTCCGTTTCGAAGCTTTTTTTTCTTCCATCTTCTTCTTTTTTTCTTCTTCTTTTACTTTCTTCGCCAGTAGTTCTATCTTTACGCCTCGGCCAGATCCAGACGCTCCAAGCTATTTTAATGGCAGAAATAATGATTGAACATTATGGTAACGGTATTTAACTTCTCCCGCGCGGACCGGCCGCCATTTCGAACGAGCCGTTAGAGATGAGAAAAGTTGAAATGGGAAATGGAATTGGATGCATAAGCGAGGGAGGGGAGAAAGATGAACCACGCTGGCTCACTTTCCACCTTTCCAACCTTCTTCTTCTTACACTTTACACTTACATTCGTCGTCTCTCTCTCTCTTTTTCCCCTCCATTCTTGTCCATCACCCTCGCATCCAGGTTAGATCCATCTCGCTTCCGTTCCATTTTCCTTTCGCCGTAACCTCGCCGACACAGTTCCTCCTTTGACTTGGGACTCGGCGCTGATTGAAGGGATCGATCCGACCATACCCAGTCATCGAGTTCTCTGAAAGCACTGATGGATCACCGGATATCGGTCAACGCGCTGCGCGGATTATCTCCAAAGTCGGGTCGAGATCGGATTTCTCATTAATACTTTCGTAATTATTTAGCTGTTTTATTTCTTGTTTTTTGTACCCTTAGAAAGCGTATATATTTTTCGGCAAAAGATATATTAACAATATCTGTGACGTGCAGTTGTAGCGAATTTTCAATCCGAATCTTGCAACCTTGAATAATTTCGTACGGAATAAGCAGAGTAGTCTTCCTTCCTCTTTCGCTTCCAGAGAAGAGCAGAGGCAGTGAATCGTATCGTCTCGTTTAAAATTATCAGTTCATTTCGCAAGTAGCGTCGAAATATCACGTTTGATCTTTCCTCGAGTTACTGAATCGTACCTCTTACGGATGTATAACCGTGTTTTATCAAGAAGTCAAGATGGACAGAAAGAGGTTATTCAATTTTAACTTTGGTGTAAAGTTCGGTTGGAAACTGCGTAACGAAATTAAATACAACATTTCCGTGATATTGTAGGTACAAAGTATGTAAATGCCTCCTCCTCTCTCCCCCTCCCGATGTTTCAAAGTTAAATAATCGCGTTATCGAAGTCCTCTCCCTTTTGAACATTCAGCCTCATTTAAATCATCCCCGGACAAGATTTTAATCTTGAATCATTTTCAAACGCGAAATCCTGTGTAGATTTAATACACGTCAACGCTTATGACCCCGATATAACCGATAATTTTTCTTCTCTCTAATTAAAATAATTAACATAATCATCAAAGTTTCGCGTATATCTCCGGGGAAGAAAAAGGGACGGAATGCGAAGTAACAATATTTCGTTTCCTTCGATACGAGGAATAATAATAATCGTCTCTGAAGAAGAGAAATCTTCTCTTCGATTTCCTCCTCGATATTTCTCTCCTTGCTCACTTAGAAGAGACTTATTATTCTCGGCCGAATGTAAACCGCGTCCGAGTTTCCGGGGCATCCGGATGAAATTTTTTATTCCACGATCAAATGTCGAAACGTTCGATTTGCAATTTCGAGTCGAGTGTGCGAAGTCGAGGGTTTGGTCGCGAAATCCTGAGAGGGACGCGTTGTTTCACGCGAGTGTTGTAATTATCGCGCAATTACAGGGCGTATTCGGTCAGAATTAACTCGGGTGTTTTTCCTCTCCGCCACTTTCCTCCCCTTCTCGTTCCTTCTTGCTGGTTAAACTTTTATCGATAATCCTGGCTGCTGTCTGCACCCTCTGGGTAGTACTACTTTTAAGTTTAACGAAGGTTAATTGAAAGTACTGACAGCCGAAGAAGAAGTGGAAATGGAGGCGAAGGAGGAGGAGGAAGAAGAGGAAAGTTATTTACTTGTTTCTTTCGCGAGATTTTTCTTTTTCTTTTTCTTTCTTTTCTCCCCACGAGAATCTTGATTTCCAGCGAATCCGATGTTAAATTAGTCGTTTTTCTCCTCCTGTTACTTTGTACGTGGCCAAATATCGAGCGCAATTGTTTAATTTCGAGCATGGATGAGAATTTAAAAGAGAGAAAAAAAGGTTGGAAACTCTCTTATCGATTATCTATCCGACTCGAGTGGAGATAAATTCGTGACGCTTATTCGCGACGAGTGTAAGGATTCGACGAGATGCGGGAATAAAGGTTAATCGATAGGGGATTTGATTTGAGATTTATCAGCTTACCGTGTTTAGGATCTCGGTAGAGCACGCCAGCTTCGTCACTGAACGACTATGCACGTTTAATTAATCGCCGGTGTGACCGATCGTCGTTATTACTTGCCGCAAACTCTGGCGGCGAAGCTTGGTGGCAAGAACCTCCCTCGTTCGCGAGAGACGCCTTATAATATATCGCGGCAAGAAGCATAATTGCGATCATAGTTGGAAGGATAAATTGGACGCGAATATATTTCATTCCGCAAATTTAACATCGGGGAAACATCGTGATCCACACCTCGTTGAACCACAGCTTTTTCGGCGCATCGAGCAAAAAGTCGAATCCCCGCAATCGAGCGATTTGTCTCGCGACTCGAAAAATAATAATCGACCAAATATTGGGTCAGAAGAGCGTTAAAGGGTCTGACGTTGCGCATCGAATCGCGCGAGTAAACTGCGAGGTTTCGCAACCCGAGTCAAGCTGGGGAAAGAACAAGTCTCAAGGCCCAAGTGATTAATCCTTCCTCTAGCTTAGATTTCCTTGGCGAACTTTGGAAGCAACTTGTATTCACGGGGTTGGCTGGCAAGGCTCTTGCCTTACAAATCCGCTTCGCGCGAGCATTAATTACACGCACGCGCCGCGGTGGATCATTAGCTGTTGACATCTCGTCGGGACAGCTCTTGAGAAATCTTGGCACAATCGAAAACTTGGCAAAACTTTGGCCGGATTAGCCTAAGGCTTCCCTCCGTTCCGACTCTATTCTCCGGGAATAGTTTCAGCCGTTCCTCCGCGATAACGAGCAATTCTCGAGTTATTGCATATCTTTTATAAAAAAAAAGAAAAAGAAGGATTAAGAAATTTTAAGAGAGATCTTCGTTTTCGAAGTTTATTCGTTGTGTATACTCGAAAGGAGAGAGAAGGATTTTCAATGATTGGAAAATATATTTTCCAATATAATCCGTTATAAAAGAATTTGTAGCATCGCGATGTTAATGGCTTTTTTGGTCGAGTATGCAGAAAGATATTTTGCAAGATAAGCGAAGACTTTTACCTGGGCTTCTGCGTAGATAAAAATTCTTTTGCGAAAAGAAGTTTTCCGGGCGAAAGTTTGCTCGCTTGAAGCGTGTATCGTCTTGCGATACGCGTGGTTACGTATTGCTGTATGAGAAATTCGCTGAGAAGACTTTCGATAGTTTTCTCCGTCAATAGGATACAAACGAACAAGCGAGGAGTTGTGGCGCTATTTGCCAATTTTCTTGCGATTCGATGGGATTAAAAACTTTTTCTTCGTCACACGCTCTCCTCGATTCTTATATTTCTCTCTCTCTCTCTCTCTCTGTGAAAAGAAGAATATATAATGTGTAATCAAGAAATATCAATCGAGCGAGGGGCAGCAAAAGATTTCGAGAAAATGTATAATCTCTTATCTCGTTTCTGAGACGATAAAAGTAAATGCTCTCGACGTTCTGGCGAATTTACGAGCTTGTCTCACTTCTCGCACTGAAAATTATCCAGATAAGATTGAGAGATTATTAATTTAAAGGAAAGAAAAGGAATCGAAGATTTGTTTAATCGACAGTAACGTCCAGAAGAGCATTGATTCGGCGGTACGATTCATCTCGATTATTCGATTGGGCATCGGTGTCTTGAATCACTCGAGATTCGCGAAACCGCTGATTGCATATTGGTGAAGTTTAATGGCGCCCAGGGAAATTTTAGTTCCCTTAGAAATTGGAGAAAGATTTTCGTTCCGATTTACAGACATCGAACGGTCGTAAATTAGGGTGGAAGGATGGGGGGCGATAATCGCGACGTCGTAAATCCCGCGAACCTCATTTCCCAACCACTTATATCTGTCACCTAAATACATTTCTCGTGGGCCATTAACGCGCCTCTCTACGATTGTTGCCATATATTATCTCCCAACGTTTCCCCCTCGAACGTTGCTTTTCAACATTTGGAAAACAATATAGTTCATATATCTCTCTATATATATATAGTTATAAGAAAAAATCTAGATTATTGAGATTTATTCGTATTTTCAATTTCTTCTTTAATAAGTAGAATCACGAAAAACGGAATTTCGCTCGCGGAACGTAATCCTCCTTTCCGGCTGCTTCTCCCTTTCCAAGGTTTCAGTTCGGTAAGCTTCTCCTTTTGCTCTTTTTGCGTAAATTAATCTTTGTTATTTTTAGCAAAGAGATGATGTGCCGTAACGATATATCTTTATTATTCGCGGGGAATTAAATTCGAAAGGTTATCGTCTTTCTCTCGTCGTTTTTTCCCTCTCTTCTCGAAATTTCATCTTTAAGAAGAGAAGAAGGAAAAGAGAGAAAGGGAGAAAGAGGGAGAAAAGAAGAACAACTTAACGTCGTTAAATTTTACGCTCGGTCGGAAGTCGTATACAATCTTTAACTCATTTTTCCAACAATCCAACAACCGAGTAATATTTTAACACGTTTCAGTAAATTTTCACGGCCGGTGCACGGCGCGGCTTGAAAAAGTTTTATCTCTTCCCGTTATTGCTCTTTTTGATATGTCGTTTCCTTTCCGCTCCCATTCTCTCCAACGTTATCTCGCGTCGAGTTACGAAATTTCACGGTGTTTTGCTCCCGCGAAAAAAATAAACTTGGATACCGATAAAATATCGACCTGTTCCAACCTCGTCCGATCTTCGTCGATTAATCGTCTCAAGGTGAATTCGAAACGAATCTCGAGTATGGTCGAAATTGTGGGTTACGTTTATGCTATCGTAATTGTTGAGAACAATTAGAGCGAAGCCTAAACGGCTCGGATGCGGACTAAATTGAGTGGAGATTGCTCCAAGTCTGATTGCCTTGCCTAAGACCGACTTTGGCATTCAAATTGCTCCTGATTTCGGATAATTGTGTTTAATCATTGATCCGTAACTACAATCATTGCTTAGTTACAGGGGATCTTGACCGAAGCACGCCAATTTCTCAGCGTATCTTATCTTACGTTTAAATGTATTTGAGATATTTCTGTACCTCGCACAGGGATCGCAAAATGTGTTTTCTGGCGACTGGCGCTCGACAATGGCAGTAGAAGAAATGGAGGAACTTCATCGTTGTTCATTGAACGGCATCAAGTTGCATCAATCGTTCGTTTTCGAGTACGAAAAGACGTTTCTCAATCTGTATGGAGAAAATTTTATAATGACTTAATCCTAAAAATAAGATCGCAAAATGTGTTGTTTCTTTGGCGCCTCGTTATTATTCATCAAACGGCATCAATTGTTCGTTTCACAAAGAAGATCATTCATCCAGTTATTACATTAGAAATACCACTTCGAATTCTCTACGAATTGTACAAAAAATTCGAGTTCGCAAGCTCGATTTAAAATCGGCCGAGCTTCGATTCGAATCCGTTGGAGAAAGAGAGGAAGAGAGAGAGAGAGAAAAAGAAGAAACACGGTATTTTCGAGCATGGAAAAAGAAGGGAAAACCCGGGGTGGAATCGGATTTGATTGGAAATGGGCGTTGCTTGCCCGTGTAGGAGACACGAGTAAACCGGGTGTGTCATCGAGAGGAGAAGGAGGAGGAGGGGATCTTTTGAAATTTACATCGACGTATTAAATCATATTGAATTATGCAGTATCACGTAATTCCGCGAGATCGTTTTGGGTCACAATATCCGCCATCCCGTGTCCCCTGGCCGCGTTTTGCATAAATGGAGCGTGAAATGGACGCGTTGCACGTGGTCGGTTTGGGAATGTTTCGAAGTGGAGTGGAGGAGAGGCATTAGAAAGCCGAACTGACTTTTCCTCCCTTCCTCTCTCTCTCTCTCTCTCTGCCTCTCTCTTTCCATCTCTTTCTGGCATCGATCCGCTCCGGGAATATTAGACGCGCAGTTTGGACGGGCAAAAGTCAGACTTCTGGAGAGCGGAATTAAGATAAGGGAGGGTAATTGTGGATCCGGGTCTTCTGTGATTATTGTGAATTAGGTTAATGAGGGGAATCAAAGGGATGGTTTGACGGAAGAGGTTGGTTGGTGGCAGGTCGTGGAATCTTGTATGTACGTACAAGCGAAGGTTTTAAATTGGTTTGAATTTCGAAGAAGTTTATGCTGCGTTGCGAAGAATTTAATTTTGTTTGAGCTTCTAAGAAGTTTTTCGAACCCGTACAAACTCGTTTCTTGCGTTTCAAGGTTTTAATTTTTGTTTGCTTGTTCGTTGCGCGATGGGTAGGTCTGGTTTTTTCTTTTTCTCTTCTTTTTCTTTTTTTTTTCATTTTACCATCCATAGTGGATTATTTGGATCCGGGCTACAATGGAACGTCTTATGGTAATCTTTGTTCCTGTACGGGTACTCTCTCCGCGCGTATGCACTTTTCGCGGATTAAATTTATTTTTGTAGCAATGTTCACTCGTCGGCATGTAGGAATGGAAAAAAAAAAAAAGAAGAGGCGGGAAATGATAAAAGTGCCATTAAAAAGGGGGACAGTGACCGTTGACATAATTGTTCTGAAAATTGATGTTGAAAAATAACGAGAAAGGAATATTAAATTTAACGAACAATGAAGCGATTTCCATGTTGCTTTTTTGGAGATTTTGCAACAACATTTTTAGACGGAAAAATAAAATAAAAAGAAAAAAAAAGAAAGAAGGACTTAATTATTTCGAAATGAGTATAATTTTGAACGATGGAAAATGAATTCGAGCGAAATAAAGTTATCGTATAGACGTTCTTGTTGCATAATTGTTATAGACGTTCCATTTTAATTATATCGTTATTGTGACGCTTAATTATGATTAAAAATTAAACAATATTACGACTGACTAATGAAAATTAGTTGGAAAAATAATGATATAAAATTATTATTCAATTATTTCAAAGAACATTTGTGAAAATTAAAAAGGAGGAAAAGAAAGAAAGAAAGAAAGGAAAAAAAAAAGGAAGGAAATTGGAATTTAATCGCTTGCCTGCTAATTATCGAAAATGTTCCCTTATTAATTAAAAAATTAATTTCAAAGTTGCGCGGCACGTGTTGCAAAGATAGAAAAATGGAACGAGAGCGCTCGGGATAAAAATCAAATTTAAACATAATTAACATTACGAACATTTTCCAGCGTTCAATGGTCGTGGCGAGGAATGGAATATATCCTTAAAACCGGTGTTATCGAAACTCAAATTCAATTTAACCTCGTGGAAACCCCGTTAAAAACCAAGATTGGATAAAAGTGATTTAATCAAGAGTCTTACGCAAGAATTAAATGTGCTAATTCGAAGCGGGTTAATACGTGGAAAGGTTATGGCGCGGAGATAAAGAGAAGAATGGAGGAGGAATTGTTACTCTGTAATTAAATTTTACAGTGCTATCATCGTATCGAAGAAAAAAGGAAGGGGGGGAATGCAAAGTGCGCATAATGAGTCCGCTATAATGAATTAACAAATTGAATAACCTGTTGTTTTTATATTTGCCGTGCAAATCTAATTAACTCGGGGATAATATCAAAGATGAATAGGAGTACCAACTCTATCGACCACTTTTAATATTGCATTATTTTAATGTGCATTAAAAAGAAAAAAAAAAGAAATACGATTGAAATATTTTTGTCAAATTTTTCCGAAAATTATCCACTGTATTATTTAAAAATTATATACTTTGTCTCTTCTACAAATTGTTTCTTGTTCCAATTTCTTGGAAATAATTTCCAAGATTTCAGAGAAAATGTCGTTAGCAACCATAGCAAGTTACAACCCTCTCCATGGAATTAAACATGTCAAACATTCCGTTCCTCGATCGGACGACGCACGATACATTTCATTTACGTTACGTTTTTAATTCGTCTTCGAATCTTCCGATAATGTTAATCCACTTCACGTTTCCGATCAAATTTTAAACACGGCGAACAAATGGTCAAAAAAAGCGAATTTATGCTTTTCCGCTTCTTCCAGTTTCGCGGGAAGTCGGCCGATTCGACGAGGCCCCGATTCCTTTGCTCTTGCTTCCTTCACGCCCTCGTACGGCCCCATTCCGTTGCTATCCTCGCTCGAAATGTTTCGAAAGACGAATGAAGAAATCTTCTTTGCCATTTCAAATCCTCCCTCCCTTTTCTTTCTTCGCCAATTCTCGATTCTATTGTTCTCCTCCAAGAAATAACGATAAAAATTCAAGAATTAACACACAGAAAAGATATATACGAAACGAAAAATCTGGCGTTACGGTGCAGAGGGAGGGAGAAAGAGCGAAAGAGAGAGAGAAGAAAATTGATGGAAATGACGAGAAAGCAAAGAAAACGACCGGTAGGAATACAAAAGACGAAGGAAGCTAGTTTTAGAGGAGTGGAAGAAAGCACAGGGAGGGGAGAGGGGCAAAATTAATAACTGGAGGGTAAAGTAAGGAGGGTGAAGAAAGTGGAAAGAGGTCGAATGGAAGTAACGTCGGGAAAAAAAGGGGGAAAAGGAAAACGATAGAGATGGAATAAACGCGAGGACACGTTGGAACGGCGAGGAGACGAGAGCGAGAGATGGACGGATAGATAGAGAGATAGAGAGAGGTGGGCTGATGGTAGAGCTTTGTCTTCGATGAACGGTAAATGGGGAAACGGTAACGGAGGGACAACAATGGCTTATTGTGTGCCGGGTACGTGCTCCACCGTCTACGCTGATGTACAACCGTGGCTTGTTACGTGGCAATGTCCGAAGACAGAGCGGATCGCTTACCAAGACTAAACTGGACTTCTCGACGCGAGAGTCCTAATTAGCATGTTACACTGTTAATCTTGGAATGATGTAAGACGCTGACGCAATGCGTCTCGGGGGATTTGCGCGGGGTGAGGGGGACACGAGCGAGAAATTGTCATTGCTGGTCGACCCGTCGGTGGATGGAAACAGCTCTATCGAGTTGATCGATAGTTGAGATCGATATTTCGAATTTCGTTTTCCACGTTTTCCACGATGGGAATTATAGGAAATATTCTGACCACTTCGTTAGCTTTTTTTCGTCGAGTATTGCTCGTCGAGCGGGCAATTTCTCAAGGATTAAAAGTTGACGTAAGATGAAATTAATTACAATTTCGTACCAGTGCCTTACTTATATGCTTATTCTCAACTGGGATCGATTTATCGTTTGAAGAAACTGGGTCGTGGCTTCCGATAATCCCATATTTTCGCTTAGCTTTTAATCCCGCGTTCCAATCTTTCGTAATGAATCGAATCGACGGATTCAATTGTTTCTTTTACAACGATCAAATCGCCGTGTGTACGCTTGTGTGTGAACGATTGTTCGAGTATTGTACAAGTACTCCGTCGTTTACATTAATTCGAATATAATCTAGGGGAAGCGTTCGTCGTCGTATTGGAATCGTAAATAGAACTAAGACAATTTGGTCGAAGTCGGTGCAGTCGGTGGCAGAGCAGAGCAACTCCCCGAGTGCTCGAGCCTTGATTATCATGCAACATGGTTAATCTTCGAGTCGGATGGAACGGCCATCAACTAGAAACAATGCTCATCTCCAAATCTCGTCATACAAGATGACTTAATGTTCCTTTGTCCATCGAGATTTCCTCGATTCGTATTCTATATGTATATATAGAGCTGTAAACAACTCTTATCGTTGCTGAGACACGAACGATCAAACTACTAAAAAAGTTTCTATTAACGAGTTAAATTTACCGTTAATGTAAAAAAAATCGGTAACGTTCCGAGAATATCGGAAGATGCGAAATAAGGGGGATAATAAAGAGAGAATTTTCTGCCAAAGTAGAAAACAAAGCAATAAAGATATACGTCCATTGATAGAGGAATAAGTTTTTTACTTTCTTGAAAGAGGAATGAATGCGTGAACTGGAATCCGTGGGCAGGAAGGAGCATAAAACGAAAGCTCCATTTCTCAACTGTAATAACCTAGCTATCTATCTATTAATGTACAAATATAAACAACGATGCGTTGTGTAATTTAATCTTAGCGAGCCGGCTATTTTCCAAATATCCATATGAATAAGATTTCAACATCAAAATCTCATCCAACTTCCATTTACCAAATTCCAAAATAACAAACTGCACACTTCGTGTACATCTTAATCAAAATCAGCTCCAATTTCAAGCCTGAAGGATCTGTCAGTGTCATTTAGCATCGAGAAACTTCAGATTGGAATTTTAATTATTCGTTGAAACGTATTCTTGATACGTTTGTATTCCATTCGTTTGTACTCTACGTATCAGCCAATCTATCTTCAAAAATATCCCTCAATATTTCTACCTGTTTCTTTGCCTTCGCATTCTACGTATCGCAAAAATTTGCGCCTGTTTTCGATCGAAAAGGATTGAAAAAAATGATGCCCACCTTGCAGATGGGGCGTCAAAGATGATGTATTTTACCTTTCTACGATTACTCTATCCCCGTAAGTGGAAGCATGAAATTTCGTGAGCGTGCAAACTGTTAATAACGAGCAGTTATTACACGAGGAACACCTTAGCCCGGAACAGGGTGAATTATTCGGCGCGTGCCCTTGGCGTAAGCGCGTAACACACGGCCGAAACGTAACAGCGTGTCGTCGCGAAATGTTACGAAATGTCTACCCTGCGGAATTTCAAATTCACCTACGTAATACAAATTTATGGAATACGGTGACAAAGTGATGATGATACATCAGCGCGCAATAGCTATCCGGATCCATATTCAACGAGGAACGGGGTGGAAGTGTGCGTCAAAGCTTGGCACTTCTCGGCGCGGCAACGACGACGCCCGTCACCCATCCGTCACAAGATCCTTTCGCAGCTATTCCCGAATTGAATCGTGTAAATTGCTCCCTCGAAAATCCTCGATCTCGATCATTGATAAATTGTTATTATTTTCTTGGGCAAGAGCGAGAGTTAATAATTAATGAGGGAGAGAGAAGATTTTGTTGAGCTTGTGTTTAGAAATCGGAATCGAGATCTTTATTACAAACGTTGTTTTAGAAAACTTCTTAACGAGGAGTATTTTTTAATTTTTTTCCCGTGTTTCCCTTCCGAGAATATTTTTCACAAATGAGCATTGCGCGTTGCAACAATTATTCAAAAGTAACTTTTCCACTTTTAACGAATCCCGACTGGAACTGCATAAGGTTTCTACACACACACACATACATACGCGCACACGTTTTGCCGATTTTATTCATACGATACGCCATTCTCCCATTCTCCCTTTTACATTCTGTTTGCACACGGTCTTCTAAGGACGATACATAGAATCGGTGCTCTGTAACGGGGAATTGTATCGACTGTTCCACTCTGGCACAATCGCGCCACGGGAATTCGATATCGATGCACACCGGTGTCTGTGTGTGTATCGAAGATTGATGTTGTTTTTATACATCGCCCCGCGTTGTATTGACGCGGAAGGGCATTCATGAGCGGTGCAATGATAGATCGTTGTAACGCGAATTCCGCGCATCATCGTGCTTTCATAACGAACCCCCTCTCTCTCTCTCCTCCCTTTTATGAAATCGTTACATCCTACTTACGCGAAATCCCGTTACGAGCCACGCTCACTTCTCGCTCGACAATCTCGTTATTTATCATCCGTGGAGATCTAGAGATCGATTCTCTTCGACGAACAAGGGGATCTCTTTTCCTCCTCTTCCCCATCCCGACTATTCGTTCCTATTCCTTAAAAATCCGTTCTCCCTTCAGTTTAAAACAAAGAATCAAATTGACTCTTTGCACCGTTTCGAAACGACATCTTTTCAGTAGCAACTCGTCGAAGAAAGAATCGTTACTCTTCTTTCCTTCTTTTTTCTTTCTTTTCAACCTATCCTAACGTATCCATAACGGAGCAAAAGAGAGAAAAGGGAAGAAGGAGGAGGAGGAGGAGGGAAAAGGAAAAGGAAAAACTCGTGAAAAAGGTGGACACGTCCAACGTCACGATACAGCTCGTTCCGCTTTAAAGAGTTTCCACTCCCCGCTCCCCCTTCTATTTATCTTATTTTTTGCCCAAGCTCGCCGCTCCCTTTCCCCTCCCCTCCGAACGACTCGCTACCGAGTGAGTAATTATTCAAACGAGTAGAGTTGCTGCGAACCGCCGGCGTCGTTGCCGTCCTCCTTCCCCCCTCTGCCGCCCCTCAGCCGACCCGGAACCAAGGGTGAATTCGGTGGAACGGAACGACGGTCCAGGGAAGGGACGGGGAGGGGAGAGTGGGAGGGAGGACCCAGCAGAGTCGTATATACGCGTATATATAGGCAAACAAGCGCGCTCGCGTGATAAAGTTGGAAGGAAGTAAGTTACGGTTATACTCGGCTAACCCCGCGAATGAAGAGTTATGCCGGAGTCGTATCCACCCCCTCCTCGAGCGGCCGGCTCAGTAGGGATTAAAACGCCGCTAAGGGGAGGGGGCAGTGGCCCCTCTTGTTCGGTGGTAACCCTGTTACCACTCTGGCCAACTCTGGCTTTCGTGATAATAACGCGGACGGCTAATTTCCTCGAGTTCACGCGCGATAATACGCTGCGTTGGGGGAGGGTTGCATCTTTGCTTGGCGTCCTCGGTTAAATGGGACAGGACTCCTCCTTGATATTCTTCTCTCTTCTTTTTCTCGGTGGAGGGAGGATCGTTGTTTCTTGCTGAGGAGTTGACGATATTCCGATTTTCTGATGCTCGATGACAATGATTAAAAGTGACGGGTGCGATGGAGATCTTATTAAATAGTTGGACGGCCGATAGCCAGTGGTTTACTCAACCATTATCCTCAATCGGGTGTGGATCGGATGAAATTCTAATTAGGTAGATGAGATTTAAATACGGTCTGCATAAGTGAATGGAATTCGAAGCCGGAATTGACGATTGTTACGTTAATTTTTAATTAGAATTTCGTTTCGTTAGCGACCTTTAATTTAATTGGAAACAGGGGAGGGAGGTGAATTTGCATGTACTCGTTGCAAAACTTCTTCTCACTTGTACTTACGCGAGGAATTATTAGTCTAAGAAACTTTCGAACGAGATAAATATAATTAATAGAAATAACAAACATCTTGGAGATCCGTAATTTTTTCTTCTCTTCCTAATTTCATACGAAACTATCGTGTGTTACCCTTTCTTTCCTTCTTCTTTTGATCCCAAAGTTCCGAGGATCGCCTCGGAATTTATGTCGTATTTCACCCCCGCATAATAACTATCCACGGGGTTTAATCTTTGAACTGTGGAAAATCTCTGGGCGCGAAACCCGCATAATTGCCAAACGATTCACGGGACACTCTTCCCCACTCACCCGCGCGGATATCCCGCATAAATTCATCCGACAAGGCCGTGCTCCCCCTTAATGGATCCCGGCCTTGTCACTCACTCCGTCCGATTCGTTTCCACTGGCGAAAACCCGGCAACAGGAAAGAGAGAGCGAAATAAAAGGATCGAGGACCCCCCTTCGAAAGAAAAAAAAAAGGAAAAAAAAGGAAAAAGAAGAAAACAATTAAAAGCATCTCCACTATTCCCGCTACTATCTGGGGGAAGCCGAATAACGCCACAAAAGTGATAAATACCCGGTTTGCTTCCCGGTTTTCCATCCCGCGAAATAACCGATATATAAAGGGTGTCCCAAAATTCGCGCAAGGCTTGAATTTTTTTTCGTGCACGGGTAAAGCGTTGCCTACGAAAAAAAGGAAAAGACAGGATTATTCAGGATGATTAAAAGTGGAGTTTTCATCGTTGAGCAATATTTTAAAAATAACGTTTCTTCGGGCTTCGTCTCATGGATGATCGATTGATCGAGAAAACGGTCGAGTTTCGGGGGTCAGAAAATGAAGGAGCGATCGATTGAGAAACAAATGCATCCACGACGTGTCGCTGTTCGGTGGGGATTTTGGGGACATCATCGGGCTATTCTTGTTCGAAAATGCGGTTGGTCAAGCGATAACGGTTAATGGTGCTCGCTATCGCGACACGATAATCCAATTTTTTCTGCCTAAATTGCAAGATATCGACGATATCACGTCACACAGTCCGAGAAACAATTCGATCGCTGGACTGGAGTCGTTTCCTGCTCGTGTAATTTTTCAGATCGCGCGATTTGACGCGCGTTGGACTTTTTCCTTTTATTGAAATCCAACGTTTATGCCGATAAACCACGCGTTAAAGGGAAAAAATTGAGCGCTGTATCAACGAGATTCACCCATATTTATGCAAACGGCTTTATGGAAAATTTCAACAAAAGAGCGCGCACGTGCCGTGCAGGCCATTTATATCCTACTCCACACATAACCCTATAAGTACCTTATATATCTGTGTTTCAAAATTACTTTTTGCGTGAATTTTGGGACACCTTGTACATATATATATACACTCGAAACTGGTGGACAGCATTACCATAAAGCATTAACATGCCAGAGATACTGCCTGTACGAAAGTGGCCTGTACGTGGGTGAGATGGAAGAAACTGGTCCACATGTAAAAGAGAAGGATTTTTCGAGGAGGAGGAGCGGAGGAGTTGCGATCGAGGAGGGAAGAGGCAGAAAGACACATCCATCGGCAGTTTTTCGCGCGGATCCTCGACACCCGATATCGCGACACAAATGCAGGGGGCGAGGTGTCTTCCGCGAGATGGAATGAATTTGTCACCCGCCTCCTCTCCCCCTCTGCAATATCGCTTGTTCCGCGGAATGCGCCCCCTCCCCTTCGAGGATCGATCTCTACACGCGGTGTACTCGTATTTGAAGGATCGCGTTTTCGACGACGAGGAAACGACGGAGCCAACGAAAAGGAAAGAGAGAGGAGGGGGGCCTAATTTTATACCGAATCCTCGAAATCTGCTTTCGAGCCCCCTCCAAGTTGCAAAGAGGAATCCCTTCCCCTAAGGATCCCGCTTATCTCGATGAACATCCTCTTCCCCCACCGCGTGTTTGACCGCTCCGTCCTTGCTCGGTATAAAGGCTGTCAATGGTGGGGGATCTGCGAGATATCCTTCGAGACGAGGATGAAAAGTAATTGGGCGAGACGAGGGGGGGATCGAGGATCGAGCATGTTTACGAGCTTCGCTTTCTGGTTCTTTCTTCTGGATTCTTCAAACATGGAATTTCGTCGTCGATTTGATAATAATTTAGCATTTAGGATCGATTCGTTATTGTTTTGTTATTGATTCAGAGATTGGGAGCGTGATCGATACGGGACGATGGCGATGACACGATGTACAGTATCCAGTTTGTGTAACGCGCGAAGACAATTGATATTCGTTTAACGACAAGCTCGAATGAAACGCGTACGATGTAACAATGTGTTGTCTTTCGATTTTCGATTCAATTCGACTCGACGGCGTAGCGATTTAAAATTTTAAAACGAGATTATACGAAATATATCCAAATATACTGGATATGTTGCAACGTCCAAGCGACAAGTAACCGATGGAAAAAAATTTCTTGGCGGCAACGTCCACTCGTCTATCCCACGATACACGGATATCTGGCATTCCTCAGGCTCGGATTTCACCATGAAACTGCTCGATCGAGAGAGAGCCACGAGTTCCCCTGTCGAGTTCGCTTTGCTCCCAACATTTCATCGTTCCAATCAGCGGATCGATTACAAGGGAACGCGGTATAGACACGTGTAGGAATCCAACCTCGATCCTACTTCTTGTAAAACTGGGAGAGAAAAAAAAAAAATTCCGAAACGAATCTATCTAAGGAATGAGAAATATAATTTTTCGAACGAATCGTTTCTGAAATTTTACACAGATTGAAAAAAAAAGGGGGAGGACGACCCAATTCACGAACGATCAATTCGACGCTTTCCTCGTAAAAATCTTTTCGATTTTACGACGCGCGAAGCATTCGAGTGCCGTCAAGGAATAAGATTTCTTTCGAATCTCGAAAACTAAAACGTTGTATCCAGGGATATGGCGCGTAAACTGGCATAAGCTTGTCCGATTTTACGATCGACCGATACCTTTCGATAGACTCGTTCGATAACAGGCGGGAGCACGCCGCTGATCTTGTCGACGGGGTCGGTCGGCCGACGCGATTACCATTTACGAGCGGACGCGCCATTAACCCCTGCAATCGGCCCCTTTCCACGATTCCGCGCCAATCCTTGGATCCTGGACACCTTTTTTCCCCTCCCTCCCCTTCAGATTATCGAGCCAGGGGATCGAGATCGAGAGTTTTTTCCTCTCCTGTCGCGCGACAAAGTGCGAACTTTCGAAAGGGGTGGGATTGAAAAATTGATCGTTCGGACGATGAGTGGATAAATTTTCGTCAATCCCGTTTAATTGGACGATTGAAAGGAGATACGTAAGTGAAAACAATAAATAAAATGCACGGATTCGGCCCGATTCATATTTAATTATTGCGCGCATCTGTTCGCCGAGGAACGTTCGAAGTATGTCATTTACGTAAATAAAATTTCAGTGAACTTTAAATTCCGTGACACTGCTTCGAAATCTTGATTCCAAAGCTTTCATTCGTCGTCGCATCTTTCGTGATTAACGAAATACGCGCGCTCTTCCCTCTGCTTTTGTTGGGCAACAAGCGCGGATCGAATTTTACATCAACATTTATCTTGATTTTTTAGTCACCTAGAAGTTTATATTTTAATTTTACCAGGATCTCGGTTAATTTCTCATATTGTGATAAATGAAAGGGGAAAATTTTTTAGGATTCATTGTTTGAGCTCATATATATATTTATGGATTAGATCGACAAATGTTGTCCTTTGGACAGGACAATTAAAGCTTTTTATTTCTTTTAATTCTATCATCTTCAGCTTTTATTATATTATTTACTGTGATATTATGTTGGTCATTTTTCTGCCTTCGTGTTGTCGAGGGCAGATCAAGGGACTGGATCTCGCGATCCCCCGTGAGATCATTCGAAAACGCGTGATAATTTTTGACACTTTTATGGGAGGTAAAAACGAAGATAAGTAGGGCACGGATGAAAAGGAAGACCGTTGTGCACGTGTGTGAATATTTACGCTCGAGTCGATGAATTTAGTCGCCTCCTTCGAGCACGGAAATGCAGGTCGGTGTTTAGACACCCACGAAGAATAAGATGGACGTCTTACCACGCACCTCTTCTCCCGATTTATGCGAATTCCTCTCGAGGTTCGTCCACCTTGCTATATCCAGACGGATTTTGGAAAGTATGGAAAATGGTGGTTGTTACGCTTGCAACGTGACAAAGAAAAAGGGATAGTTTCGAATCTTTTTTCCCCCTCTTTGATCCCTAGATGTCATTCGTAGATATCAAGAGACATATGAGAAGATGCAACGCGGAGCGATCCAAAATAAAATCACCTCTCGTTAAAAAAAAATATGTCCATCCTCCTCCAACGTGCTCTGTTGTGTACGCGTGTGATCGAAGCCGATGTGGTACACGAGCCACGTCGAGCACGATCTTTAATCCCCGAGTCAACGTCCAACAAATGGCACTCGTTCCCAGGTAACGAAGCGAAATGCAACGCGGCGAAGATGGATGGCCGCCATTTATGCATCCTTGGGATAGTTGATTTGGCACAACAGGGGCCCATAAAACGGACAATTAAGCGAAGATTAACTCCTCGAGCCGTGGCAACGCCCTATGCCACGCACGGCCAAAAACCATCTCCCCTCTTCCCTGGCCGGGATCCTAGACGCTTCCCCTCCCCCGAACATCTCTGCAGGATTCCAAAAGCGAAGCACGCCGCAGTCTCGCGGATTTAAAGGATTTCGTTAATGGGGTTACTCTGCCTCGGTGTTATGGGGTCGTAACAGCGGGGGCTTCCAGCAGGAGGAGGTCCACCACCACGGAGGTTACAACGGCACCGATCGATGCCCGGATCTCGCGTTTCGGGTATCTCCCGTTGATGAGATGCATTTCGTTACCACGTTGCGGCGTGCGAGAATTCGAATGGCGGTTAACTACTCTTGGCCCGTTTCGTTCTCCGCGAACGAAAGCTCTGGGGAGGGGAGGATTTTGAGGACACAAGAACGAACGTTTCGGTAATCCTGTTAAGCGCGAGACCGTTTGATTTTACCCTCTCGCTTTGGGATTTTGTGATTTAATTCAATGGACGTGCGTGTATGTGTATGTGTATATATATATATGTATATGTTGATTTTAATATCGATTTTTATTTTTTAGCAAGGGGACAAAGGACGAGTTAGAGATGGGGGGTGATTATCTTGGAACGTCATGGAGCGGATTAATCGGAGACTTTGCCGTTGAAAGTTTCGAGCTGATAATAACTAATCAAATGCTTAACAGAATATTCCGAGTCATTTTGGTTAAACGCGTTCTCCATAGAAATGAGTTTAGTTTAGCAACTCCCTTTAATCTCAAGTGTCCATAAATTCGGCCAGTTTGTCGATTAAATAGTTTTCGAGAGCCAACGGGGAGGGGAGGGAAAAAGGAAATCAATTCAAATCATTACAAACATTTTTTTAAGAAATTTCAAACTTTATCCTTCCCGAAGGCAATTGTTCCCCTAAGACGACAACAGGAGGGGAAAATGAGGCACGTATTTTGAAAAAGCCGTGTGCGAAGAGAAAGAAAAAGAAGGGAAGCAAAACGTGACGCGCGATTCTTTCCCCGAAGCTATTCTTTCCTCCTCTTCTAAGCTACGTAGACGCATAAATTTCTCTATCTCCGCGCTCATTACAATTTTATCTTTCGCCTCGTTTGATTTATTCGAAAAGTTCGGCAACTTCCCCATTGTGCCCGTGGACCGGGGAAGATTGCATTGTATGGTGCAACGGCCAGCAAAATGGAGAGAGAGAGAGAGAGCAAGTTTCGCGATATGCTCCGGCAAACCTGAGTCAACCTAGGTTCAAACATTTCGAGAGAGAGAGAGAGAAGGATGGTTCAGAGAATTTTCTTCCAGAGTCGGTTGGATTATTCCTGCGAGTCGGGGAGGGACTTTAATTAAAATTTAAGGGTAAGCGCGTGTTTGTGAGCCATAAGTCGGACGATGCTCGTTAAGCGACACCACCCCGTTCCCCTATTAATTATCGTTACAGGTGTTTGTCGTTAGCGATGGTCGACTTAATTTCGCGATACACCTGTGTTGTGAGCTTACGAGTTCACGGTTGTGTCTTAATCGCAATCGTTATCATCGATCCGCCCTTTATTCCCCCTCCCCTTTTTTTTATTCGAGTACAATCTCGTTCGTAATAATCTCGCGTTTCGATGGAAAGTAATAGGATTGGTATCATTTTATTCGAGTGCTATGATTAATACCTCGTGTTTGTTTAACCACGTAATGCGAGCATTGCATTATTGATTTGATTCGGGGAGGGAGAATAGAGAATGAGTCTTGTCACTTCAAAAGATGAAAAAGAGGAAAAAGGGAGGAAAATAACAACAATAATAATGATAATAATTGATAATATTTACGGGCAACGAGTGTGTAAATAATAACACGTAAATACGTAGGCACGTAAGCTGGTTTTAATTTGTAGAGAGATCAACCACCAGGTTGGTTGGATACCTCCTCGTTTCCTTCCCTAATTGAAACGGTAACGCGAGTTTCATTTCCGCTCGATCATTTTTTAACGGAGCGTAGTTTCGTTAAAAAGACTAATTGGACCACGTGGCGGCGACTCTCGAGGCGGCGAATCGCCTCGAGAAATTAGTTTTTAAGTGGCCCCGCGGATTTTTCTAGGAACGCACACCTGGCCAGGCCTCACACCTCGGGATCGTTAAGGGTTTCGATCCGTAATTCATCGCCCAGTCTCTCGCGAATCACTCGGTGTTTCCAAGACGAGGGTTCAACAAAGTTTGTGTGGATTTTTGGATCGATAAGTAAGTGACTGGAGAGTAAAGGAGAATAGTTGGGTTCGACTACGAATAAATTTGTCGAGAAAGAGAAGTTTGTAAAATTTCGAATTAATTATTAAAATTCTCGTTAATTTAATATTCGAATCTGACCTCGCGTCTAACTTCAATTAACTATAAGCTATGTTGAAATTGTATCAATGAGAACGGATTCCAATTCGAAGGAAAATTCCATTGATAATTAATTTCGATGTTTCTTTCGCAAACGTCGATCATGAAAACTCGACAAACTTGGAAGAATCAACGACAAAAATCAAGAGGAAAAACTGGAGCGTGTCGTTTCTTCAACTAATTCTAGGTAAACCGTAAAAGCACGTGCCATTTTCGATCACTCAGGTCTCAAAAACGACGAAACAACTCTGATCGTGCCCGGCTAGATTCCCTCTCCTTCTCTCCTCCGAGCGCAATGCATCGTGAAATATAAATGCAGGGGAAAAGGGATTCGCTCGGTGAGGGTTGTTCCTGTGAGGATGTTGGCGAGGGTGGCTGATGGATCGTTGTATCTATTAATTATTCGAACGGAACGAGGTGTTGATCCAACGAGTTCCCTCGTTTCGATACTCGTGCTCGATGTGGCAACGCGGCGCTAATGTGATAATTTTCTCTCAATCGAATCTGATCCCGATAAAGATGATAATAATAAAGTAGATAAAATAAATCATCGTTCTGTCGTCGAGTCGGTCTGAGAAAATTTTAAAGATATAACAATTTAAAATTCTTTCTCCTTTTATATAATTCTTCGATTTGTTTCAGGTATGCTCAAATTCTCGCGAAGAAACGGTGAGTGATTTTCACGCAAATACACGGAAGAAATTCGCGCACGGGTTAAGTTAATCGACTTACGACGATTCGCTTTTTCACTCGCAACGATCGTACGATTGAATCGGTTCGCCGTCGCAGAGCGAACGCTCCTCTCCCTCTCTTCTATTACACGTTCTAATTACAGTTTCCAATCATCTAGTCAAACGTTGAACCGCTCGTTTATGAGGAAACGCATGGGATAGGATAGAAACGAGGTGGTTAAACAGTCTGCAATAGGATCCGCTGGATCTGGGGCTGATTGGGGAACGGTTTGAAACGCGGCCCGATAATTCCACGCAACTTGCGCGAACGAATCCCGGTCCCTAATTCGGCCGGGTGTGTTCTCCAAGGTGGCGAAATAAAGGGAACGTCGAGTCTCGCTGTTTGAAAACGCGCTGTTTAACCGCTTTTCAACGATTTCGCAACGATTTTCCCCGGATCCTCTCTCTCTTTGCCTCGCTCTTCCCTTTCCATCTTCTTTGCCTTCGCCTCGCCTTTCAGTCTGACACGTATTGTGGTTTAGAAACAACGCTACCAGCTTCGGCCTCGTAGCCAATGCGTATGCTTGATTGAGAGCGAGCAAATGGGGAAAAGGAAAGAGAATTATTTTCCAGTAAGAATTTTTAGGTTAAACGTGGAATTTGAATTCGTTTGATAAAGGGAAGAGAGAGAAAAAGAGAGAATTTAGCAGTGTAGATTTTTTTCCTTTGAACGAAGCGTGATGTAAATTGTGCAAAATTAAGGGAGGTTTAAATCATCGTTTAATTATTCGACCGATCGAGAATTTTCCTTTTTTTTCTTCCAAATTGGAACGAGAGGAAGTTTAAATCGTCATTTTTAACGCGTTCACTGTCGAGATTCCCAACGAAATCTTCCTCAGGCCGCGTTGTACTCCTCAAGCTCTCTCATCGATATTTTAATAATGCGAGTCGTAAGAATGATTCGTGACTCGCCACTCTACAGTTGGAATCTTCGTCGAGTGGTATAATTGTTAAAATTTCCCCCCTAATTCGTTCCAACGTCGAAAAGAGAAATGGAAGAGCAATGTCTTGGTGAATCGTATAGCCCTCCAAAGTTTTGGCCATAGAATATTTAAAAATTTCACATTCCAAATAATTCTTTCAACGAACCATTTTTCCATTACTCTCGTAACTCGATAGTTTTATTCCACATGTTTCCAATAATCTTCGATTATTTTTACGATAACACGCGTTGCCCCGAAATACTGTATCCGTCGAAAGCGACGGCCCCCCCTCGCGAAAACTAATGGATAGACGAGTTGTACGTTGGAGGAGGCGGTGCGCAAGTTGTTGGAATATAATCAGGAGGAGGAGGAGGGGGAACCCTCGTCGAAACGAGAGATTGAGGCAGACAATCTCGCGCAACGTTAACCGCACCGGTGTACCGCCGATCAGGGAAGCTCGCGCTCCTCGTTGAGAAAACGGGTGATCCGATCCTGGCACATCCTTGTCCCGTTAGGACAGTAATTGTCGCTCGTTCTTGAAATACCCGCGTCAGATATTGCGTGCTCCGACAATGGAGCACAATGGCGGAGGGTGTCAGCCCGTGGAGAATAGTCCAAGGCGTCCCCTTTCTCTTCGTCTATTCGTCTCTACGTTCACGCCTGTGATTCTCTTTCTCTATTCCTTCCCGATCAACGGCACGGGGAAAGAGGGAGAGAGGGTTTGGGCCTCGTTATCCTGTCTATCTCGCAGCCCCTCCCTCTCTGCCACTGACGTTTGTCTCCCTTTGTTTCCCGCCAGGAAGAGGAGGAGGAGGAGGAGAATCGTTGCTCGCCCGCAAAGCAGCGTGAGAATTGAAAAATGACGCGGATAAGCAACTGTTCCCAAGATTTCGATTTTAGGAGCTTGGTTTCGGGTGTTGTCCAAGTTTCTATGCACCGGATTCAT
This sequence comes from Apis cerana, assembly GCF_029169275.1. Lineage (NCBI taxonomy): Eukaryota > Metazoa > Arthropoda > Insecta > Hymenoptera > Apidae > Apis > Apis cerana. The sequence continues at coordinate 5,623,066 of NC_083867.1, read as the reverse complement.
TAGGGTTTTTTTTAGGAATTTAAAAGGAAAACGTAGAGAGATGTTAGTCGTTAATGAATAAATGTGAAAAATGTTAATTAAATCCTAAAGATGCTGTATACTTTTTATATCGAAATTTGCGACCAATATTGTTAATCTCGAAATTAAATTAAAACAATTTAAAAGAGGAGAAATTTCTATTCCATTGAAATTGTTCGATATATTGAATTCAAAGAAAATCAATTTTGGAAAAATGTACGAGCTTAATTTCGTCCATCTCGAACGCCTTACATGGACACGGCACGCGTCGTAGTCGAAAGAAGATTGCACTTGGATCGAGAGATCGAGATCGAGATCGATATCGATATCGACATCCCAAATACCTTTGGTTGGCGCAAGGAGCAATGAAACTGATTAAAACGCATTAGCGTAGGGCCGGGCGGAATCTCCATGTCGGATTTCGAACCCACTTATCCGCAGAATTAACGGTTGATAACCGGGACGATTGTATCGTAGTTGAGAGCGGCAAATTGACGAGGCAAGCCAACGTTTCTAATCAAACGTCTAAATATGCCGGTACCAGCACTTGCCGCACGACCCTGACAGATTACCAACGCAAATGTGGAACCGCGTGGCGGAATTTCACCGTGCAAGACGCCCTCCGGAAATAGGCAGCCTGTAATCCGTCGAATTATGCGCGTCTCGTTCAACCAGCCGAATCGAATTCTTAACACAGGTTCGCGAAAGTGTAGGTTTGATGGGTAGAATACCAAGACGTAACAAGACGGAATTTGAAATCAACTCCGTTTCTTCTGCACAGGGTGTAATTGTTGTTGGCCTCTACGAAATTTTCGCTTCTGAAAATTCTGAAATTCAACGTGCTCTCATACTTTCAACAATTCTTCCATTCGACTGTTGCGTTGACGTAGTTGTTGTTGCAAATTACCCTTTCAAAATTTTTACACTCCACTTATGAATTTACGATCGAACGAAACTTTCGTGTTTTCATCGGCGAGGAAACAATTGCCGATCCACGGTGTATCGGATTCGAGATGCACAGATCGCATCCGATAGGGAAAAAATTTCAACGACCCCGCGGCGAAGAAAGTGTTTGATCGGGTGCTCGACGGTGGAAATTTGAGCCGAGGGGTGGGCGAAGGCAGTTTGCTCAAGGTACCCTGAATGGGTACCTAATTACAAGACAAAGGAGCAAATGCTATAGATTAGCTCATTAGTAGAACGCTTGTCTCGTAATACTATTAATTCGTCCTGTGGCAACGCCTATCGCGTGTACCTCGTTCGAGAGGAGGAATCTCGTCTTGCAAAGGCTAGCATCAGACGCCCGTGCCAGCCGATGAGGCAGTCGCTTTATGGTAATTTGATCGATAATCGAATTCTCGATCTCTTTGCGCCAACGGGTTTTCGAGTATGGAGCTTCTTATTCCGTCGGGTAATCGGAGACCGGTACTGTCCTCCCGCTTCCGCCGCCTTTTAATCACTTGTTTCGAGTTAATTAAATAGTAACGAGAGGGAGGGGGAGGGGGAGGAAGGAGCAGCACGTGGTATAATTGACCGTGGAGATACACGGTCGCTACTCCCCTTATAACGAACGAAACCTCTTATGATTCAATTTCTTTTCTTTTTTATTTATTTATTTATTTTTTTTTTTTCGTTTTCTTTTCCGTTATATACCGCGCTTCCAATAATTATCGTTTCTCGTTTTTCAGCATGTGGAAGATGTGGCATAGGAATGTTATACGCTCCTTTTTTCCTCCCTCTTTTCGAGCTTTTCGTTTCGAAATTGCGAATATCGTGGATATTATCCAATTTTTAGAAGTGGATTTTATTTCACGAAATTTATTTTTATGCACGCGGGAAATGTAGCAATGCGATCTTCCCCCTCCTCTCCTACCTTTTGTTTGTTGTTGGATAATTGCATTGTGCAAATATCGTGCAATTTTCGAGACAGATATTATTTTGTAAAGTATGCTTTTAATGGCGTGTATATATATATATTTATATTTATATTTATATATACATAGAAAGATTGATATTTCGCGAAATTATTTTTTAAGAAAATGTTGAGATACGTTTCAGTGGAATAACATTGTTGTTTCTTTCGTAGGAAAAAGAGTTAATAACGTATTCATGTCCAGGTAAAGCTCGTGTACAAAGCCGTTCCATTGACGCGAGCATAAAAAGGTTGCAAAGTAATAAGGACTTTTTGCGTTTCCCTTTGATTGGCTGCTGAGAATGCAAAAAAAAAGTTTAATGAAAAAGAGCGATCATTTTTATAAGACAATTACAAGACAGTTTTTACATTAACCCTTCTTTTTCCTCGAGACAAGTAGTGTCGGTTTGGTTCAACAATTTTTTTAAATATTATCCTCGATCGTTAATATTGGAGGTGTTTTCAGATTATATACATTGCCTCCATATCCGAAACCAGTAATAAAAGCTAATATTTATTCTCTCCTTCTATTTGTATATTATTTACATATCATTTAATTTCTGCTTCCGGCAAAGCGAAGATATCTAAATTATTCCATCTGCTCTAACGGAAGATTCGTTTTTCCATTAATTGAAACAATTTTATTATTATTATTTTAAAATAAATTATTTCAAAACGTTGCGCGTATATCTTCATTCCAGGCGTTTGAAATAAAAAATAAAATGCATCTCAGAATCCAAAAACTCCATCTAGATCAAGATATACAATTCACAAACGTGACTGCACGCAAAAAAAAATCGATACGAATCTCTCGAGTTAAAAAATCGAATACTTTTTGCGCGAAAACGGAGGACAAAAATTAACAAAATTTCCAAGACCAGTTATGAGTTACCTCCAATTCCCCTGTTACCAATCTCTCTCTCTCTTCTTCCCCAACTAATTTCCCGAGCATCACTTTCAATTTGTCTCTGTTCATCGAACACTTGACTTTCGATACGTATATCGTATGGAATCGGTGGAACAAACGTTTCGAGGAAAACTCTGTTGCTTGCCCGATGCAATGCGATTAGTCAGCGGTTGATGTACTTGCCCGGTTTAGTATTATTGCGCACAATATCTCCTTCCTTGGCCGATTATATTGCCAACCGACTGCAACCGAACCGTGTGCAGAAACCCGTTCTGGGATTACGATTAAATTCCTCTCTGCCTCCCTTCCTCCCTTTAGTGTTCTGGATCTTTTGGGCGAAAAGGAGATGGAGGTCGAGACAGGGATGTGTTACAGGGAGGGGGAGAATTTGTGTAAGTGTCGTTTCTTCGAGATGTGGGGAGGGTAAAGATTTCCCTTTTTTCGGCGTGAGAATCATGTTTGCGTCGAGTGTGCTGGGTATTGGGGGAGGGAGAAATTAAACTTGGATTATTCGAAAGCTATCTTGGAAAATACCTTGGAGGAGGGAGAGAGGAGGAAAAGCTGGGAATAAGGAATATTTTGGGCGAATATCATCGAGAGGGAGTAGCAGTTCAATTACTTACCGAGGTCGTTGGAGGATGGTTAAAGTTCACGTGATACAAACGTTTAACGAGTTCGTTACACTTAATATTAACGATATTTCTTTCCGCGCTGGCTCACTTCCTTCGATATTGCCTCGTCGAAGGAACCTTCCGTCCAGGCCATCGGAATGCGCCCCCCCGCCAACTTCCATCGGTTTATGAACGATTAAATTTCATCAAATATCCATTACAGGATGTAATTATGCCGTGAAAAGCACTCCAGTTATCTAATATCCCCCTTTGAAACGTCATTTCATTAAATTATCGATGAAACTTGGGAGGTTAAACTCGACCGAGAGATGATGGTTCCGTCGGCCGTCTTAAGAATTTTCTCCCTCGACATTTTTTTTTCTTTTCTTTCCTTTTCTTACCAGGAATTGCCAGGTCGTAAATCTAACTCGTGAGAAAGTGAACTAAAATTTCGCAAATACGACGAAAAATAGAATTCTTTTTTAAAAGAGATTATATTATCGATCGAAATTATCCTATTTTAATTGCCAAACGAGCGTCATCTTCTCTCGAATTTGGTTCGACGGGCAGAGGAGTAAGTAGAACCCGGCGTGAAGGAGCCTCCGGCTATTCTTACGGTGTTTTTTGAACGTTAAAAACATCGTTAGCCCAGACAGGTCGGGAATGTAATTAAGTGCAGTCCAAGATTTAGCGGTGTTGCCTCGAGGCGGCTATCTCGTGGAGTGCCTTTTGTACATAAGGATCGAATTTAAAGAAACGAATTAATTAAAGATCGAATTCGTGGCCGAGTTATTTGGCCGAGAACCTATTTATTTTTCGATTAAACTGAAATTTATCACACTTGAACGCTACCCGCGTTTAGTTACGGAGCAAGATGAGCGACCAGGTCTCGTTAGCCTCTACTATATATATATATATATACGTCAGACGTTTTTCCAAGGATGATGTTAACTGGCCCAATTTGCGGAAACAAACGACCTACGTCGGCTGGTTGAACCTTCCTCGTGGAAATCTTGCCAGTTTTTCTTCCGCGTGTTCAGCTTAACGTCTCGCGGGATTCCGGAGAGCGTGTTGATTCAGACGAGAGGGATCCCCCTCGGATATATCCTAGATCCCAACTAGATTCCTCCTCGTGGTTAAACTTCCTCCTCCGAGTCCTTACCTTTCCTCCCACCTGAAACCTCGAAATCGCGCTAAATTTTAAAAAATCGTCTTAAAAAATTCCCCTGAAAATCGTCGCGGAAGATCATCTCCGATCTTCGGGAACGGAACGATCTTCCTCCTTTTCTTCAGTCGCGCGCAGTTTAACGAACTCTTAAAAACTCTGTTCCCCAGCAATCTCGAAATCTCGAGGAAGCAGCAGGAGAACGAAGGCGGCCGTTGGTATCGCGGCCGGCATCGCTGTATCGACCGATTTCGGGAGGAGGGATCGGTTTTCCCCGGACTGTCAGTAACGCCGACACTTTCGGAATTTCTTTGGCGATTTATGGCCGGCTCCGGGAAAACTGGCACGCGTTACAGGTTCGAAAGGCCGCGATAAACTCGCGAGAGAGAGAGATTCGTCAGATTCCCTCCTCCTCGAGATATTGGATATTCGTTGCACCGATAACAGGATGGTTTCTCTTCTTCTTCCTTTTTTTCTCGGTGATTCATTGCACGCGAGCGGCGATACGAACGATTTATTCGCGTGGATTGTTAATAAGGGGCAGGGGGTGAAAGAAGGAATGGGTGGATAGAAGTGTTTCTGATGAGAATTGTATTATAGGAATTGTACTTTTAAAAGCTCGAAAGAGAGTCGATTGAATGAATTTAAGAAAACGGAACTCGAACGGCAAGTTTATGCATTGAGAAAGAATGAATCGTGGTCTTGCGGCAAGTTTAGAGTATCGCGAATATTATACAGGTAACACTTCCATCACTTTGCCGATCTTTTTTAAATTTTAAGAAAATGTTATTTGTAATTTATTCGTGGCAAATTTTTGCCTCGCAGCTTGTTTTCATTTCTTTATGATTGAATTGCGTGTTAAAAACAGCGAGAAAGTGATGGAAGCTCTTTCTGCTTCGTCGAATTGCGTGTTTTAAACGTAATAATAAGGAATAACATTTTTCTCTCAAAATTTAAGGAAATCGGCGAAATACTATTTCGGTTAAAGAAAATGTGTGTATCGAGAAATCGAAAATTAAATTGTTCGAACGTTTTGATGTTTCGACGAATCTTTCGTAATTTGCCAAACCGCTGAAATTTTCACGCGAAACGGCGAGTCGCGATGAAAATGGAAAAATTCGAAAAATCTCTTGAAAAATACGCCGTACTTGTTCTATCAAAGGATATAAGAAGCATCGAATAATTCGAATTTTCCTGGTTCTCTGAAATACTGAAAAAAAGAAAGAAAAATGATTCGGATTTAGGAATAATATCACAAGCGGAACACGATAAATATTCGTAACATATTTTTCATATGGGGTATACGTTCATCAATGCGAAAAGCTCGAGAGGAGAAATTCGAAGTGGAAGGAAAAGTGAAGTAAGAAGGTGAAGGAGATTTTTAGAGATGGAAGTGGAAAAGGGAGGGGGAAAAATGTTGCCGTGAAGCTTGATGATATATATATAGAGAGAGAGGATCGTGGGAGCGGAGCAACCCGCTCAAAATAATTAGCTCGCGAATAATTCGTGAGTATCTCTACGAAGCGGAAAGTGTTGTCGACGTGGAAAATAAAATACGCTTGGTCGCGGTAAATGCACGAATGTTATTCGAAATCTGTTCGATTCGAAGAAAGAATTCTATATATTTTTCCTATATAATTCCATTTTGCTGATCGATCCAAGTAGAAAATAAAAATTTGAAACCTCGTTCAAACTCTAATATAAATCGAACAAACGATATTCACGGTTATTGAAGAAAAAAAAAAAAATCTCTCATTTTTCCAAAAATTTTCTTTTGACAAAGAATCATCCACCCTCTGCCTCGATCGGTATAATTCCATTGGTCGGCCATTTTGCTGCCACGAATAATTATATATGGAACGTTAATTTCGATGATAGCGTAATTACACCTCCGAGCAAATTTCAGTCGCCAAAGTTGTAATAAGCGATCGAGTTAATTGAACGAGACACGGCTTGTTTCCATTCTTCGCGATGCAACGATCATATATATATATATATACTTTTCGCCTCGCGTTCGGACCTTCTTCCGATGGGTCGAGCCGAATTCTTGGAATGGGAGGTTACCCACCGGTAACGAGACTGTTTTCGCGACCCAGTTTCGCCGATTTATGCGGACATTTTGCGAATTTCCGCCAACTCGACGCGTATCTCGTGTGCATCCGGGGTTAAGAAGAGTGTACGTGTGTGTAAAGGAAGGGATTTTGGGATGGAGAGAGGTTGGAGCAGAGACGAGATCGTGGCGTCTTTTTCATGATATAGGGGAGGTTTCCGCCATCCTCGCCATCCTTGTTGTTGTTACGAGAAATTATTTGCTTGCGCGCGCTCTCCCTGAATTTATTTTTGTTTGCTTCCGTATTGTTTCTGGGATATTCGTAGACGCTCCCGTGAATTTATCGCCCGCGTTGTCGCCTTCTGTTTGCTGCTTGCCGGGAGAGGTGGCGGTTTAAGAACCGCGGGGATGATTAATCTGTTGCAGGGGAGGACGGAAAGTATTTTTTCTTGTTTCCTCGTTTCTCGATCGGCTCAACGATAAGACGATTCCGCCGCGTTCGAGGAGATGCGTCGAGCCTTTGTTTTTATCGGGTAATTTGCAATTCGTTACGCGAGTCGATTATCGTCCGTGAAAAAGTTTTCGAGCGATGAATGCCACGCTCGTTTCGCTTTATTTTCCCCCCCTGGCTAGCAGCTTTGAAAACGATAGAAACGCAAACACCTGTACATCTTGTCGATCTTTTGATTGATTTACGAGACCTCTTCCGTATCGCGAGCGGGGGAAGAAAAAAATTGTATAACTTGCGTTGCTTTTAAACTACCGCGTCGATTATTCTCCTTTTTCCCCCTCGATCTCCTTTAACGATGAACTTCAAAGGATACCTAAAGGATGGTTGATTTTTTCCCCCCCTCTATGTTTCCATTAATTTTATGGAAAAACATCGTATTCGATTCGTTTATTGGAAATTAAAAGAGTACCTTTTCCTTACAAATTATTCTATCAAGATATGGGAAACGTATAAAAATTGCATCTTTTTGCAAATCTCGAGAACATTACTCGTGTCGATAATAATATTTTTTCCTTGGGCGAGAATGGATCGTCTCGTTCGTTCAAAGAGTATCGATATTCACCCGTTTATCGAGCGTATATATTTATATGTACGAGCACACGTTGATCCCCCTCCTCTCTCCATTGTTCCAAAATGCAGGAAAATATCATCCGAAAGGAGATGTCTGACAAATGTACATAGTTGGCCGATGCTAACGCACGATTGCGGCTCGTGTGTCAAAGAGCGAGCGTGTCCGTGTCGTTGCACGCGCGTAAACTCGAAGCTCGAAGCGAAAGGGGAGGAGAGAGGGGTTGGAGCGGCATGGAAGGGGGGTTGGAATCGGTGGTTTATAGCGAAAGTTTGCGGCATCGACGGCACGAATTCTTTACACACGGATACCCGCGCTCCACGCTTGCTCCCCCACCTCTTTCCCATCCGTTAACCACCGTTTCGAAGCCGTCCGTCTCGCGAAACGGTTGATGTGTGTGGCAGAAACTCGCGAGTCGCCCTTTCCCCCTCCGCCCGCTCCCCACCCCGTGAAACGACGATTCCGAATTTTTCGAACCGCGACCAGAAGCGGCGGAATGCTAATTTTATCGGTGGATCGGCGAACGAATATTTTCCAACCACGAACGTTGTTCGTCGAACGCGTGTCGAACGCTTTGGATTTTTTTTTTTTCAATCCACTGAATGGTATTCTTTCGACGAACTTATCACTATCGTGTATATATATATATATTTCCATTGTGTGTAAATTATACGTATATATTTGGAAAGAAGTTGTATAATCACGTCGACACGTGATCAGACGCGAGTTTTTCCAGCTTTCCTCGATCGAAAATTCGTGAGAGAGGAAGGGAGGGGAGGAAAGTTTGAACCGAATTCAGGTTACCGATTGTCGATAAGAAAATACGGGTTGGAACGTCGGGTCGTGAAAACGCCATTAAGGTAACCTCTCTCTCCCCTGCCCCTTCCCCCGATCCCGTGGTTGATGACTTAAGCGAATCACACGGCCCGTAGGAGTCTCCTCTGCCGGATAAACGTAACCGTTGCAGTGGCTATGTACAAGCCGGGTTAAATGAGAACAGGGGCCACCGGCTATATTGGCTTTGTGAAGAATCGCTCTCCAATGAAAGCGTTAACGAACCACGTCGTTCCTTCTCGTTCTGCTCAACTGCTCCATTTTCCGATGCTTTTCCCTTCCGAGTTCCCCGCTCGTCCCCCCTCCTCCTCCTCCTCCTCCTCCCTCTCCTTTTTTTCCATCCGCCTCCATCCCTCCCCCATGTTTCCACCGCTGGAAAACCTGGTCAGAAATTCTCCCCTTTTCCTTCCCCGCCAGCCACGTCCGCCCGCCAGAGACCATTTTATCCGCCGTATGCGAAGGAACAGCTAACACGCGCATTAATCGAATTTGGACGAAATTAAGAGCGTCGTTAATAATGCATTCAACGTGGGAATTACCGCATTCTCCTCGATGGATGCTGCGCGATCCTGTTATCGCAGTATTCTCTCTCTCTCTCTCTCTCTTTCTTTCCGTTATCAATGATTTTTGGGATATTTTTTTTTTGTTTTCTTTTCCTTTCTCTCTCTCTTTCCGTCAATTCAGACGGGAAAATTCTTGCTAATTTGCCGCGTTGGGATGGAAGTTATTGTTCTCGGCGCGATGAAAAATTATTAGTTGTAAAGTTCATTTTCAACTTCCCGTTCAAGTGGAGATTGAAAGGAAAAGTACGGGGATTCTGTTCGAAACGATAGCAATTTTCCGTGATCGACGTGGAAGCGAACTTTTCAATTTTTTTCCCCCCCTTTTTTCCTTTTCCCCCCCATATCCCCGTTGCGAAGTTGCGCACAGACCTCGTATGACGGCGTGTTTTGCATTATTGTTTGCGAGACTGCTCCCCTGTAACCGGAGATAACACGTATACGCGTGTCCGCTATTACGCCCGCTGTGTTGTTAACAAAGAAGCCATTCGTTACGGTTAATTGGTGTACGGTAATTAATAGCCGGGGCCCGGTGATACCGGGGCCGAAAATTAATTTTCTCCCGTGACTGTTAGCGAATCGGTAATTTCTGTTCCGATCGTCTTCGATTTCCAAGTGATGATTCGCCCTGTTCCAGATTCCGAGAATTATTATCGAGAATCGATCGGGGACGAGATAATTCTTCGCCTCGATCCTTCTTTTTCCTCTCCTCCGTTCTATTCGTTTATTCTATATACATTTTTCCAATTCCATTCGTATATCTTTTCCCTAGATTCATCCGCTCTATTTATTTGTTCGCTCGTTTATTTATACCCGTTTCGGGAGAGAAATGTTAAATTTGTTAAATTCGAAGGGATTTTTTTGGGGGAGGATATAGAAAGTTTTATTATCTTTCGAGATTTGATTCTCGCTTTTGTCTTCCCCAGCGACAGCTCAGCTAAATATTCCATTATACGTAAAATATTTCGACGTTTCGCGTTAATAAAAAAAACGAAACGTACATATAAAGCGATCTTTATTAAAATTATTCACAAGTATCTGCATCCACATTATTTCGAAATGTCGCTTCCGCGTCGACGATCGTTCCGCTTCCAATATATCCCTCTAATATATTCGACCGTATGTACGATCAATCGCCGAAAATATTGGCCGAAAAAGAAGGAAAGAAGAGAAGAAGGAAACTTCTCTCTCTCTCTCTCTCTCTCTCGCCTCAACTTCCGGCCGCTTCGATTAAAGTAACAAAGCAAGTTGGAGCGTAAAGCGTTAATTAAATCGGAGGACGGCGAAATCCAATCGGGCGTGGCAATTGCTTAAAATTCATCCAAGAATCCATTCCGAATAGACTTTCTCTCTCTCTCTCTCTCTCTCTCTCGATAAACCATGGATCCTCGTTGCCCGCAAATAGGAAGAAGAGGGCACGGAGAGAAAGAAGAGGGGGAGGGGTTCTTGTAATAGCGGGACGTTAAACTCCGAACAGATAAAGCCGGCGCTAAACTTTCCAATGTTCTTCGTTAAAGAAAACGGAAACGGCGTGGCGCGTCTGGTTAAAAACTTTTCACGCCCCCCTCCCCGTTGTAGATCCACTTTCTACGACTGTACGTGACGTTTTTCCACGGCCTGGCACCCGAACTTCGACTTCGCCTCCTCGTTTCGAGGAAACGATTCCGCCAACGGTATTTCCGTTTTGATACGAAATTCGCGGAGAGGGGGAGGAGGGTGGCGGATAGACCGCGTGATTGGCGCCGATCGTTTCCCGATTGATCAATCAGGCCGTCCATTCAATGGATCGCGACCCAACTTCCCTTTTCGATACGAGTTCTCCCGAGTTTTTGCAAATCGTGCTTAAAAAAAAAAAGAAAAAAGGTTTCGTCTCACACACGGAGTCTCGGGGTTAATAAAAGTTTTAAGAAGAAGAGGAGTTGCAGAGGAACGCATCTTGTTTCATTCAATGTTGCGTGTGAGAACGAAGGTTTTAATTTAAATTATCGACGAATATAAGTCGAATAAAAATGGAATTCTGCGTGTTCAATAGGAAGATCGAACGATCAAGTAACGATCGTTAAAAGTGTGCTGCGAAATTTCGAAACCCGAGTCGCCCTCGCCGACTTGTTCCCTATTTATCCCGAAGAGTTGTGACCATAATCGTGGTGATATCGATACTCGAATGGGTCGTCGCGCGATCTGCACACCATACAGATGGCGTTACATCGCATTCCGATACGGAACGGCTTTGACTGTAACATTATTCATAAGTGGAGGACTAGGCACACTTCATAAACATGAGCCGGAGCGGCCAACCGTGGTCTATCCCCTTGTCCTCTCTCTCTCCTCTCTCCTCTCTCTCTCTCTCTTTTCGCCTCGCTGCTGCATGGAAATGTCCATAATATAATGTCGACGGTGGCGTAATGGTAACGCGAGGAGGCGGAGTGAAAGGGATACGAAAAAGGGATACGAGTGATAGCGAGGAGATCGATGATAACGGCGCACCGATTGCTCACTGCTCCAGGCGATACTGATAGACGGACAATAGGAAAATCAAGGGCGCCCATTGTGAACCGGCCTCATGGATTTTATGGTCGATCACGTATGTAACGAGCAACGTCTTTAGGGAAAGTCATTCTTTTTTTTTTTCTTCTTCTTCTTCTTCTTTTTTTTTTCTTTTTTCGACGACGAATCGAGAGGGAATAAAATAATTCGGAAGTTTGCGAAAGAAATTTATTTTCTTAAATATCCATCGTGTCTAATTTGTATTCTCAGCGGAATGGAACGTTAGAATAGCAGTAAAACGAGAGTTTTTGGATGGTTTGTTTTTTCTTTCTTTTTCTTTTTTCTTTTTTTTACCGCCACCGCCAATTTTGAAAATTGGTTAAATGTAAAATTTTTTATTTCTCATCGTAGTTCGGAATATACCGCTCTTTTTTTTTTTCTTTTATCTCCTTCTATTTTTCCACCCTTTTTATATTCGAAATTTACATTTCATCCCGCTCACGTTTCCTTAAAATGGAGTAAGAGGATAAATGGAGAATAATTAGTTATATTTCACTAGGTAGATACGTACGTTTTATAATTAAACTTGACAATGATAAGATAAATGACGAGATATCTTTTTAAATAAAAATATTTTTCCTCAAAGGTACACGTCACGCGATGACACGTGAAATTTGAATTTAAAAATATGCGATAAAACGGTACGTCGTGAAACACGGGCCAAAAATTATTTTACGCGAGCGGAATATAATCTGAAATAAATTTGACCAAATTTGACCGTTACATTATAAATTGAAGCCTCGATACCAGACACATATCAAATTTGCTCGAATAACCTACTAATCACTACGGTAAGAAGGAGTTAAAAATAAAAACAAATAAAAAAAATCTCCAAAACGAATAGTCAAAAGACATACGACGTTATCGCATATCATACCGGCACATGAAATCGCACCGTATTTCCAAAAGCCATTTCGAGAGAGGTTTCCTTCGTTTTATATAAATTTTTCTCAACACCAAAACGATATGAAATATCCGATAAGCAAGAACGATACAAACTTATTACACTCTCCTACTTCACCCTTATTTACAATATTTTCGAGGTCCAAACTAAAACAATAAATGCTCACTTTCCCGATCGATCGAACTTCATTGTGCACCGCTAATAACGCGACCCTTTGTCGAGTATTCTCCATTGTCTCTCTCTCTCTCTTTCTCTCTCTCGTTTTCCCACCATTTATTCCTGTCTTCGGCCCTCTTAACACGACTTCTCCAGCAATAACAAGCGGCCATTGTCTTGGCCCCGGTTTTATTAAAACCGCCCTCGGTGGCGTCACACGGGGGCCAGATTTTAAATCTATATATCGTCTGTATATATATATATATATATACAGTGAAGAAAGCGCAGCCGTGTAACGGCATCGGACACGCGATATATTTCCCATGCGGTTTACGGAGGAGGCGTTCGTTCGAAATACCTTGCCCCTGGAAAAAAAGAAGAAGAAGAAGAAGAAATTGTTCAACCGGCCCATCGACCCTTGAATTAAGTAGAGTCGAGTATCTCCTTTCCTCCTTGTTTACCTTCTTCTTTTTAATATTATTATTATTATTATTATTATTATTATTTTACTTCTCGTGTTTCGCGCGAATAAAGTGTACTTTAGAAAGAGAGGTTGTTTCTCAGGGAGGAAGGGAAACAGTTTGGTGGAATGTAAATGTTTGAGTTGAATTTTTCTAAGGTTTTTTTCTTTTTTTTAGGTGGTTGGAAGGTTTTTGGAGATTAGTTTTTGACATTGACTCTTTTCTCGGAAGGAAATCCATGGATGCATAATATGAACATCCTCGATGTATTTTACGATGTCGAGAGTGTGTATCTCGTATCGATTTATTTTTATCTACTACAATTTCAAAGTTTATTATATTCATCCACACATCCCTGAATACAATGTGCGTTGTTATTATTTCTCTATTCGTATTTTTATCACGCCTTTTCACTCGCGCCGCAATTTCAGATTTATTTTATATTCGATTTTTATCTTGAGAATTGTACGTATACATCCCCCTCGAGACGTGTCTTTCGAGTTCTGGCTCGAACGGTATCGATGAAAATGACGTATGCTCGTACCTTTGACAAAGAGTATCGAGGAAAATGGCCGTTTAACGGGAATTTGGAGGAGAGGAAGAGAGAGAGACACACCTTACACGAATTACTTTCTTCGGCGGGATTCGGCTTAAGCCTGTGAAATTTATTCGAACTCTTCACACGGGCCCGTATGCCGCAGGATGCGGCCATAATTTTGAGAAACGCCTCGGTTACGCCGACAATTCCCCGCGTAATGTCCTCGACAATTCATTCCCAAATGGCCCGAAACCCAATTCTTAGCCTCCCTTGCACAAATCTTACCCTGTGTGTGCACGTAGGGAAATTCATTGGCGCCACGTTTCCACCTGCTAATACGCGATTTTACGAGGGGATATTCGCCCGGGACGAGGCAAAGAACGATGGAACGAGGATTTCCTGGCCATTTGTTTTTAACGTTTTTCCTTTTAATGAAAATTAAAAGATGGAATTTTATCTCGTGCAAAAGGATAATTAAATCCGTCGAAATATAATTCGCGAAGGAAGAAGAAATCGATATGAAAAGAAATTCTCCAAAGTGATTTTACGGTTATTGGTGCAAAAATTGAGGAGAAGAAACGATTCGATCGTTGATTTCGCAATTGGCAGTAACGTGTATGTATGAAGAGAATGTAAATAACAATTCTATTTATGGGCTTGAAGTTTATGTAGATAAAGCTAAAGGTGCGACTCATATCTTATATTTATTTATGTGTGAATTGGCTGTCGCTGGGGACGCTGTTTCGATTCTGTTTTGCCCGTTCGAATCGTCGCGAGACGGTGCAGTGGAACAAAGGCTCGGGCACGAGCCACATCTATACAACAGTTTACTCCTATTTCCTTCGTTAAATATATCCTTTCTCCCTGTTACTTTTCCTCAAATTTCCCTAGTAGATAACAGTTGAAAATCTGTATAACAGTTTGTTCCTTTATTAACCTTTTGCGTATTTATATTCAAGAAGATTATCAATCAAGTAACAAGATACCTTGGAATCTAACACTAATAAAGGGTAATAGATACGAATGAAAATCTATATAACGCAGTTCCTTTATTAACCTTTTGCACTCATATTTAAATTTAATAAGAATATTATCAATCAAGGTAGCAAGAGTCTTTAGAATTTAATGTCAATATAAATATATATATAATAATAAAACGTAGAATGGCGACTACGAGTGCAAAGGATTAAAAAATATATATTCTTTTTCACTTTCAGTCTTGTTACTTTCACTCGAATCGTTTCGTAACCTAATAAATTAATTCGTATTTATATTTAAGAAGATTATCAATCAAGAGTCCCTAGAATCTAATACTAATATAAATATATATATATAATAATAGGATGGCAACTGTATGGCGACGTACGAGTACAAAAATTGAAATGTATGTTCTTTCTCGCCGTCACTTTCGGCAAAAATTTTGCCTAAATAGATAGGATTGAAAATGTTGAAATTGGAGCAGAAATGAAATGTCCCATGGTCGAGGAACACTTTTCTTCGGGGCGTGAAATTCACGTTTGAATCGAGGGCGGAATTATGTACACAACGGCGCGGTTACGCGCGCGCGAAGCAACGAAGCGCGCCGTGAATTACTGGATCCGGAGCAACGTTAATTTTTTAAAGCCTCCCGCTAATGTGATTAATGAGTTGAAAATTCAAACCGTGGAAATTGGAATAATTGGAATCGGATTACGAGTTGGAACGAATTTTGCTGTTATAGCGCGTGCAACATAGATTTCGAGGCTAGAATAATGGATTTCGATAGAACATTAATACGTCGAGGATATTGTTTGATAACAATGTAAAGTCATTCCCCAGTTCGCCCGGTAAATTTCTCCATACAAATTTTAATCGCGATGATATTAAATATAGGAATGTTATCGCGCCTAAACGCAATATGGGCTCGATCAAAATTTCAATCGCGATTAAAAACAAACGGATATTTCGTATAAGCTATTCGTTATCTAGACAAAGATATTCGATGGAAGGTTTTTCCAAAGAGCTCCTCTAACGAAACTTTTCAATGGATCTTTTTAAACGTTAGTTTTCTTAGATGCACGACGATGTGATTAAAGAGGAATTCGTTTCCCTCTAGCAACGATCGAATCAACGTGTCGATAAGTGTTTTGTCGGAATTTACGGCGCAAAAACTTTGCATATTCCTCGCCTACATCTCGCACCAGAATTGGAACTCGATCCGGCGAGAAGAAGAGTTTCATGGTGGAATAACGTTTCAATATACTTCTGGTGAGCAAATTTAAAGTTAGTGACAGCACCTGCTGGCCTTTATGAAGTTACTCGGGCCGTGCGATTGCTCCCGCCGTAAGTTGAAAGAGACAATTTTGCAGACGGTACACGATCTGCTTATTTCGTGTAACGCCTAAAAATATACCGAAAGATGTTTGAACAAATCTAGAAAAGTACAATATTTCGATAATTTTAAACAAGAGTCACGCACGTGTAATAATAATAATGATAATTTATCGTGAATTCTATTTCCCAAGACTCGAAGACCACATTTGCAACTACGTACAAATTTTCCAATTCCATCTCCGCTAAAAAGGGAAGAAAAAAAGAAAGAGGGGAAAAAAAGGAAAAGAAAATTTACTCGTAGAGAGTGGGCGGAAATCAGACGAGCTCGTCGAGGTTGCCGGTTTGATTACAAAGGAGGGAGAGGCGAAACTCAATTTATTAATTTCCCGGGCGTGCACGTTGGATATTTTGGCGCAGTATCCGGCATATCGATACACCGTTACAAATTATATTTGCAACGAGAACGCGCGCACAATTGCAAATTAGTAGGGGCGCGCGCATTCAGAAAATCCCACGGTGGCTGACCCGGCTGCTAAGCTAACCATAAACCTCGATTACACGTGGAAAATGCGGGTCCTCCCCGTTTCAGCGTGCGTGTGCAGCTGCACGAGCATTTGAACGCGTGTACATCACGGCCAGGTGTAACTGAGTGCGATCTTTAAAGGGATTTCAGGTGGTTAGAGGCTCGGTTGATGACTCTGCGGCCACGTTATATTGCGGTTATGATGGGATTTATTAAACTGGGAATAAAACGTTTCGAGATCGTTTGTATCCACAATCTCCCTTCCAAATTCTAATTTCTGCAAAAAATTGGACTTTTCGCTTCGCTTACGTATCGAAAAAAGGGGATAAAAAAAAGAAAAAAAGAAATATCGATCGAAATGAAAATGAAACGCTTCGAAAATTTTGTTGAATCTCGAGGGAAACAAATTTTAAAATAAACGCGATAATGACGTGAATCTAAATTCGAAGGATTCTCCGTGAAAGATGAGAAAAGAAAGTTGATCGTCAGAATTCTTTTAAGGTAACGATCCTTGGAATGAAAGCGTTGCTCCCAAGTATGTGCGCGTTCAACATCGTATAATCTTTTCCTCGATTCGATGAATTCTCTCTTCTCGCAGGCGACGAGAAACGTTGGCACGTTTGGTAAAAGCAAATGTTGCTGCGGCTATTTTCGTCTGCATCGACAAAACTCTGATGACGAAGTTGGTCGAAAGTGCAACTCTCCCGGAGATGCGTAACAGTCGTACGACGATATGACGAGGCGAGTCGAGCTAAATAAAATATAGTATATAAATAAAAATCATTGTGGCCTCGGTTTTTTAGAAAAAAGAAAACGTAAGGTCGAACCTAAGCTCCTCTAAGCTCATTTCATCCCTTAAACCGAGTGAAGACCAACCTCAATTATCGAAACAATTATCGAGAAATGGATAATTCTCCTCCCTTCGTGAAATTTCGTCAGTTTCGGGGTAAAAGTGTTGCGACGATTTGTTTTTGACCGGTTATCGCTCGAGCAGTCTCGAATTATTGGAGGAATTTAAAAGGGATTGGCGGAAGAAGTTCTTTACGAGATGGAAAAAGAGAAGATTGGAATTTTCTTTCTTCCTTCCCCCTTCCCCTAGAAGCCGAAGAAGAATGAGAGAAGATACTTTTCCCTAGGAAGTTTTTACCTTTATTTTATTACAAACGAACCGGTGGAAGAATCGGTATATCGAAAGTTTCTCCGATTATGGAGGAAAAGGAAAGTGAAATATGGGTGCGTAATTTTATTCCTGTGATAAAGTGAAAATCTCTTTCGAATTTAAACGTGAAAGTGTTAAATATTCGATTTCTTTTTTCATACACCTCATTCATTGTCTCGTAATAACACGTAACAATGCATAACTTCTACTTATCTAGAAAAAAGAGAGGGAGGAAAAAACGATTTCCACCGCGTCGCTATACAATTATTACTTTTTCTCGTGACGCATCTTCGTTTCCAGAATCGAAATATATATTTGAGCGAATATTATCTGGAAAATTCCGCTGGAAACGAGTCCCGCGGGAATTGCATCCCCTCTTCTATCCCTCTGATGCAGAGAACATCTGAGGGACGATAACAAAGCAGCCGGTGAAAATTCGCGAAACACCTGAGAGAAACTGAGGTTTGGTCGGGCGGCACGACAGAAAAATTCTCGTTTCTCGTCGGGCAACCCTTCTGAACAGTCTCTCTCTCTCTTTTTTTCTTTTCTTTGCTGCCAAATTACCGGCATTCAAAGTTTTCATTTATGACAGATATTCATCCGAGGCGCCTCGCATCCTTCACCTCCCCTGCTCGTTGTAACTGCTTTCGTTTCGAAACTTTTGAATTATACCTTACCTCGTTAACGTCGGCCCAAAGCGAGCTCCCAACACGGACTCTATTCTACGCTATATCGTGCCAACCCGAAAGAATGTCAAGGCTGTTGCTCGGTAATATCCATGCGAATCGACGACGGATCGACCGTCGTGTTTCCTTGTACGATACTTGATCGAACGAGAAAAAGCGAATTTCAGAGACGTTACAATAGGATTCCGTGGCGAAGGTCGCGTGGACCCCGTGGAGCCCCGGGGTCCACCGATCACGGATTCCTAAATTCTCCCTTAAACTTGTGCGATCATCGTACGTATACGATTTCCTGTCTCGAAATAGTGATCTCCGTTATTTTTCATTCGTCTTGTTTCAACAAAAGAGGAAATACCCTTACACGGTTTCGAAAAATAATTAATTTGTTAAATTTCGAATAGCAGGGAAATTAAATTTCGCAAAGAGTAAGGAAGTACATATCGCGATCGATAAGAAGCGATGGGGAAAGCTTCTCGGCGCAATTAAAGGGACAAAAGTCGGCCATCCGCTAACAAGACAGCGTCGTCCCGGTTTCTCTCGTCGTATCGGTTATTTCGCCCGATGCGGCACGGAACAAAGAACGATTGTATAATGCTAATACCAACGAGAACAAACACGTGCATTGGGAATCATAAGTGATTTCCCGTGGGGTATGGAGGCATCGTCGTTCGCATTCCGATTCCTGGTGTATGAAAGTCGAAGATTGGGGGCGGAGAGAAGACGAGAAGGAGAGTGTGCCCTACTTGCGGGCGGGAGAAGGAGAAAAATAGCCGAGACATCAGAGGGGCCGCGATACGACGACGTAACCTCATGGGGGAGGTACGAGTGTGCGAGGCTCGGTGCTGAAAGACGACACGCGAAACTTTGTTTGACCGAACGCTGTGTCGTTACTCGACTCGAGGTAATGCGTATTCCCTTTCCACGATCTTTGTTGCGCTCGATCGGTTACAACCGTTGTTATACTTTAATCACGTGATACGTATCTCTCGTAGCGTGCATAAATTCGCTGGCTTTTTAAAAACATGGCTTAAACGTATTTGTCCTAGGATCGAGCTATTTCCATCTCCGATGTTACTTTAATGTTACGTGAAATGCAATTTGTACCGTTCGATGCAGATTTTGCGATAATGACGACGCTTTTGCCGATAATTATTCGAATTGTTTTAGTTTAGGAAAGATATATTAAAATGATGTGGAAATTTGGGAATTCGATGGAACTGTCGCCAATATTTCTAATATTTTCGATGGGGGAGGGGAAAAAATGTATCTTTGTTTGCGGACGATTTTCTGGGCGCGACGATAAATTATGTAGCCGCTCGAAAAAGGATATTTCCAGTTCCCGCGGAACCAAGTTTCTCCATTTTGCGTTATGAATTAATAAAAGGTACGCAAGAAGACACCCTCGAAGTAATGGTAAAGAGGGTTATATGGAAAATTTCGGGGGAAACAAGTTTTCAAAGTTCATTTATATCTCTGTTCCTCGCGCCGCTCGATGCGCATAACAAATATTCGATTAAAACTTTCCTGTCCAAACATTCTTCCTCGCGATCCATTCCAAAAAATTCCCAAGCGTCAACTTTTTTTTTCTAATGCGCGTGATTAGACAAAACGATCGAAATAACGATCTGGGTTTTTCTTTTTTTTTTTTTTTCCTCGACAACTCTGCCTTCCAGAGTTGAAAAATCTTAATATTCTGCGAAACATTCGTTGGAAACTCGAGATCGTTCGAAGCGAGCAAGTGGGAATAATTCCTAGACTGCATTAGAAATTCCGTTAAACGTCGAAAGCTCGCAATCTCCTCTTCGCATTTCTTTTTTTTTTTTTTTTTATCAAAGGAATCGACGAACAATTTCGTTCCAGCCGCGTCAGCACCAAAGCGAGCACGCCGCGTACTCGATTTTAATGGGCGAAGATGGAGAGGAAATTTCATATTATTTATATGCAGGCTGACAAGGTGCGATACACGACAACGTATCCGCGAGCACGTACTTGGGCCTCCCCGCTATCGTGGCGGCGGAGCCATTCGAAATTCATGGAATTTCACGCGGACCGTGTTAGGCGAAGATTGGACAGAACCTCGATGCCATAAGTTCCGCTCTGCTTGCGCTTCTTTATGAATATTTTAAAGCGTTTTCTAACCGATATTTAGACTCAGCCGCGTTCCCGTTTGTTATCTTTAACCACCACGGGGACGCCGGCAAGACTTTGATGGAAAAATTGCATCGCGTTTGCGTTTCCATCCAGAATCGAAATGAAATTTATAACCGGAGTAATGGAATATCTTTTATCAATATTTCGCTCCAAGTTTTCCTCGTTCTTCCTTCGACCTTCGATGAGTTTTAATTTCGTTCATTCATTTTTTTTTTTTTTTTTTTTACGAGTACATCTTTATTATCGATATTTTAACTCGCTGCACAGGATTTGATCGAAGATCACGCGGAGCTGATATCATCGATATTTTCTTTTCAATTTAGGAAAAACTTTTACAGAGATTTATATTTGTGTTTCCTAGAAATTACATTTTTTTATAGGAAACTTCAACAATAATAATACCTGTAATCCCCCTTGATGCATTTCTTCGTTATAGAATTTATTTATACAGAATTTGTTTGCATATTATTAGTTTTGAAAGCCTGGATTCCGAGAATTTCCCTTTTGCCGATATTTCCTTTCTATAATACATCTTGATTCATTCTCCGTCGTCGAACATACGAAACGGGATCTCTTATTCAATCGCGAATAAGGTCAGAAGCTCCCTCCCCTCCTCCTTATAATTATCAATTTTAAACGCAATCTTAAACGGGGACTTAACATTCGGCGCCGATTTTCAAGGAACGATCAACGATACCTGATGGCTGTTTCCGAAACCGATTCCCCCAGGGAAATTTCGCGCACTTGGATGGCACACGAGCCGTGCCCCGGCCTCTTGCTCCCCCTCTCCCCCTCCTGCTGCCCAAGGGACTCCCTCCTCGACGAGGATCGAAACGATATCCCGAGGACAAACGTCGGTTATCGCGTTTTAATTAAGCCTTTATTATCCGCCGGTGAAAACTTGTTATTGGATAATTATTCCCAGCGTGAGGGAAAGACTACTTAACCAGGCCACCACTCGTCGTGGTGGGAAAGAGGGGGAGGGGGAGAGGAGAATGGGTGCTCTGAAAACCGAACCCTCTCTCGCTTCGGTCGGAGAAGGTCGTCAAAAGAAACCGTTCCTCTTTTCCGTCGTTTCTCTCTCTCTCTCTCTCTCTCTCTCGTTTCTGCTCGACTCTCTTTGCCGTTCGATCGTCCCCCTTCTCCCTCCCTCTCCTAGTCGCGTTCGTTATTTCTTCCTCGCGACGTCCCGTCTCCATCCCTCGACGAACTTTAAATTGGCAGAGCGCATTCGAGGGTGTTAATATCGTCCTCCTCGAGGAGGGCAAGAGAGGGGGTGCTTCCTTCTCCAAAGAGGCCGCCGAGGCCGAAAACAATTTGGAAAAGTCTCGATCTCTCTCTCTCTCTGTCCTTGAAATTTAAAGAAAGGAAAAAAGGGAAAAGGAAAGGCATTTCTTTCGGGGAATAAACGAAACGAAACGATGGAACGGGAAATTTTGAATGGATTTTTTTCCTTTTTTCTTTTGATCTCTTGTAGATTGATGATCGTTTATCGAGATATCGTGTAGATCGTCGTGACAGGAATTAGAGATTTTTGAGGGTTAGGGTTATCGGTAATTCTAACTGTTATAACTGAGGAAGAATAGGAAAGAAAAAAAAGAAGGAAAATAACGTTTCGAAATCGAGCGTAGTAGTCCGAAGGGGACGAAATATCGGGGCGAATATGATCCATGAAAATCAACACGAAGGTTAAACAAACATGTTTACCGTGGGGAAGAAGACCGTAAACAGCACCACCTCTGTGCCAAACCGCAAGGCCCTGGCAGGTATCGCTGCCCTTGCGTTCATGGAATAATTAATATCGTCTCGGAGGAGGCGGAAGATCTGTGCAATGCAAATAGTCGCCTTTGACTATGAGCGTCAGTGACAACATCATCACAGGAATATTCGCTATTACACTAATGGAATATCAAGAATTCGATAGGTTACGCGGGCAAAGAGATCGACGATCGATCAGTTTGCGCCACCCTTCTGATGAAATTGATCGAAACGATATCGTTGACGTTGAATGGGTGGGGAAGGGATGGAAGGGGATTGGCGGGGAGGGAGAGAGAGGGAGAGAGAGAGAGAGGGATAATACGCGTCACGCTTCGTTTACCTCTTTTTGAACGGGGAGCCCGGAATTAAACGTACGCGCACATCCTGAAAAGCTTAATTACATTTTATCTGCAACCTAGATTTTAATGAAATATTTTCCCCGGTACAAAGTCGTACCTTATCGTTTGTGCTAATATTACGTTTCCACGTGTAACCGCGGGACCAAATTGCCGTGAAAAATCAAAATGGACGGAAATAATGGGCGAAACGAGCGTTTGATTAATCCCTTTTTTTTTTCTTCTTCTTTTCCTTTTTCAAATGAAATTCGAATATATATATATAACGTGGATTATGGATCTGGAAATTTCCGGCGAGATGATTTTCCAAGATGGTTTGGTTACGCGTGTGCGTAACTTAGGTTAGGTTAGCGAGTCAAATTAATTTACAATGGTTCCATATTATCGCGTAACGCGAGACTGTTCGATTCATATTGTTTTATCGTGATACGCACGCGAACGTTTCTCACGTTCTCCCACTTTGTATTCCCACGGTCGCGTTAATTACCGGCTACCGTTTTAACGTAATATTATTGACGTTTGCGCAAGATCGACGAGGAGAACCGTTTTGATTTGAAATATATAATTTCGCCCACGATTTATAATCTCTCTCTCTCTCTTTCTCTTGTTAAAATCGAGCCACGTATCTCTAAGAGAAAAAATTGTCGTTGAAACGAGTAAAAAGTTATCTTATTCAATTCTAAAAAGTAGTAGTGCCAACTCGCTTCCTTCGTTGAGAGGAAAGAAAAATTTAACGATTTCTCGAATTCCTCTCGAAAGAGCGTTCGTTCTTCTTTCGAACGCAATTTATTTTCAATTATTCGGTTTCGGTCGAATCAGATTCGAGCAAGAAGAGATTCGAAACTCGACTAGGGACGAATCGAGGAGGGGGCGGGTGTCGGCGAGAGCGACAATGGTACGGCCTCTCGTTTCCAATCCTCGATAATTCCTGATTACAGACGACAGAGGGGATAGGTGTGGCAGAGGCCGAGCAGAGTGGGCCGAGTGGCGCGCGATTTAAAAGTAATTATGGCCGCCTTATTTATGTCGCCTCCGGGTATCGGGTTTGGGTCCCCACTATTTCATGGGGATTTAGGACGGGCAATTAACAGATAAAATCTCCCGCTATTTTTCTCCCGCCCAGAGTCTCACTTCCTGGGGATGTCCGGCCAGTACACGCCGGTAACAATTTATACAACGTTAAACAGCCCTGCTTAAGCCTTCCACCCCTCTCCAATCCTCTCTTTTTCTTTTCTTCCCTTTTTTTCTCTTCTTCTCTCTCTCTCCTCCTTGATCCTTCTTGATTTATCCACGATTTTAATTCTCTTTAGCGTTGCTTCCGTGGAAAGAGGCCGGCCTTCCTTTTTTTCGCTCGCTCGCGAGATTATAGAATTCTCCTTTTCTCTCCTTTTTCTTCTTCTTCTTCTTCCGATGTTGTTCGTAATCATTTCCTAATCATTCCGGGAACGGGATAATTAATACAAAATTCTTTCTTTGTTCAAACAATTGTGAATCAACACAGTCCACGAATATGTGCATTCTGAGAAATGTTGAGACGAGCAAGAATTTTTTTCGCTTCTCTCGTATGTTGCGTCTTCGTTAGAATTACGTGTTATTGCACAATTGAAAACGAAGAGGAAATCGAAATGGTACTTTCCTTTCCTCGATTCCGATCGAGGAATCAACGGACGAGATTTGAACGAGTTTCTCGGGAAGAGAATTATCGTAAGGATACGAAACGGCCCGTGGAAGGTGTAGCTGGTTGAGTATCTCATTTTTGAGCCACTCGAGGGTTCAGAGTGGTGGAAACGGTACGGTTATTTCTCGAGGATCGGTAATGCAAAAATAGCGAGTGAACGAGTCAAGGAATTCTCGAAGGATCTCATCCTTGCTCTTGAACGTTCTTGCGTACCAAGAATCTCGACCAAGATCCGTACTCGTTAAACGATACAGAATTACGGTTTACGGTTAAATTAATCCTCGTGTAATTTATTTATTTCTATGAAGGGTTATTTTGCGGAGTTTGCCGATTTTTCTATTTATCATTATCTCTCTCTTTCTCTCTCTCTCTCTCTCTAAAATTGATAATTGGATGATGTTTCGTGAAATATTTTTTTCAATACCGTGATAAAAAAAGTTGGATCATCAACGTCGAGAAAAATCATTCGAACGGGGGTAGGTTGGATAGGTTGATTGACATTTATTTTTTCGATGAGCGAAAATTGCATCGATGTCACGAAACGAATTCTCTTAATTTCTGGTCATTCGTCGGCAAAAAAGTGAATATATTATCGATAAATAACTATCCGTCATCGATAAATACGTTTTACATTTATTAATTCACTTCCAAATAACGAATGCAAAATTTGTTTGAATTTTCATTGCATTTAATTCTAATTTAAAATCTATGTATAAATTTGTTTTTTAATTTTTTTTTAATTTTTTTTTTTTAATATCACGACGATATCAAATATTATACGCATATAATTATAGAGTTAGTTCGACCGATTATTTAATGTTATCAGCAGAAAAAAAATATTCGTATTTTATCTTTCGTATAAAATATTTTTCATAAATTTCGCACAAGATTAAATTAATGCGGCATGCGGAGCTCGTATTTAATACAATATTCTTCTGGAATTTGTTTAACATAATGAATAAGTCGTTGGAATATCGTAATACCTTTTCGCATATTTAATAAGCAAAGTAATTGCTTGAGCGTTTATTAAAAATTCTAGAAAAAAAATTTATATTTATAAATTATATTCTCGAAAAGAACAAGTTTTATAAAATTCAAGTTTTTCAACTATCTTTTAAAATCCCCCTTTTTCTTTCTCTGTTGTTGAAAACATTTTTTTATTTTTACGAAGGAACGATTCCATTAAAAAAAAAAAAAAATAGATAAATAACTTGTAAGAAATTAATAGCCTTTGCTAGACAATTTTTATCTAAAAATTATCTTTCTACCTAAGATCTTGTCCTTAAACGAAAAAGAAAAAAGTGTTCGTTTGGGTGAATGAATTTCTCTTTAAAGATAATTTTTCTCTCGTCGAATAACATAAGTCTCCCCGTCGTGTGTTCCGCCATATTGATTCAAGTTTTAACCGCGTTATTACCAAGAGTGTTTCGAAACTCATAACGTATTCACTTTGAGTATGAAGTACACCAGATAATTATCAATTAATAATACGTAATATCTTGCAGGCAGTAAGTACCCTGTTCAGACATTGTGCCGATGTACCAACTGATAAAATTATTATTATAATATTCGTGAATAAAGCCCGGTCTATCTATGGTATAATAATTGAAATATTGTTTGTCTAATATTACCAGGGTACAATATCGCGCATCCTTCAAACCGTAAACCGAATATTTTCTAAAAGTAGAATTTATTGTTAACGTGATGTTTAACGAGTATATATATGTATATACACGAATAGAAAGAATTTAATTAACGTTATTGGAAATTATTAATCGCGACGTCGATTATATATTAATACGAAATAGTAATTGTTATTATTGGGAGAATAATAAATGAAGAAGATCGATCCGAAGTGACGATTCGTGAAATATTTCGAGAAAATTAATTGAACTTTATCGCGAAACGATGAAAATATATCGAGACGTGGGCGATCTAATATAATGGTTAATTAATAAACGTAAATTCACTCGTCGAACTCGTTGGACAAATTGATTAATCGTCGTGAAAAATATATTTATTTCTCGATCGAACTAATCATTTTATTCTATTCCTGTTTCAGGTAAGTAACCTCAACCCTTCGTGCCGAGACTCGTACGCGAATTTATTCGGAAAGGGTGAGTATATATATGAAACGAATAAACGTCGAATTTCTTATCTCTCAGATAAGATACTTGTCACGTTCGCAATATTATCTGTCGAACGATAATTTCTTTTTTCATTGGCGCGAACGAATGGTGTAATCGTGGAGGGTTCGAAAAACGACCGCAAAATGGAATACGTGTATACGTAACGTATTTAATTAACGGGATAATATTATTGGAACGTTGAGTTGTAAAACGATTTCACGAAAAGTTGTGCGCCGCGTATTGATTAAATGACGTTTCAAAAATGGAATCATCGTGGAAATTTTCCATGCAAATACGTTCCAGTGCACCCGGGGTCAACAAACATCTCGTTGATTACGTATGCGTGCGATATAACGGCGACGCAATAATTGTTGAGTAGGAATTAATAATTAATTCACCGGCCGACAGCCCGTCGATAGTAATATGACAAACGGCTGGATTTGTCGTACGATCGAAATTGTTATCCCGTTAACGAACGCGATTTACAATTAAATATTATAATGCCACGGTTGTTTTTAATAATTGATTCGACGATTGGCCCCGCGAATAAATATTTGCCAAAGCTGCGTGGATTACGCAGTCGTTTTCGCGGTATCGGTACACTGGCTCGTTACGGTCTCGTTCCTTCCGATTCTTTCCGATTCAAGCCTCGTAACGAACGATTTCGTTCCAGTTTCGTTCGAACCGTTATCCTTTTTTTAAAGTATTCGCCTCGTCGATCGATTTCCACGTTTTAATTTTCATTTCTCGACGCGACACGGGATATTCTTCTCCCGTAATGTGAAACGTGAGAATTGGACGAAGAAGAAGAAACAAATTTGTACCGCGAAAGATAAGTAACCGGTTCACCATCGGTTTCTTTCGAAAATCGCAGAGAAACGGAAACAAAAGGTATGTCTCGATTCGGTGAATCGTATCGTGCACACGGCATAGGTTCAGGAGGAGGGTTTGAGAATCTGGAAATTTCGTGCCCTCGGGTCTCAATTATGGAACAAACGCTCCCTCCTCGAAACTGTCGATGTAAACAGCGATTTTCTAGCTGGCTGTACACAGAATTAAAAGCACTCTTGAGGACTCGTTCGAACGAACGAGGCGGCTGTTTAGCTTGCCATTTCAGGAACGCCAATATTTGCGCGCTTATCGTTTCCTTCGAGTATCCTTTTTTTCCCCCCTCCTCTCTCTCTCTCTCTCTCTCTCTCTCTCTGTTTCGTTCTACCGCGGAAGGGGAAGAGGAGGAGGAGGAGGAGGAGTTATCGGTGATACGTATCGGGGAGACGAGACTTACCGGGAACGTTTTCATTTAAATTTGTGTATCGAGAACGAGTGACAGTAACGTTATGCACGGGGAAGACGAGGCGAGACGGGGCGAGAAGGAGGAATGAATAATCAATCCCGAGAAACCAGTTTGTCGAACGATCCGAATTTGTGGGGGGTGGGGATAGTTTTTGAGGAATTGGAGATTAATTTTCCGACAAATATTTGCGAAGATGGATTTCGTCGAATATTTTTTAAAACGCCGTGTAAATACGAGGGGGATCGAAAAATCGGCGGTGATGACAGATTCTTGCCACGATGTTCGAATCACTCTCCGCTTGTTTCTCGTTGCACGGCGGGTTTCATATCATCATATCATTTCATACATCGATGATGGTTTGTAGGCCTCGAGTAGCGCGTGACACTCGCCCTTGAACAAACAGAGACAAAAATGTTGGAGAGCTTCTCGACGTTCCACCACCCTCCTTCCTTCCTTCCTTCCTCTCCCTCTTTGCAAATTGATGTCAATGGCAGGGCGCCTCTCTCTCTCTCTTTCTCCTCCCCTTTCTATCCCAGGAATCATGGTAATTGCGAGACGAAACGAGCGGGTCGTTCGAAATCGACGACCATCGGTGATGGCTAGGCAACCGGCCAACGTCGAGAGTTCAACGAACTTGGCGATTCCGCGGGATCATCCTGCCAACCATCGTTCCCCTCTCGATCCCTTCTCTCCCTTTTCCCATTTTTCGACCATCGATCTTTTCTTTTTTACTTTTTTCTTTCGTTCGAGGGAGCATCGAGTTTCGAGGGAGGAAAGGTCGCGATCGTCTTAACGAACCTATGTCTCGAGATTTCGAAACAATTTCTATCGCGCGGATCAGAGTCGAGGGAGAGATTTTGCCCATTGTCGAGTCCTTGCGAACTCGTAGATTGCTCGTGCGTCGGTTGAACCTCGTCGTAGGCCGTTCGATTAATCCGATTATCGGGAAAATGTGGCGCTTTCGCAACAACCACTCGAAACTCGTTCCATTGTGCGTCTTAGGGGAGGAGCGCGGAGTTGGAAACTTGGTACAGTCGCGGCCCTTCGTTTATTGGCCCTTTAAGTTAACCGATGAACGTTTAAACGAGAAACGTTTATCGTATATGACGTTTTTTCTCCCTCTCTCTCTCTCTCCAATTAAAAAGTTTTAGACTCGTCTCGTGCGATTCTTCTCTCTCGGAGGAAGCGATTTTTACCCGCCAGAAGGATCGATGAACCCTTTTAAATCGAGCGAAAGTTGCATAAATATTCGTTGCTTTTTTCTTTCCTCCTTTCGCTCTTCCCTCTTTGAATTTTTCATATTTTTAGAACGAAAGAGTTGGTCCGGTTTTCGAGATTCGAGATCGTTGAATCCCTCCCAATTTCCCACGTAACTCGATCCAACA
Organism: Apis cerana; assembly: GCF_029169275.1. Classification (NCBI taxonomy): domain Eukaryota; kingdom Metazoa; phylum Arthropoda; class Insecta; order Hymenoptera; family Apidae; genus Apis; species Apis cerana. Next base: position 5,593,895 of record NC_083867.1, on the reverse strand, counting down.
AGCTTCGTCGGAAAATAGTTTTTCTAGATTCAGCAATATACCGAGCTCCCTCCCCTCGAGACTTTTTACAATATTTTCTTAAATTCGAGGTAACCGTTGCGGCAAATGACTTCCCCGGCAATTTCTTCCCACGTCGAGGATGAATGCGTTTCAATTAACGGTGGTTCTTGAAGCTTCGTTATCGAATTCCGCCCAGACGTCTCCCCTCCTCCCCCTCCGTTTCTAAATCTCGCCGAGCCTTCGACATCGTCGAGGCTTTCCTTATTTCGCCACCGCTCATAAACGCGACATACGCCGCCCTTTCTCCTTTCTCGTCCAGTGCGCGCGTTATTTTCCCCGGTTTTTAAGAAAAACTAGCAACGAATCTTGCCCATCCCCTCGGTTGTCTCGGTTTTCCAACACGAATATCTCGTTCCATATCGAAATTGGCTGCCTTCCCCTCGCGCGTCGCGCAAAGATATTCGCGGGAAACGCCACGACTTTGTATTTACATTCCCTCGAACTCGCGGCCGTGCGAGGCAATTTCCATTTCTTTCGACCGGCCTTTTCCAGAAACACGTCGCGGCCACGATTCCATCCTCTTTCTCGAACGGCTATCCTCCCCGAAATCGTCCATTTGTTTAACCAGAGAGCGTTTCCTTTTGAAGAATCGCGAGGAAATGGAAATAAAAAATTCTCTATTAATTCGAGTTAAGAGGATGGAGGATATTTCTTAATTTACGAATAAAGTAGGCTCATTCCAGATTTCCAGAAATGTCTGTCGCAACGTTCTGAATTCGTTCGAGAGTCGTCGTCTTTATCGTCGCGTCTTAAGCGAGGTTAAGAGATATCGGGAGCAGCTGGCCTCGAATAAAACTCGCGGAAGATCGACAAAATTCGAGGATCAGTCGTTTCTTTATTCCTTTCTTCCAATCACCTTTTCGATTCGCGCATCCCCTCCCCCCTTCTTTTACGCGCAGACGCAGGCGCTTAATTGCAAGCAAATCTTCCAAATTCCCCCTCCCCTTGCTCTCCCTCCTCTCTCGCGAAAATATCCACGTACTCGCTGCCGGTATCGCCGGGGGGATAACTTTTATTGGCACGTGCTGACGTTTCTCCGTACGTCGGATGGAACGAAGCACGAGCGACGAGCGGTGCGTGCCGGTGCCGGCCCGATTATTGCCGCCACCAGGGGGGCGTTCTCGTTTTTATGCCGGACAGGATTTCGAATTGGCTCCGACTTCCCCAACTGTTCCGATCTTACGGCACGATAACGGCAACGAGGTTCGAGCTTGCTCGCGATTTATGGCGGACTCCCCATCCCCTACCCTCTTTCCGCTGGCCGCGTCGAAAACGGGTAACCGCGAGTACCGCGAAATTGCGTTCCGCCAGATTATTATTGTCGGAGGATCGATACTCGACGCCGCGTTGTTGTTACGTTGGGAAGAAACGCGAAGGTGAAATTGGTGATCGCGAAACTGTGTTGCTAATTTCATTATCGGCTGCGCGAGACGATCGTCACTTGCGAATTCTGAATCGCTTGCCTTGCTTCGTGGCGCCATCTGTGAAACGGCGTTCTTTCGGTTTTTCGGGAAGAGAGATACGGATCATCGCTTTCAGTTGGAGAAAATTCAAAGTGCCTGATCTACGTAACAAAATCTGGAATTTGATGGAAAGAACTTATTTACGCGCCTAGTGATACACGATGTTTGTTGTTTCAGGAAGCCTCTTTCCAATATTTATTTGCGGAATGTTCCTCGAGGTGCATTTTTATTTCTTACTTCTTATTGGAATCATTTTTATCGTGGAGAGAATTTTTTAACGACAGTCAAACGTTAACAGCTCTTCTGATGACGGTTCGCGGAGTTTCTCGAGAAACGAGTTCATATTAAACTACACCTTTCCAGTCCCATCAAATGGACAAAAGAACTTTGTTCGAGTGAAGTCCAGGCTCCGCGACAGTTCTATTCCTCTCAAGATAAACTGCGTTTTCAATGCAGTTGACCTCGATAACGTCCAACGTCACTGGTGGCTGCAGTCTTCATCTTTCGAGTCAAAATTACCACCTCTGAATCTCTTGAGCCAAGATCTTGGACGATCTCTAATACTCCCGTGAAATCTCTCGTCGCTTTTTTTGAATAAACGAAAAAAAAAATTCTCCCTTTGGTAATGAACGGTGAGTTTCGGTAAAGTTTTAGCAAAAGACACTGCACCTAACGAAACGTGCCTTAAAAAAGGGACGATCGAGACCGATGCCAATTTACTCGAATTATCCAGAATCTCTTCATTAACCGTCCACCAACTTGAGAAGAAGAGGAGAGGCGATGTAAAGGGAATTGCGCGCCTCGAAAACGCAATTATCAGCAGCGTGGATGGATAGCGCGGCGTTTTAACAGGAGGTTGGTAGGCGCATTAGCCCGCAATAATTATTATTTATCGGGGCGGGCGTAATATTGGCCGTTAACGGTGGGGAGAGGTTGGATCCAATTGATTTCCGGGAATTTATCGCGCGCCAGATTTTCCCTTTTGTATCTGCCCCCCCTCGCCCAATGGATCCCCGCGGGAAAACGGTGGCGGTCCGCCGGTGTAAATAATAAATTCCCAGCGAATAATAAATCAGCAGCCCGGTTGACCGGTTTACAAGCGAGCGAGAGGATCGGGCGTGGAATCGTTTTCATGCGCCGGACGGCAATGACGCGGACGAGCGACTTCTCCTCGGCGAGCGTTGTTTTCGCTTCGGTTTAATGAAACTCGACCAACGCCGCGCATCGCCGCACCCGTGTAATCGTGGTTTATTCTACCGATCGATCGATTCTTCTCTTTTTTCTCTCTCTAGCTTTTCATTCTCTCGGGTAGATTTGGTAGATTTGTCAAGAGAGGGGGAGGGATACGTGGGTGATTTTAACGCGTTCGAGAAAGCGTTATTGGTGTTGTTGAATGAAAAGTAGGAAGGTTGGGAGAATTGGGAAGGTGAGAAAGTTAAGAGGGGCTCGTTTATCGTCCGCCCGATCCATCACTGTCCTGTTCTACTTGATCGATTATTGGCCCGACTTATTATTGGGTCGTGTCGCTATTTATTAATCAGGGATGGGGGCAAAATTTTAATGAGCGAAATGTTACCCCGGCAAGTTTGCCGATGCTCCAAGCGTCTCGAGCTGATCGACCGTGACACGAGTTAAATAATATTCGTATGTTAGACGAAATTGCAGTTTTCGCCAATATCCACGAATAATCGTGTCGAGAAGTATACGATAAATTGGGAAATATTTTATAAACTCGAGCTACTCTAAAGTCGATTTTTCGTTTTATTTCTTCTCACCTCATCCGTGTTACATTATCTCTCCGTTTATAACTTTGTCTGTACGCGCATCGTTATTTGACGATCGCGCTTACCGCAATACGATTTCCCGAGATTCTTGGACCGAGGAAGACAGAAAAGCGGAACGCGTGCGAAATTAACAGGAAGACGTGTAATTCCAGATGGCGCGACACGCGCTCGATTTAACGAGCCGAGCCACGTCCTGGGATAAACTCTGCCAGGAATGGAATAACGAGCTCGTCATTTCTGTCGTCATGCGAATCATCATGCGAATCGGTCTCGAACAAGAGAAACATCGAATAGATCCCGGGGAAGATAATTCTCTCTTACCCCTCCCCTCTCCTTCCAAGCTTAACAACCTGCGAAAACTCGTCCAGCTAGCTTTCCAGAAGGGATTATCCGATGGAATTGAAATGCGTCGAGAGAGAGAGATCGGGAGGCGACGAATGGAAAAACGTGCGCAGGGTGTTGCTTATCTGCTTACACGAATCCCTTAGAGAACGGATGAAAATTCCTTGCTCGGATGAATTTTCGATAATTGATCGAACTTGACCGAAGTTCGTTGCAAAAATACGTCGTCTCGCGGAACGAAAGAGAACGTAACAGAAATTCCTTATCGATCACGATATCCCTCTCCCTCTCTCGTTTCCAGGGGATCGGTGTCGAACGATAACGTCGAACGTCGGAGAAGACGGATGAGGGCGGGAGCGAGGTAGGGGGAGGCGAATGGCGAATTACGAATTCGGAAATTCAGCTTCAGCGGGAGATGGTGCAATTCTGGGAACGGGGCCAGAGTTAACGAACTGTAAATTTCGCCAAGTTCGCGTATCCTTTTGAGGCGGTGCGAGATGCGAGAGGCGTCGAGAAGGTGCGAGCTAAGAGGAAGCGGAGGAAATGCACCGCGAATGGATTCGACGGAGAATCGGCAATCGGGATTCCCCGTCATATTCGTAGCCCGGTTTACGTGTGACTCGCTTTCTCCGTCGATTTACTTGTCCGCGATCGAGGGCCATTGTTCGTTGGTCGTCTTTAAGAATCGTCTTTAAGATCGTAGAGGAGGAGATACAGTCAAATACGGGATTGAGAAGATTCTTGGTGGATCGTTGATCGCTCGGAATGGAAATTTAATCGTCCTCGAAGAGCGCGACGACGATGGAGCAGAACGAGTATAAAATGGAGGAGGGAGGGATAGCACGGTATGCGGTCGCAGTTGTATCTACGCGGAGCGGCTACGACTGAGAAACTTCCGTTTCCCAAGGAATTCCGTGGGAAACGAGCCGCCCGCTTTTACGCGGGATTGTTTAGATGTTGCACGGCAAACTTTCTATGTAAATTCGAATTTGAATTTCCTAGGATATATTAATAAAGTTTATATTAAACGCGACTCCGAACCGTGGCTGGGGAGGGAGAGGGTAAACGAACTTGGAAATTATCCATTGGAGAGGGGGGAGGGGAGTGTTCTGCCTCCTATCCTCCCTTTGGGGAAAATTCTTCTAATATCTGTATAACACGATGTATCCCTGAACGAGGGATTCTCTTTTTTCTTTCTCTTTTGTCTTCTCGATCGAAACGTTCGACTTGAAAGAGGAACGCGAATTCCATTTACCGATAATTTAAATTATTTGCCCAACTCGGCTGGATCGATCGATCGTCGTCAAGGGTAATTAATTAAGGAAAGAAGGGAAGGAATTAAATTTGGAAAGTTTAGGGAGCGAATTTGTATCGAGTTAAAAGCTATTTTTCGAGAAAAAGAAAATTTCCCGTGGAAACAAAAGAGGAGGGAGGGAGGGAGAAGAGTTTTCGAGCTTGAGTTTCAGAACCTTCGATTCTCGACTCTTCGAGTCAAATATTGATCGTAAACAAGTAATTTGTACGGAGGAAGGGGGGAGGGGGAGGCTCCTCTTCCGAGATGAAACGAGGGGAGGGAAGGTGGTCTCAATTTTCATGTCGTTAGAGACGCGGCCGTGGATATTTACCGACCGCCGCTCTTCTTATTCTTCTCCCCTTCCTCCTTCGTATTCGAACGGATCTTTGACAGTGACGGATGCACTTGGAATAAGTCCCGGCGTTCTTCTTTCTTTTGGCGCAAAAATCTCGGGTAAAAAGTCCATCCCTCCCCGGAAGAAGCAAGGAAGGAAGGAAGAAGAAGAAGAAAAAACAGGAAACGTTTATTATTATCGATGCTCACTTCTGTATCCGTTTCTTGGAATTTCCTTCTTCCTTTTATTTATTTATTTATTTATTTTCTTTTTCAGTATTTGCGAGGGAAAATATTGCCGTTGCTATCAAATCGATGGGATTTTGAACGAAAGAATAGACACGAGAGAGAGAGAGAGAAAACGGAATTATCTCAAAGAGCGACGATTAACCAAATGATTTTTCGCGTCGAAAATTCACCTCGTTAGCGTGGTGAAAATTTCACAAGCTGGACACAAGCGGTTTTAATCACGAATCTGTCTCTGGTAGAAATAATGCAATCGTGGTGGGGTATAATTAAAACTTGGACAACGTGATCGATTCGTCGAATGCCCGGTTTTTCGCTCGGCGAGACCATCTTTGTCGTTCACTCTCGATCTCGATCTCGACACCGAAAACCGTAGCTGAATGCAATTTACCTGCGCGCCTTTTCGTGAAATTCATCCCTTTTAACGAAATCATTCCTCAAATATTTAATTTCATTTATCGGAGCGGAGATAATCGAGTGGATAAGTCGAGACGACAACGCCTAAAATTACCCCCTTCTCTCTCGTTTGTCTTTTTTTCCCCTTTCCTCTTTTTCTCGTTCCTCTGTTCCCCCGTTGAGAAGGAGAGAAGAAACGAAGAAAGTAATTACAAAGACAAAGTCTCGAGACTTATCTATCGATATAAATTCCATGGAAAATTACTAATAGTCCAATACCCGGTGGTGAGAAGAAAAACGCGTTCGAATCGATTCTCCTTCTTCTTAACGAAATTATTATTAATATTATCTGCGTTGTTATAACCACGATGATATTTCGACTTGATTCGCAATCAGGGGTCGCGTATTAACGGGGCGACAGTCGCAGAAGAGGCGCGTCACCGCAGATGGATTCCTTGTCTCTAGCCATTATCGTTATACACGCGCAATTTAGCAGGAGGCTCGCTTGCTACTCGTGCTACGTGCACGGTTCCAAGGTGCGTTCACGGGTTCACAGCTCGTTAACCAGGCCTGTTGTGGAAATTCTGCTAGGACCGGTACCTCGACAATGTCCTTCGGGCAACTTCGATCCGCGAACGATTCTCTCTAATCCCGCAACCGGGCCGGAATCGATCCAGACGCCTTTCTTTCACGCCTCGGAGACGCTTGCCGGATGAACGAGCAAACAACTCGAGAATTTCCTAATTATTTTATTAATGTTAACGCTCGCGTGATTCTCATTCAACGACAAACAACAGTTGCACGAGGATCAATATATTTCCTTTGATATTTCAGTTGAAGAATACGAATATGGAAAGCTTCGAATTTTCGAAACGATCGTTTTAACGATTTTTCTACAAATGTAAGAATTAAAGGATATATTTTCTAATATTTTACAACTGGAAAGAAATATGAAAATTTCAGAAACTTTAATTTTCGAAACCAAACGGAACGATCGACCGTGCGGTATCAAGTATTAATACGACGCGGCAACTCGCTACAATCTATATTTATCTTGAATTGAGATTATTCGAAGAGTTAAAAATAAGTGGTAAACTGCTATTGTTACGAGCAGCCTGGTGATAACCATCCCCCGTCGGATTTGTTGTAAATAAATAAAATTGGTACACACACACATATATATACAAATATACGCGTGGAGGTACAACGTACCGCGGAGAGTTGTTGAAGGAATACAAGGAATAACCGCAAAAACGGAATAATGTAGGCATAATTTCAGGCGACAAAAGCCTGGCAACGTTATCTCCCTAATTATCTCGATTGTTCGATCACGAGATGTAAATTCAAATTAGAACTAAATACGTTATAATTTAATTGTAGCGTTAATTACAACCGACTGCTAATTGCCCGCGCATTGTATGTAATATCGCCGTAAAATATAAAGCGCGGCGGCCTGCCGCACCGCGCGTAATGCCGAGAAGATTACGCGGTGATGCGGAACTCGGGATCGGTTCTAAAAGTACACCCTGGTACAGTTGTTATCATCGATATCATCATCGATCGGGCCGCGTTATTGCCAAGTTTACCGAGCGATCGGTAAATCGCCATTATCCTCCCCTCGAAAATTATTCCGAAATTGTTCGATCGAGAGAGAGAAATTCAATCAGAAATTCACCCTTCGTTGACACCTTCATTTTTAACGGGTCATACTCCCGACGAACATCCTCGAGATCTAAGAAACATCGTGACTGTCCATTCGATCAAATTGTACAACTCTCATCCACCCTTTCTTCCCCCCAAATTCGAAAAATCTCCCTTAATACGAATCTCTCGTCGAAATTTTACATCCGTCACCTTGCCATCTTCCTCCTTCCAGACGAAACAGCGGGAAAGAGCCGTATTCGGGACGAGGAGGATCGCGGCGAGGAGGATCGAGTTCGGAGCCGCGTCCTCCTGCGGGACGGGCAATAAACAAAGCGGGGGGTAAATCGTCGGCGGAGGGCGATAAAACGGGGGAGCGCGGAATCGGTTTCTAATCTCTGGCCCACCGGGAGAGGGCCGGTCGCTGATAATTGGAGGCGGTGGTGGTGGGCGAGCGTCGCGGAACGGGCCGATAAATCACCGGCGCCTGTGTAAAATATAGGAAACGATCACCGGTATCGAAGGCCCGTAGCCGGAGGCGATAAGGCGGCCGATAAATCAGCCGGGATACACCTGCCGATCGCCGGGTGGATCCGCTCGCAATTCCGTCCAATAGCCCCGGAAAGGTGGAGCCACCTTTTAAAAAAAGAGGGAAAGAGATGGGTGTATCCGCGGTGGACGCGTGACACCCCGTTTATCTCCACGGTTAACTCTCTCTCCCCCACTGTTTTAGATCTATATACTCCGTTCGCTCTTCGTTCGGATACTTTTTAAATACTTTTAGGGAGGGAGAATGAGAATAATTTATCTTATTGGATTATCGAGCTCTTTTTCGCAACGAGTTGTCGAGTTCACGGAATCTGCATCTTGGGAATAAGGTATCGTGTCGATATTTGAAGATTAATCTTACCGTTAAATGTCGAGATTCGCAATATCTGTAACAACGACATAAATAAATACAAAAGGGAAAGATATCTAATTTCGAGCGATTTAATCTGTATTTTGGGAATGCAATAAGATTCGCGATATCAATATTTGAAGATCGATCGAATTTAACAAAAGAAAGGTGTCAAATTTCTGCAGTTTGGAATAAGATTCGCAATATTTTAATTTACTTTAATTTAAATTTCAACGCCTATATATATACTCTCTCGAAACGAAAATATTCGGCGTTGATTCAACTCGATCGGAGCGAGAGAACGTAAGAAAATTTCGTTCTGGTTGCGAAAGCAAAAGGAGGCGCGGGAGCGGAGGAGCTTTATTCCGCTCCGACTCGATTCTCCCCAAGTGGCAAATAGCAAGACGCAACGCTCCTCCCGGCTTTTGATTATGCACCGCATTTACTTCGGATAACGCGACGCGGTTAAGTATATTTGTGTACCGAATGAACGCGAGCGTTTGAACAAATAGCACGCGTGGCGTAGGCGGTGCCAGAGCATTTGCGGGCGCAACAGCTGCGTTCAGCCACGCAGAATTTGCGAATTCCGCGGAAGAACGGAGGGGGAGGGAGAGACACTTGGGGAAATTGGAGGATGGAAGGAATGCGCACTTTTGTTACGCGCCGGTTCTCGAGCGATCGTCTTAATTAACCGAACTTCCTTCCGCTCCGTCTCTCTCTTTTTCCTTCGTCTCTCGGATGATGACAACGCCTTTAACACCCCTGAACGTTTAACGATATTATATTGTATCGTGGAAGACGCAAGAAAGAATCCTTTTTTTCTTTTTTAATCCGTCTAGTATATATATTAGAATTGGAAATTTGTACTATTTAAAAAAGAGTATAGGTTAGAGATTCGCGAATTTATTGGAGATCGTGATGAAGAAAATATAAATAATAATTGTTGTTGTGGTCTCGAGTTGAGTTTATGATTGTATCGCGTCTTGGACGATTCGTTTCGATCAAATAATTTGATTTTATCCTTCTCTTTGCTCGATTCGTCGCGCGGAAGAGGAAAAATTTAAAAAGATTTCCAAAGAGGTGATTACGTTTCTCGATTTCTTATCATTCGTTTATTAAGCGTATAACGTTAAAAAGGAATAATCGAAATGATCCAACCGAAGAGAAGATCTTTTTCCTCCCGCAATGCTTCTCGTTCCTACGTTCCTTCCATTCCTCACATACTTGGCCAGTCGAGACGGGAAAATTTCTGTGTGGACCTTTCATCTTGCGTTCGTTGCTCTTTCGAATTGCGCCTCGCCGAGAATCGTGTCGACGTCTTGGAAAAAAGAGGAGAGAAAGAGAGAGGGGGGACCATGTTGTTTTTTAATTTAAACCCCGTGTTTTCACTCTTGATAAAACGAGTATCGAAGAAAATTCTGAAATTTATCAAATTTCCGTCGAATATCCCGTTGAAGAAGGAAGGGGGAGGAGGGAAATTAGACTTGTGTTTCAACACTTTTGGGATTCCTACTTTTTTATCCAAAAATCTAAAGAGAGAAATCAACCTTTATTAATAACCCTCCTCAACGTTTACGGTCGTTTCACCTTCACCTACAGTCTCCAAAGTTCGAATACACTGTTGCATTCTTGCTCGTCGAATCCTATTCATCGATCTTGGAAATGGGAAGAAAAGTCACTGGGCAATCTAAAAAAGATCCGCAAAGACGGTGGAATCTGTTCAGGGAAGCTTGGAGAAAATTTTTCCACGACGAGAACGGCTATTTGATCAGCTATTTCGCGGCGCAACGAGGCAACGAGATGCTGGAACGGGACGGTTCGTATGGAGATTTGCGGGTCAAAAGTTGGACGGCGAGGGTGACATTATCGTGTAAAGGGGAGGAGAGTAGTCGTTATGGAATCGTGGCCCGTCTCTTCTTCTTCCTGTTTCGTTCCAGAGAGAGATCCTCCCTTGCCACCAGCTTTTCTCTTTTCGAGGGTTGCTTTAAAGCGTGATATCGGAAGGATGGATTCGTCCAGCTCGATTCAGATTATTTATTTCTTACGTGGAAGAGAATAGTAGAGGAAGAGGAATTATATGTTGAATTGTTCGAAACGTTCGAAAAATATATATATATACATTTTCCATTATTCACACTCCCTCGAAAGCGACGCTTTACCAAGAAAAGGGAGAAGCAGCGATGGAAATGGTTCCTTTCACCTTTCCTGGCGCCATTCCATCGCTCTCGACGTATCGTTCATTTCACCCTTCTTCCCGATAAAAAAGAAAGCGTCCGTTATTATATAAACTGTCTCTTGTGACTATTTCAATTCGAGGACAGATAAATTCGTGGCAGCGGCGTAATTGCTAATTTTCTTCCCTTTCTAACGCCGCCCCTCCTCCTCCTCCTCCTTCGTGAAACAGATTTTCGAGTAGCAAAGGGCAAAATAAAGTCGCCGCCTATTCCATGTCGCCGCGTTGCCTTTTATATCGCGCTGTTCGCCAGGAAAATATCGAAACGTACGAGTTGCCCGGCCGTTGCCAAGTTATCACCTATTTCACCCGGCCCGTTCCGTTTGGCTCGCGACTTTTTGGCAACCGGCCCCCGAAATACGAGGGGCGGCGCAAAATTTAATGGCCGATGTCTATGCGACCCCCGCGCGTCGACGACGCTCGGTGTGCAAGATGTTCCGTTTCTCGCGCACAATTTTCTGATCGATCGTCCGAGCGAGCAATGCTAGATTCGGCGGTGAAAATTGGAATTTTATTCCGTGGAACCGTTTCTCACGCACCCTTGTGACGATTTTGGGGGAGGGGGAAGAATGATCGGTGGTATTTTATTCGACAACAGATACGATTCACGAACGCGGCATTTACGGCCGCATTTTCAGTTGCGAGCGGCCCCAGAGAGCCTTGGTTGAAAATTCTTGACATCACCAGCCACGGGAATATTCCGGTTGAACTGACGCTGAATCCTATCGCGGGAATATTTTCTGCACTGGTTGACGAGCATCTCGACGGGAACGTATTTATATGCTCGAAAAGATTGCGAATTATTTCGATCGCTTCTCGATGCTTCCTCTACACCCGTCCCTTCCTCCCCTCTGCGGTTTGTGTTTTCCTACAAATTTTCCACCTATCGTGAGGATATTTTCGTGTCCTGAAAAGCGTGCTACGAAATCGTAGCGCATCTCGGAAAAAAGAAAAAGAAAGAAAGAAAGGAAGAGTTACGAAAGACGCGTGGATCATCCTCGATTTCCACGGTACGATATTACATCTCGAGGTTTCTGGGTCGAGCTTCGACTGAAAAAGAAAAGAAAACTCATCAACAGATTTTCAGATTGAGAGATCCTCTTTGTCTCTCTCTCTATATATATATACATATATATATATATATGTACGCATTCGATGAGCAGTCGGAGAATAATGCACGGTCCGCTGTTAAAACCGTTAATTAAAACGCGTTGGATTTATTAATTAAAGCGTGCATTTTGCATTCGCGCGTTTACGTACGTTTGGATGGATTTACGGGCGTTCAGTTTGTAGGCCAATGCCGGATTTTTGGCCGGAGTAGTGGCAATTGGAAGGTAAATAATATCCGGCTGTTTTTCGTTTTCGAGTTCTCTGCTTATTCTTTTTTTTCTTTTTTTTTTCTAATAAATCACGATAATATCTCTTTCATGAAGATTATCATAAATATTCCATCAACGATGTTTCATCCATGTAGGAAGATGTATATTTCTGTAACTAACAGATAAATTTCTCGATCTTCGAACAGGCGTGAGGGAGGGTGGGAAAGAATTCGGAAATCCATTAAAACTTTAATCCAACAACATCGACCCTCGCACTTCTCCTGGCGCCAACCGTATAATCGACTTCACGACCACGCGTGCTTATAACATCCCTCCGCCAATATTTCACACGGTGAACACCTATTTCCTTCGATTATTCGCGATGGTTGACGTCGACGACGACGAGAAGGGAAAGGTTGAAGGGAGGGAAAGGGACGAGAGAAAGGGAAAAAAGAAAGGAAGAACGGATTCTCGGAGAAACGGCGTGATGGTTGGATTGTTATTTAGAACGGATATCCTCTAATTAGTAACATTAATACGCCCTAACGTTGCTAGCCCCGTTTCCAAGACAATGGCGGAGATTGTGTTGAATGCAGTAATCAGAGGGCAGACTGTCCCGGGGGACAACCTTTCTCTCCTCGCGTTCGTCCTGCAGGAACAGCATCTGCTCGCTCCCTTCTCGTCCCAATCTCGTATTTCCCTAGACGTGCGTCCAACGCGCTTTCTTTTCGATCCTCCAGCTTCAAATTCAAAAGCTCGTTGTTATTTCAAGACAACGTGGATGATTCCCCTCCTTGTCGCACACTTGTTAATTCTCCACATACTTTTCTTTCTCTCCTTCTTCTCCTTCTTCTCTCGCCCGATCCAGCAACTATCCGCTCCGCTTGGTCGTCAGCTTTTCTTTTGTTGCTGAAAAAATCGGTCAACCCTACAACCGCGAACGCTTTTAGCACTCCCGATCTTTCTGAACGCGAAAGAAAATATTTTACCAAAATCGCAATGCTCTTGGAATATGGCTGTTCGTCGCCGCAACATTCGAAATATTTATTGATTTCGGAGACGACAACTCCGGTTTATATACCACGCTAGTTAAAAAGTTAAAATTTACTTGTTCGACAACGCGTAACGGATCGAGCAAGTGCAAAGGCTAGCGTATTATTCAGATGTCGAATTGTCGAGGCGCAAAACAGTTGGAGAAAGATTTCGGGGGAGGGGGCAAATGGGAGCAAATTCTGGCGTGCGTCGAATGCGATTAATTCCGAGGCTGCGATTATCGAAAATGGGGTGTACCGATCGATCCCCCTTTTTTTCCACCCCCACCCTCCCATTATAAGGGAGGACGTATAAATCAGGGGAAACGTATCATAACGTTGATTTACGCCCGTTCATTAAGCCCGTGTTCCCGCGGTACGTAGCGACGCGAACTTGGTAGTAAATCTTGGTAGGAGCGAGTCGCGACTCGCCGCGCGGGTAACTGGCCGCAATTGATGGCGATGCGGAGATCTTGTTAGGCGACAAGTGAAATCTCGCCTGCCTATCGAACGCGCCACTCCACACTTGTATCCTTGCCCCCCCTCCTCTCCCATTGTAATTGAATCTTCTCTCCGATAGAGCCGCACGAGTGAATACTAATTATCAGGGGTCGAATGTCATTTACTTAGGATAGGGTGGCACGATTATCCTACGATTAATCGCGACGGTTGGCGGCGTTCTGCGGATCTAGGAACCAACCGATGATCCCCGCCGAACGGTAATTGAATAGTTCGGAAACGATAACCGAACTATCGTCCAGGAGTGATAACGCTCTTGGGAGTTAACGGGGGATCGGTGGGGAGGGTTAATTGTAAACAGGGTCGTCTTGTTTGTAAAATGGCGCGTTTCGAATTTTTTTTCGAAATTTAAAATTTCGAGAAGTGGGAATTTGTAATGATGGAGAGGAAAAAAGGGGAAGAGGGAAGTTATCGATTTCTGTATCATTGGTGATTTGTGCAAAAGTTCTTTTTCTCGTTGCTGGGGAGTAGAGTTAACTGTAAACTGTAAACATTTGAAATTTCGAGAATTGAGAATTTGTAATGATGGAGAGGAAAAAAGGGGAAGAGGGAAATTATCGATTTCTGTATCATTTGTGCAAAAGTTCTTTTTCTCGTTGTTGGGGAGTAGAGTTAAACTGTAAACAGGGTCGTTTTGTTTGTAAAATGACGCGTTTTGAATTTTTTTTTGAAATTAAAAATTTCGAGAGTTGAGAATTTGTATTAATCGAGAAGAAAAAGAGAAAGAAGAGGGAAGTATTAACTGTAAATTGGGTCGTCTTGTTTGTAAAATGGCGCGTTTCGAATTTTTGGAAATTAAAAATTTTAAGAGTTATGTTAGAAAGTTTGAGAATTAGGAATTTGAGAATCGTTGTATAAGGAAAATGTCTCTTTCTCCTTATCGGAGAGCGGAATTGACTGTAACTTGAGTTTGGAAACTAGGAATTTGAGGATCGTCGTAATAATCGAGAAAGAAGAGGGGAAGAGGGAAGTGTTATCGATATCATTGGTGATTTGTGCGTAGCAAAGCTCTCTTTCTCTTTATTGGGGAGCACGAAGGAATTGACAATGTAGGGCGTAATACGAAGAGTGATAATATGGATGTACGTAGAATGAATATTTTACGACACTTTGAAAATTCTTCCTTTTTTACGTGACATTTCGAATTCCGGGAGCAAGAAACTGGAGATAAGAATGTGCCGTAACTGTATTTTATTAAATAAAAATTGTCGTAAAAATGGTTGTTTCAAATTCTACTGTACGGCAAAAAATCATTCGCCCCTTCATACGCTAATAAAAGTTCTCGTAACTTTTTTTTCTTTGCTGTATATATTTTATCTTATGAGCTGGATTCCCTACTTGTCCCTACGATGACGATATACCCCTTTTATCGTTGGTATATTTATCAATATCTTTTATCTTTATCTAGATCTATTTCTCTATTCAACTTTACGCCATTTTATTTTCACGTTATTCTGTTTTTCTCTTTTTTATTGCAGTTTAATATATCGTAAAGCTTCGAGAAATCTAAAAAATAACTTAAAGTAACTGGTGAGAAAAGGTTTGATGCCTGACCATGCGCCGATCTACACTACTTGCCACTGGTAGAAGTAAACATCTCTCGATTGCGCGATACTGGGTCGTCATTTTTTTTAACGAAAAGCGATAAAATTATTTTATCGAGGTTGGCGAATCTTATTTATACGCGAAGAATGCAGCACGCTTCAAAAATTTCTAAACCCAGTTCAGACCTTATCGTCTTGCGTAAAACTTTTTCGAAAGATTTTCATGTTCGATAAAATGCCAAGATATATTACACATCCCCCTCCCCTCCCTGCGAATGATTTAAGTCCCGAGATACACTTTGTATTACGAAAATTCTTTCTAATAATTTCAACCCATAAAAAGTTCGATCGACAATAAATTTACATACGTAAAATAATTTAAAAATTCCGAATCGAAAATAGGAAATCATGTAGCAACAAACTTTCCCTTTCCCTTTATTAAACTTTATAATTCTACAAAATTTCACAAATATACAAAAAGCACGACATTACGCTCGAAATTAATAAATCACCCATTCGTCTAAATCCTCTAATCTTGCTACTAATTTCCCCAAAATTAAACCGTCGATTTATCGATCCACCAAAAAGGGGACCATTCTCAAATCGCACGATATCACAATCACCGCACGAACGATTATCATCCTCAATCAATATCTCTGCATTTCCGAACCAAAAGAATCCAACGCAGCGGCGAAATTTGCCGAGTTTTATTGGCGACCGCGGGGCTGGTTTTTTCGAGATAATTAACAACCGGTAAATGAAACTAGCTGTGCCGGTTCACCGAGGTATCTCGTGATCCTTTTACGCGATTAACGGTGGCGAATCAAACGAAACGGGGATTATATTTCACGATGTGACAAGGGTTGGGGCATACGTGCCCCTCTCCTCTTTGTCCTCGGTCAGAGGGTGCAGGTGTGTGTGTGTGTAACGAGAACAGCCTTCGGGGAGCTGTTGCCACCCCTCGAGGATGCTGCTGCCACTTTATTGCTGCAATAAGAGTTATCACTCGGCGATAACTGCCCCCGTAACTCCAACGTTCGCGATGAATACACATTCCTACCACCTTCTGCCCCCTCCCTCCCTTTGTCCTCTTGTTTGCTGCAACCTCGTCCGAGATATCGTTTACACGCTCTCCTTGAGACTTTTTTCGGGGAGGGGAGCTTGTAAATTTTCCACTCCGACCGCGTTTCCTTCAAGAGTTGTGGAGAAGGATGGAGTTATTTAAAAGCGGCAGATTTGTCGACAAGTTTTTCGAAACAGTTTGTTTCTCGATTTTCGTTCTAATTTTTGTACGAATTTTGTATAAACAGTTTATAGAAACTGATATTAGTAATCGATATTAATTACGAATTGTTGATTCATTTTTCGAAATTGTAAAGACACGTGTAAATTTTTAGGGATGAAATTAAATGAAAGTCGAAAGGTGAATTGGAATAAACATTTGAGAAATATCGAAGAGAGAACAGGTTGGCAGAGTTTTTACTTTTTACTTTAATTCTTAAGAGAAGCGTTCCTCTTAAGTATGATCGAAAGCGTGCACGATCAGAAGATTCGAAGATGCTGTATAAAATTTGTATAAAATATCCGAGCTATAAATTTTGTCGAGGCAATTTTTTTATGTTTCTAACTGGGAACTCGTGTCTTACTTTGAAAAATTACGTGATAACGCAGTTCCTGGTTGAGGTGAAGGGAAAAATAAAGCCGCTGATAAATGATGCAGAAGCGCAGAAAAATGCTTCGTTTAAAATTAAAATTTCATACGGCAGACGTTCGTATGTAAAACGTGATAACTAACCCGGTCTTCGGTTGAAACGAGTTATTCATATCCGTCTGCCTATAATAATTTCAGGAAAAAGATCTTTTAATACGAGGCCACGTTATTACCTAGTCAACTTTATGCCCGTTGTTTCAACTTTCGAAATACATTTCACTAACTTTCGAAACTCTCTGTTGTGAAAAAAGAAAAAAGGAAAGAAAAGAGAAGGAAGATTTATCGCTTTTCATTAATAAAATCGACGTAATCAGTAATAGATCGGAAATATAATGAATTCGAACACAGTCAGGAAAGTGATTGCGATCGGTGTTAATTTTTCAAGCGATCAATATTTAAATATATTCATTTGTCCCGCGAAAACAAGGAAATTGCTCCACTGTTTCGAGTTGTTAACTTTATATATCTCGTTGATATTTTGTTTTGTTATTGCGATACATTATTTTCCTTACCAGTTATCTATTTGGCTGTTCCCATGTCCTCTAGAATGGCGTAGAGAGCGAATAGAGAATTACCGAGTTCTTGTTGGTTTTGCTCTTGCCACGACGGAGCTTTGGAGCTTGGATCCGGAGCAACGTTTAATTAATTTCTTCTTTTTTTTTTCTTTTTCTTCTTTTTTTCGGCCAATGTCGCTTTAATTAATGGTCCGCTTTATTTTCTTTCTTTCGAGGAAAGTGGATACGTAAGAGGGATGAATATGACTTTGAAAAAAATTGATTGACGAGGGAAGTTTGTAAGACAAAATGGAGTCATCGCAGAAAAAAAAAGAAGTCTCTTTTCATCTGGAGACGAGAAATACTTTTATTAAAAAAAAAAAAAAAAAAGTATACTTTGTGTAAATTTATTTATTCTATTTCCAGTTTGAAACGAAATTGTTTTTCAATTTTTTATTTTATTTCAAAAATTCCACTGAAAATTGCCTGGAACTTGTATTTTTTAAGCAAAATATGTTATCATAAATTTAAATTTTTTTTTTTTCTGAACGAAAATGTTGTATCTATTCTTTCCTCCCTCTCTCTCTCTCTCTTTCCTTTTTTGTTAGCCTGGAAACATACGTTACCGGTTCGGTGATTTACAATGATTTTACACTAGATTTACATCGTGAGTCGATCGGTACAAGTGGAAAACGAATTTACGTTCTCTCTGAGCCAATTGTTACACACGTGAATTTACGATCTTTGCAAATTGAACGGAATTGCGCGAACCTCCCCCTCCGTATTATTAGAATAAAACGTTGATCGCTGTTCCATGTTTCACGAAAAGATTTTATCATGGAGATATTAATCTCTTTTCATTACTTTTCATTTATTGATTACACACATAATGCGTTTCCATTCCGGAAAAATGTTATTATTTTATTGCCGTGTTTCGCAAAATTAAAAATTTTGCACGTGAGGGGAGAATAATCGAATCCAATTTGAGCAGAGTAGCCGATAAATTCATTAATTGATAACAGGAAATAACGGCAAATGAATGCAATTGATAAATCGTAAAAAATAATTTACAGTTTGCAAATAAAAAAAAAAAAGAAAAATTTCCAAACCACGAAATCGCCCCAAGAAATCGTTCGTGATACTCTGAAAATATTATCTTCATCCCTCTACCCTTGTTATTTTTTTTCCCCCTCTATTTAATCTCTCGCTATCGTTTCCTTTATTTATCTTTTAGAGAAGATTCAGGCTCGATCATCCCACCACGAAATTCTCAAATTTATTTCTAACTTGATCGAATTGAAAAAATATTCCTGACTTTTTCTTTTTTTCTTTTTCGTCCGATCAATCGTATCGACCACTATTTTTAAACTCCTACTACTAAATTTACTACTCAACTATCTCAATCGCCGACGTATCTCAAAATCACTTCCCTCGGCTTCCCTAAAAAAAAAAAAATTTCTCTCCATCCACAGCTCCTCACTATCCAAGCAAAAAAACGATAACTCCGATAATTCCACCATCTCTTCTCTTTCTTCCCCCCAAAACTACGTTGCTACGTCAAAAAGAAGAAGAAAAAAGCTTCAAAAAAATATATTTCTACGATTTTTCTTCCAACCTTTCTTCCGACCGCGCCATAATTCAGCACCAACCCTTCCCTTCCCTCGCCACCGCGCTTAATTCAACTTCTCCCCTCCCCCTCCCCCTCCAGCACACGATCGATCGTCCCGCACGGTGAATCCAGCGCGTGTTCCACTTAGGAGATTGCGATTAGGTGTCAAACGAAAGTTGGACAGGACGTGGACGTCGCGGGAGGGACGGCCTGTATCCCGAAGCTCATAAGTTCACGGGCAAGCCTGTGGGATTGCACGTGCTGTCACGTGTCGACGTGTTGTATCGATATTAACGACGACAAGTTGAGACCACGCAGCCTTCAGACACGCGATCCCGACAGTCGTTGGAGATTACTTTTTCTCTCCCTCTCTCTCTCTCTCTCTCTTTTCTTCCTTTCTTTCTTTCTTTTTCCCGGGGATAACTCGATATCGCTAGGTTACAAACAGCATAATTATTCCATCCACTCGGGTTCTCGCTCGATTACGCGCTAATCTGATGATGTTTCTTTTTCTTCTTCTTCTTCTCCCCCCTTTTCTCTCTCCCTTTTCTCCCGTGATAACGAACGGCGTTTAATCGTTTCTTCCTGCCGCCTAGCGTTTCGCCACCGACCCCTTTCTCCTTCCATTTTCACCCCCTCGCCGTTACGGGATTTGCAATTAACTCCCTTTTCTTTCACGCTCGATCGTATCGCGCGCGAAACGTGGTGGAGAAAGGTCTCTCGGGGCCAGCTTGTAAATCTCGAATAAACTTTGAGAATGTGTTTATTTTAAGAATAGGAGATTTTTTTTCCTTTCTCTCTTTCCTCTTTCGATTATATACTTAATGCTGACGATCGTTTCGAGTTAATTAAATTATTAAGACCGATCAAGAATGTTTGACGTATGATCGATATTTCTCATTTTCCATGGAATTTTATCGACCGTGTAAACGTAACGATCCTGATCACACCGGGCGAGTCGGGTTTCATGGAAAATTAAGCTGTCTTTATGAACTATATCACAGCTATAATAACAACATCGCCTGCTGCAGTTTCTACAAGATTATGGGATACGACCTGCTCGTTTTAAGTTAGTGAATCGGTATATGTACCCGGGTTATTAACATATCGCACGTGCCTATAGGTATCCTCGTGAATAACCGGGTCGAATATCAACCCGGATATCAGAGATTATGCTAATGTTCGATAAATAAATGGAGATGAATGGAGATGGTGTGATTATGATTTTTATTCGTAGAATTATTGCGTACAATTATCAGGATGGAACGAAAATAATAGAAAAAAAGTTTCTCTAAACGTATCGTTTAATAAGTGGAGGAACCTGTAGAATTTTAAAACGAGGGCGTGTTTAATATATTTTGGAAAAGAGAGAGATGGAAAAATCGGGAAGTAAAAATGTAAATTTCGCGTAACGAGTTTGCAGCCCCCTCCCCCGTGGCGCAGCAAGTTTGAAAAATAGAGTGCCGTAATAAAAAGATCTCGTTGAGCGTAGTAAGTAGCTTCGCTTTAATCCCTCTTTTTTTCTCTTCTTTTTCTTTCTTTTTTTTTTTTCCTACGAAAAACCTCCCTCCTTTTCGAAAAATCTTTCAGAATCACAGAGCGAAAACGTGACCAAAGCCAAGGGAAAATTGCTAGTGAAATTGTAATTAAATTATTCAAACAAATTTCTAAATCCTCCTCTCTATAATTTAAACGACGATCCGATTACGATAATTGGATTTATTTACGAAATATGTTGTAACGATTAGATGATTTTTTTTTTTTTTTTACCGAACGATGAGAGCTTCAAATTCGATCAATGAATTCCAGAAAAATTCGCGTTAACCCACGCGATGAAATGAATTTCATCCAAAATGATTCGCGTCGAATACCCGAAATTATCTCGCGGGAGAAGCCTAGTGGTGTATCCTACGATTCACCAGACAGCTGGCTCCCCTCGAAACGCGTTCGATCCCAAATTTTCGACGACCGTGCAATTACTCGTTTGTACTACATTACCCGTCAATTTCGAAAGAATTTTTGCTTGAAAGATCGCGCGACAACTGATCCCCCTGTTCGAAAACTCGATTCTCTCCCCGCAAAGACGCGAGAAATTGGAGAGACACTGGTTAAAAATCGTTTACCGGCGATTCGATTTCACCCACTTTTCCTCGGGGGAAGGACATTAGGGGAGGCGCGTGTATATATTTCATTCACGGGATCCGTTTCAACCGCATTTCTCCCCTCCAGTGCTACTCCTCCTCCATCGGATGGGGGCGGCGTTTATTGGAAAAGCTGATCGCCCGATCAATTTCCGCGTGACTCGTCGCCGTGCATTAACGGTATTGCCACGATACCTCTCGGTGGTAGTGGTTTAGATGCCTTCGTGCATTCGGATACCGGAAAATGTACGAATGACAGGCGTCTCTGAATTACAATCTCACGTTTACCAAACTCTATGGCGGTTACGTGAGCCTGCACACGTATGCGCACGTACGGACGGGAACGTGAACATGTCCCGAATACCTGAGCCCTCCTCGTGGCGCATTTGTCTTACGGGTTTCGGGGATGGGGATGGGGGAGGGGGTACGGCCTCCGCTTCTATATTTTAACCCGTGTCCGGCTAACCTGATTTCCGTTGCACGAGGGAGACCGTTTCGATCTCGTTTGTTTGTTAAATACTGCTGGTTTGTATCAAGTATTGGCTAAGAGTTATGGCGGAATTTCGAGAATTATTTGCGTTTTAAAAAAATTCGATCGATCGGGCGGAAGGGTTAATTTTAGAAATATCTCGTTCTTGAATTTTGAGAGCGAAGTGAAAGGGGTGTGGATACGCTTTGGTGGAAGAAATTTTCAACGATGTTCAATTCCGATTTTGCTATTTTTGTTCCAGGTGAGGTTCGAATTCGATTGCCACTCGACGACACTCGAGTATATATATATATATATATCGGTAAGCGAGTGACTTTCCCCCTTAATTTATGCATATATTCCGAAACTCGGCACGTAATCTAAACCACTTTCAATTCTGGAGATGGTCTGTCTTAGTTTAGTCGATATTAAAGTCTGACTCATATTGACAAAACTTTCGCGAGGCATGCAACTTGGAATAAAATACATCCCAGCAGTGGTACGGAATTAATGGTAAAATTTGTTCCGTATATCTATCCGTAAATTGCAACAATAATCTTTCAAACAATAACAAATATCATTACAGATATACAGGCTCTCGTTCAATATTCTCAATTTCGATATTTTCCAATAACAATTAACAATAAAGTGAAATTCCAAATTGTAAATTGATCGGCAAGACGCGTGATCCGATTAATCCCAAAATGGAAAATGGAAAATGGGATATGAGAAGACGAGTTATACGATACTCTTCGATATTATTACATATAACAAGTTACATCAACGACTCGTCGTAAAGGTAATTAATCCGAAAATGGAAGGGAATTCCGTCGAAATCTATCGAAATTTCTAATACATATTTCTCGTCCCTAATTCGTGATAATTCCGGGGGAAGTGGACGTGACGCGGGGAGGAGTAGGGAGGAAATGTGGCGAAATTCTACCGCGCAAACTACGCTCGCATTCACGCTTGTCAGTAATTGAATTCCGGTATTATCCCCTGCGCGTTTCGAGGTGGTTTTCTTAGATAAAGTTATTCGCTCGCCGCTTTGCTCGCGGCGCATCCTCTTCGCTTCCTCTCCGCGCCCCTCGTCAACCCGTTTCCTCCCCTTATTATGCTCATTCTTGAATTTAACACGATTTTTTCATATCCTCTGAGAAGAGGTAACGATAACGTCGAGCCAACATCCTCGACAGCTGCATCGAATATCTGGTTTCAAGGTTTTTTTGCGTATTTCGGGAATATCGTATTCTCCTCCTCCTCCTCCTCCTCCTCCTTGCACTCGGTGAGGAAAAGATGGCGGTGAATTATGTTATATTCCATTTGAAAATTTCGCTGGAATTTTTAAGGAGGCGTTGCTCGTGTAATGGGGAGAGGGTTATGGGAGGTGCATCCTGCAGATTGCATCCGTAAAGAAAAATGTTAGGAATATCGTGAAAATATTCGCGTATTCTACATTCGGGTTAGAATCATAACTCGTCGATCTAATGAATTTTATGGGGAGCGATTTTTGTTTGAAATTATTTACGTGGATAATTTTATAATTGTGATTTTGATATTGAAGAAATTTATATCTAGATTTTTGGAATTAATTGAAAGTTTTGTTGAATTGTACTCCTATAGGAAATTGATGGATCAATTTCGGCGATGAATCGTTAACTTTCATTTTTTCGTCCCGAGGAAAGGAATTGAGTAAACTTGCTCGTTTGGTAGACCTTCTTCGCAATTTCACGTTTAAATTTTAACCGTGACGGATAATGAAGTTCCCTTGAAGAGCGCGTTTGCATAATTGCGAGACAAGGTTTCCTCCACGAGGAGGCGGAAACACACAGGAGCGGCACGGTTCTTCCGTAATTTTTGTAACTCGGGGACGGGGAGAGGAACATCTATTCCGAACACGGTGTATCTTCGCTTTATCTTCTCGTGAAAGTTCCACTTAAATATTTTTCCCGTATTTTTAAATTATCGAATTAACAAATTTCTTCTGCCGCTTATCAATCGTGAAATTTAATCGAGGATCGATTAAACATTCCTTTTGAATCGATATCGTGTGCGACCAATATTTGTCGCGTTTAATTAAATTGTCGATAAACGATGGCCGTATTAAAATCTTAAGTCGAGCTTAACTCAACGAATATTATTCGACGTAAAATGTAATTACCCCGTCTACGGATCTCTGATTAATAATAGGTCTGTTTCATTCGTCCACGATGAAACAGACTGAACAAAAGTAGTAACAATCGATTCTTTGTGTATCGTTGATGATTCGAGTGCGTAGGAAAAGCTCTATTTCTCGTTATTGCGAAGTTAATCGAAAACTGGACCGTGTTGTTGATAAAATGACGCGTTTTTGGAAATTAGAAATTTAAGAGAATCATTATCCATTTCTTTTCGTATCATTTTTCGTAGGAAAAGCTATTTAAATTAAAGCCATATAATTAGAAACTTTGAGAATTGGGAATTTGATCGTAATAATCGAGAAGAAAAAGGAAATTGTTATCGATTTCTTTCTATATCATTGACGATCCGTGCAAAAGCTCTCTTTCTCATTGAGGAGTAGAGTTAAGTGAAAACTGGGTCATCTTCGAACGCGTTTCGAATTTCGAAAAATTAAAAATTTGGAGAATCGTCGTGTAAGGAAAGGCTCGCTTTCTCGTTATTGAGGGGCAAAGTTATAAACTAAATTTAGTTAGAAACTAATCGAAAAGAATTACCCCGTCTACGGATTGATAACGATATCTCAATCTCATTTGAGCAAAAATAATAACAAAACGATCGATATAACGTAAAGACACGCGAATGCCGAAAGAAATGGGGAAGAAGGATTCCCCTTCCGATACCTTCTCCCTCTCGAAATCGTTCTCGAGATGAACGTGCAAACAGTTTTAAAACATCTCGAAGACAAGAGGAGAAACGTGGGAAGGACGACGATACGAGAAACTGTGCGCGAGGAGGTGGACGAGCGAGGGCGAGCAGCGGGAATATTCTCAGGTATGCGGGTGGTGGGTGCTAGCCAGATGGCTACAACAAAGGAAAATGGAAGAAAGTATTGCAGCGAGGAGGTGTCTAACAGAGAGAGAGAAGAGGAGAAAGGTTTAAATGCTTTTCGATACGCGGAGATTTCATCAAAGCGGAAATTCCTGCGAGAGGGTTGCGGAGAGGGAGGTGTTCCTCAGTCAGGTGGCCTCGTCCCGAGGAGGAACGCTGCGTTGTGAATCGAGCAAAAGCGTGGAAGGGAATGGAGAAGAAAGACACGACACAGGTGGAGAAAAGGAGGAAAATGGGTGATGAGCGTAAAGTGAAAGAGGGACGGCTCGGGGAGGAGGAAAGTTGTACGATGGAGACGGAGGAGAAGAAGGAAAAAGAGGAGGAGAATAGTAGAGAGGGGAAGAGAGAGGATGACGGAGCTGAATGGGAGAGCTTTGTACAGGGTAGCGAAAAGGAAACAGGGAGTTGGTTGAGAAGGAGAATCTATCCACCCTGGGAGAATCTTGGGGCGCGACGAAGATAGAAATGAGGAGGAAGATGGAAGGTAGGGATCTGCGCGAGAGAGAGAGAGACGAATCCCTCTCCCTGAAAGATAGTGGAGCGATGGAGAGAGAACGAAGGATGGGAATGGCGTGTGCCGGAAAAGAGGCGCTGCGCCGAGGGGGCGGAAGAATGGGTGGAGAGACGGGAGGAGAAGCGTAGAAGCAGGGACGGAGAGAGATAGACGGATGGATGGATGGATGGATGGATAGACAGAGAGAGAGAGAGAGAAAGAGAGAGAGGGAGGGTAAAACGTTGGGTTAGAGGAGGAGAGAAGGAGAGAGAGAGAGGAGAGGAAGAGGAAAAGGGAAAGACTCGGAAGGGGATGGAGGGGAGAAAGAAGGAGGTTGGCGGGGGTTGGTGGAGCGAGCGGGCGTGGTGTGGGTGCCGGTACGGTTTTCAAGAGGAAAGAGAAGGAGAGAGGGGTGAGCAGCGAGTGGTTGGTGCATTATTGATCCCAGTGTGTGCGGACTGGGCAAAAAGAGGAGCCTCCGGCTCGGCCCGAGAAAGAGACGGAGCGATGGCGGGTAGGCGTCGCGGGGGCGAGAAAGAGGATCCGCCGATCGCAGACAGATATTAGAAATGCGTTCGCCTCTTACCAGGCGGTGTACACCGCACGCCGTGCCGGGACTGACGAACCGGGAACGGAGGAAAAAGCATCCGTCGTAATGCGGCGAATTCACACATGGCTGGTAAATTTATCGAAGGAATCGTGCGAACGAGCCGAGGAACGCAACGTTTCTTCCTTTCCCCTTTCTCGTACGCTCCCTCCCCTCCCTCTCGCTCGCCCGCTATTCTCGATACGCGCTTTCGGTCGTTGCTTTGGATCGGCCTCTCTCGGCCTCGAAAATTAAATTTTCGGACCGGAGACTTTTGCAATTTTAATCCTCGCCCCCCTCCCGATTTCGAGCTCCACATGTCGAACGATTTCTCGAGGATACGAGGTTTCCTCGATCGAAATCCAATGTATTTTTTTTTTTTTTTTTTAAGTAGAGCGAAATATCTCGACGGGGTAAATGGAGTATATATCTTGTCGAGAGCAACGTTTCTCAAGGATGCGTTTAATTTTTAGGGGAGAAATGGCAAGGATACGGTTCGTCGAATATTTTCTCACGAGTTTCCTCGAGGTTTGGGAGAAGGCTCGACTATTGCCATCCGTTTCAAAATATTTACACTCGCTTTAATCGATCCCGCTATACGAAACGTCGTGTCATAGTACGTTTATACTTCGTCGAGGATCGACCGATCCGTAAATCGTTGCCGACTAAAAATAATCGAACGGCTAAATATGGCAACTCGGAATAATAACTCGGTCTGTTACCATCCAGATTCGGGCTATTAATGTTTTAAACGCTTCGAACGTCGGAAAGAAATGACAGGAATTGCGCGAATTCCAGAAATGTCGGTCGAACATCGCTGTTTCTGAAGTATTCTTGCTTGATCGTGCCGCGTGAAATTCTCGCATTCGTGTGTGTGTGTGTTTCTCGTGGAATTTTTGTTGCTCTCGATGATTAGACGCGGGCCTAATTTATCCGTGAAAACGAAAAAGAAGAGGAAAAGAGGAAAATGTCGATCGAGTCGAATAGTCGAGGGAAATACGTATATACGTATAGTATATGGAAGATAACAGGGGGAGGGAGTTTCATTCTTCGTGGAGAATGGGGAAAACGGAAGAACATCGGTGCAATTTTTTCGCCGTTCGGTTACGAGCCCTGGGATTCGACGGAATGCGTTGTGTAATCGAATGCAATCATAATAACGTCCCGTTTGGAATGTTATCAAAAGTGCACCGTTGCATAAATAAAATGCATTTAATATTGAACGGCCAAACGGGAGAGCGCAATTCCCTCCCCCTCCTCCCTCCGATATTATAGGCGATACGAAACCTATCGCGGGATGGAACGAGGCGGTAAAATTTTTCCAAATGCCATGATTTCCACTGCTTTCTCTTCTCCGTGGAAAAAGGGAATTCCTCGACGGACGGGTATTGTTGAAGGAAGGAAGAAAGGGGGGAGAGAATTTTCGCTCGAAGGTCGTGGAAAAATTATCCACCATATTTATTAATTTTCCATTATATGATTTTTCAGCGATGAAAATAGGATATTAAATTCAGAACAGCCGTATAAAACGGGCACACGTTGTTTCAATTTTCGAAATTTCAACTCAATTTGTTGTTTTTCCAAAACAGATAGAGAGAGAGAGAGAGTATAAGAGCCATCGAATCAACGATACGTTTTTTCGCGCTCTAAATAGCGCTTGGCGTTTTATAAACGAAAAGCTGAAGACTGGTCGAATCGAGTAATACGTGTAACAATATTCATCTTTTCGAGGCGAGAAATTTTCTGTGTAATTCTCTTTTTCGTTCCTCGTTTTCTCCTCGATGCAGAAGAATATCGCCACTCGATCGTCCTCGAAATCCCAAGTATATATACATATATATATGTTGACTGGGCAGTGAAAACAATAAAAATAAAAATGTACGGATTCAACCGAATGAATATATTTAATTACACGCAATTGCGCGTATCCGTTTACAAAACATTTGAAGCACGTGTGTCGAAGAGAAACAAGTAGGTACCAACTATTACATATTGCCGGTTTCAATATTCAATAACAAAACCAGGAATAAAATTTCAGTCAACTTTAAATTCTACAACAATGTATATAAATTCTCGTCCTTTCGAGGAGAGAAGTGGGGACGCAAAGAGCGAGGATTCGACTTATCAATCGATTCGAAGCATTCTATTCGATCCACGATTTCCTCGCGGCGTTCGAAATCAATAGAAGAGGGGAGAATGTTCTCCTATCCATAACAATATCCATAAATTTCCAACCCCCTTCTGATAGAACAAACGACCGGCCGACGATCCGAAATCGAGAAGTTTCCGCGCAGAAACGTTCCAGGAAGGAAAAGAAAGGTCGTGAAGGTGTCGGTTATTCGAAAAAATCCACCTCTCGATTCGACCCACCCCTTTGCTCGCGTCTTTTTAACCCCATCCGCGCACTTCTCTTTCCCTTCGTTCGTGGCCACCGTATAAACGATTCACACGCGTATGATTCGGTCAATCTTTGAGGAGGAACAATCTTTGCATTGTTCGAAAGATGGCGGGTGAGTTGAAAGGGCGGTAAATTCGTATCTCGAGTATCGCAGCCAGGATCGCGATGGCGATGACGTTTTGACGGTTTCCTCGATCAACTTTAACCGGGTAATTAATGGCGAGGAGGGGGAAATTAGAATCGATCGAAATTAGAACGATTGCGCCCATCTCGATACATAGGATCTTATCTGGATTCTTGGAAAGTGTCCTGCGCCCGTCTTCCGGACTAGTAGCAAGCGTAAGTAAGCTCGATTTCCGCCACTTCATGGGCCGGTTCAGTCGAAGCATACCTTGAATTATGCACACTGGACCCCCCTCGCTGTCTAATAGTCGATCCATTCTTGTTTCGAAGGCGAGGGATCCCTTGGAGAATGGATCGGATGAATAATTATCGCTGGAGAGGCAAATTCCTGCGATTCGGTACGGCATCGTTACGTTAAAGGGGAGATGGATCGAGGTGAATGGACAAAGAGAGAGAGAAATCCCGTTTTCGACGAAGAAACGATATCGAGGGATCCAAATTGCGGATTTTCTTTCTTATCCAAAACCGGTAAGGAGTGAAATTTCGTTCGCGCGAATTGCAGCAACGGGGGGAGAGAGCACAATAGGCGGCCGCGAGTTGAAACCACGGTTTTGAGACAAAGCGTCGGGTCGCGGCTGCCATCGCCTCGGCAAGGATCTCCCGCGTCTCGACCCATTTTCCCCGGGAAAAGCCGATAACAAACGGTTCTCGCATTCTTGCGTCTTCGACCCAGATTTCCCCCTTCGTGTGCGTGCATCGCCGGGACTCGTTGCGCGCCAACGTTCCCTCTCTCGTCTGAACCTCCTCGAGCGGGTCTCCACTGTTCTCGCATCTTGCGTCGCCGCTCCAGAAAAACGCGTGTAAACGAACGCTCGCGGCTCTCTCTCTTTTGCTCTTCCAAGCTCTCGAACCCGTCTCCTCGAGGGTTCAACCGTGCCGACTGTGCAACATTCCAGGTCGAAAGAGAGGTAAATAAAGTCGTAATTATTTGACCAATAATGGGAAATAATTAGGAGTAAACTCTTGCGTTTCGTAACTGTGAAAAAGTTAAATTATTGATCTTTCCCCCCATTTTTCGCATGCAACCTCGGCAATAACGAAAGTTATAAAAGTCTCCCCTTCCTTTTCACTCTTCTCTACGGATGGTAATTAATCGACGATATTTCATCCCACTCGCGATACCATATCTTCCTACGTATTACCACGCTCGGACGACCCGATCGTATTTTCTCCCTCTTCCATCCCGATCGACTTATCGTCCAATGAAAACTGTCGCAATCCCTTTCCGCGATATACGAAACTGCTGTACACAATTTTTCCATCACGGGGACAACAAGCGACGGCCTGATCTACGCCGCCGATCTGCGAATAGATAGAACACGGCGCTTAAGCGTCGATCCGGTAATTCCGCTTCGTCCCGATTTCAACCGGATCTGCGCGCTCAAATATCTCCCTCGGTCTCTCGATTTTCAGATCATTCCCCCTCGCAAGGCGGGGGAAGTGACTCGAAATCCACGATGCACGAGACTTTATTCTCCATGCGAGTTGACGCGAAAGTCACGAAGAAGGGGACAAGGGGAGAGAGGGGAATGGCTCTGGAGAGGAAGATAGGGATGCGAGGTGATGGAGAAGATGTTACTTTTGTATTGAAATGGGTTCGTTTTTTGTTTTTTTTTTTTTTCGTTGTTAATTTTTAATTTACGGATCGTAGCGGTAGGGGATGGTTGGCCGATGGCTCATAGGAAATATTTGATTATCGGGACTGGTTATGGTGTATTATTGGAATATTGGATATCATTATGGATTGGATATCCATTATGGTTATTACGCGTTGGTGGCTTAGATAATCACTTTCAACCGTGCCTCCTCTCCCCCTCTCTCTCTCTCTACGCGTATAATGGGTCATCAATCGGTGTATTTATTGCATTTCGTTATGATTATTGGGTGCTTACAGGGTAGTGCCGACACACGCGATATGGAAGACGTTTAACGTGTAAATTTATCTAAATTTTGTGACTGGAAATAAACGCAATTGATTGTTGAATATCGGATAATGCCGCGCAAAAATTACCCATCTAAATTCAAAGTTGGATGAATGAATTGAGAATTTTGTTGCACAGGATTCTAAGAAAATATACGGAGAGAGGATTGAGCTCGATTTAGGGCTAACGTTGTTCTTACCCTCTCCCCGCGGATGGATCTCCTTTCTCCGTGCGGCTTTAATGCGGCCGGCGCATCTGCCGCGGTTGCTTTTAATTTTCGGGGCGTCATACCGTGGATATTGGTGGCCGAGCGGCGTTCCGCTTCGTTTCGTTTAGTTTCGTTTCGTTTCGCCTCCCATTGTCTCGAGAAAGTGTCTCTCCCCCTCTCTCTCTCTTTCTCAGGCGGGGAGAAGGGAGGAGAGGGAGATACGCGTGCTCCTCGTTTCGCCGGGGATATTGCGGGAATAATGGCGATATTAATATTCCGCGCCGCGGCGCGTTTTCACCGCGGTGCAAAAACGTGTCTTCTCCTCCTCCTCCTCCCTTCCTCTCCTCCTGCAAATATCCTTCGGGGGGATAATGCGCCCGCGAATCCTCCTCCTCCTCCGCCTTTTTTCCGCCTGCATCTTCTTGCACCTCCTCTTCTATTCTCAATTGATTATCGACCGTGGCTCTTCCTCTCTCTCCCCCCTTGGAATCCAAGGATTTCTCTCGATTTTCTTTGTTTCGCATCTTTCGAAAGGGAGGATTATCGGCGTGGAGGAAGGAAAATTTAGGCGAACGAAAGAAGGAGGGAAGGAGAGGGAGAGCCACCGCTATAAAATATATTCTCGGCTGGAATCCTTATTGGAAAAAATTCGCTTACACCGAATACGTCAATTGGTCGGGCGAGCCGCGTGAAAAACATCCGAATCCGCCTCGCCCTGTTTTTTCGGACGCGTGTCGGTCGCCGCTGGAAAAACCGCTGACGAACGCTGACGAGCGGCGGAGGGGTGGGTTGCGCGGACAGGAAGCGGATATTTTACGAGCCGTGGCCCGTCATGAATGACAATCCGAGGGGCCGTGGTGGAAGCTCATAAAAGACGATCAGCTCGTAAAATTGATCACTGCTCGATAACCCCTCGAGGTCTCTGACCCTTTATCTCCCCGGTTGAGGGAGAGGGGAGGGCCAACGGTCGTACAACAGGTTAGCCGGGAAATAAGATAAGGGTATCGAAACGGATTTTTCGAAAATCAGTCGACCTATTTCCCTTACATCCTCGTTCGAGCAACAGCTATTAATAATCTCGAGCGCAATTGCCGTAAGAAATAACACCCGCCGTGATAAGAAGCTGTATCTCAAAATTAAAACTCGACCCGTCCCCCGGCAGGATATTCGGTTGCCGAAACTTATCACTTAGCCTGGAAACTGGATTTTCCTATCCAAATTTCGCAACTGACGGCTGAGCGTGTAAAATGTGCATTACACGCCCCGTGTATTAAAGGCCTCCTCCCCCCCCTCGCTTCGCGCCGGCGTAAATAATATTTCAGAAGCGGAATCCGCCTCGTTTACCATCCTCGCGCGCAATAATCCGTCAACTTTCCTCGCCCCCTCATCCGCGCTTCTCGTCTCCAACAATTTAATCATAAAGCCGCAACGGTTCGGGATCGCTCGTAAACAGGGAGGGGAGGGGCACGCAGCTGCGAGAGTATCGCGTTTACCTCATCGATCTCGCGTTACATCGATCACCGCGGCGGGGGAGGGGGGCGCGCGCGGCGGAATTATCGCCGGGCAAACATTTACCCGAAACGGCGTTGAAATCGTCTCGTAGTCGAGATCGACTATCTATCTATCCTGGCCCCAAATTTTCGAATTAAATTTTCGCTTCGTTTCGGTGGCGAATTTTAACGATTGGAGGAGGAGGTGGGGGATGGTTCGGAGGAGCCGTGAGAGAAAATGGAGATTTAGAGAGAAGGAAGTGGGGGAAAAAGTTGGGGGAAAGGGGAAAGAGGAATGGAGAAAGTGAGGAGGGGGGATGGACTCGGCAGGAATTAAATAACGGCACCGGCACGCTTAGACGGTGGAGAAATGTGCGGCACGTATGCAATTTTATCCTCTGATTTGTTTACTCTCGCGTTTACTCTGCCGCGCTCCCACGGGGGCCGGACGTGAATTTATTCAAGAGGAGCGAAGCGTGCCCACCAACGAATGGCTCTCGAGGCCGGATGGCGTTAGTCGTGGGCCGGGGTTTGCTCCATTTTTAAAATTCTTTACGACTTTTTCCCCGAGTCGCGTTCTCGCTCCTCCCGCTATTCTCGCTCGCGTGTGAACAGTCGCGTATGAATAGGGGTGGCGGGGAAAAGGCAATTTCACATCTGACTAGCTGCTAGTCGATCCTAGATTTCATCGAGTTTTTAATCGTATCTGAATCTTTGTTCGTTCTCCTTTCTTTTTTTTCTTTTCGAAATTAGTATCGATAAGTTCTGTATCAAGGGGGGGAGGGGGGAAATTAAATATACGCGAAATATATTGGACGTTGATTCGAAGATCGTTAAATTTCACGACAATTTCATTATGCGCGTATTATACGTAGAAGAACAATCGTGATTTATTTTTAACTAGTTACCCCTGTGCATAAATTTTAATACAAACGGTAATCATTCATAATATATTCCACCATCTAACGTTAATATTCATTTCATTTTGTTGTGTCATTTCATAAACTATAATTAAGGGAATATTTTATATAATATCGCGATTTTATTAATATTTAAATTTCTCCGTATAACTTTGAATATATTATTATCCCGCTGTACGTTTTTTTAAATAATAAATAATAATGTTGTCTCTATCGACGTTTACTCGGAAACCGTTCTATGGAATCGTTGTAATTTTTTACAAGACTATAACGTTTCACCGCGAATCCAATTTTTCCACAACTGAAATAACTTCTTTCCACTCTTGACGCAGCTTTAACTAGTGGAACCGTGATAGAGAATTTCATAAATTCTAGCTAAATATTTGTACATGGAGAGAGAGAGAGAGAGAGAGAAGAAAAAAAAGCAAGGAGGGTAAAAATGAATATGTATGATGCGCTGCACTCGACTCGATTCGTACGAAGAATATACACCCTGTATTCATATCGAAATTATTCGCGCCTGCGTAATTTTCTTAGCTTTTATCGCCAAGCTTATACACGTTGTTATAATAAATAAACCTCGAAATCTTTTCCAGATCCACCCGTCGCGTCAGCTTTGCCTCTTGCCGTTATTAATCGTAAAAATGCAAATTCGACAAATTCGTGGAAGAGTGAAAAATCAAGCTGAGAAGAAACAAGATTTTCTTGCGTTTTTCTTTCCAAAATTTACCCGCGAATAGATAATATAGAGAAACGAACTTTCTTTATTTTCGGCCGTATACCGCGTAATATGCATCGGTATTCGCTTTTTCTTTCTTTCTTTTTTTTTTCCTTTTTTTTTTTTAAGCGAAGCGTATAAACCAAGTTGAACGAAACGTGTAGAAGAAAATTGGCGATAATCTTTCATACGCGAGCAAAAACTTATTATCGGGGAAAAGAAATTTTATCGATACTTCATCTCTATGGTAAATAGAAGTAAATTCATAAAATTCGTCTTTCGTTAGCGCGAGTGAACTATTTTTTTTTTTATAAAAGGGAGGATGATAAACTTCGTCTCTACTTTCGAAATATCGTGCGCCTTTTTTTTTTTTACGTTTTCGCGATAAGTTGGAGCGAACGGTATTCAAACTTTTTTCCCCTCTTTGGAAAAATGTCAAAATGGGTACGTTGAAAGAAGGTACGTTTCCGGTTTCGAGCGA
Source organism: Apis cerana (assembly GCF_029169275.1). Taxonomy (NCBI): domain Eukaryota; kingdom Metazoa; phylum Arthropoda; class Insecta; order Hymenoptera; family Apidae; genus Apis; species Apis cerana. Next base: position 5,559,921 of record NC_083867.1, on the reverse strand, counting down.
AATCCACATGGCGTTCATGCATATACGGAGGGAAGGTATTGTGTTTCCAGTTGGATCGATACCTCGCGCATAATCCTTCTATATCGAAATACCGCAATTAACGTCAAGATAGAATGCTCCATTAGATGCTATCCCGCCGATCTCGTGTTTCCTGCAAGTGTTTGACTATTCACGTGACCCAATTCCCCGTGTTATACACGTAACGCGTAATAGTCGCCGATGTTGCAAACAACCGATACCCATTCATTAACCACGTACGTCCTGGTCACTTCTTAATTAGTCCATTCATATCGGGTTTAATTGCCTTTCCTGGTCCCGAGATTCGACCTGTGCTCTTGCTCTGCCCGTTCCTTCTTTCGTTTCCCGCATTCGTCGAAATCGTTTCGACGTCGCAGAGAATGTTTCCTTCTTTCCCCCCCCCCTTTCTCTCTTTTCCATTTCGTCGCGATCGAGTAATTAAAATGCGACGAAATTCCTCGCGTTGTTTTTCGACGAATTAATCAATTAATTAATTAATTTCCCTCGCTCGGATATTACGTTAGAGATGTTCGAGAGGGAAATTTTTCTCTCATAGGTGTAATTAAAATATTGTCTCGGAGAATTCTTTCCATGCTTTGGTCGCGAAAAAAGGAGGGAAGAGAAGAGGGAGGATCTTCTTTCCGATCGATTCTCGATCGAGCCGCAAAATTTTACGACATCGAAACGCTCGCTTTCGAATTCGTAGCCCTGATATTGCGGATAAATTATCCATTGCGTTGATCAGTCATGCGCGAAATGCGGCGAGATATGCGCTACAGCTCGTGGAACGTGTGCATGCCTCGGGCATATCATTGGCCTTCAGGAATGGGAGTGTGTTCCTTTCGGATACGATACTCGAGAATGTCCGCGTCTATCCTTCTATTCCGCTGCTTGATCCGTATAATTCGAACGGGATAGCGCCACCGTGTTTCGTCTTAGTCGTGTAACCGTGGAAATTTTGCAGCATCGACATTTGATACTCGAAATTGTATGTGCGCTCAAAAGATTCTCAAAAATTGCGAAAGATGTTGAGAGAAAGTCGCTATAAATAATAAATTTGGAGGAATCTTCGCAACGACGCGTGAAAAAAAAAAAAAAAGAAAACAATGCAATTAAAAATGTTTCGAAAAGGTATCGAAAATATAGAAAGCAAATGTTTCGATATTACGCTTTGTGCGCGGGAAAATTGAATTTGAAAATTCTTTGAGTGCGTATGGAAGCGATTTTATTTTATTTTATTTTGTTTTATTTTTTATTTTTTTATTTTTTTTTTTTTTTTTCAATATTGACACTTGCAAATATCGATGAAAACCTCAATCCATCGAATACATGGCGTATTCGAAATTTAATTAGGGGAAGTTGTGTGCGATGAATTTTTAAATTCGATTTCGAAACAAAAAAAAAAAGGAACGATAGAATTGCGCGCGTCACTTTTTTCGATCGTGGAATCGTTTCGTCCATCGGTATAATACCACTCATTATTGGGATATTTCGATAAGCGGTTTATAAAAGTTATCGGGGACGAGGAACGATCGAAAAAGCTGCGCTATATTTTCCGTGAACGTACGATCCAATCTTTGCCCGCGTATGTAAAAACGATGGAGAAAACTCGATAACGCCAAACGTATGTGGAAAAATGAACTCGTTTCGCGAATGAATTCACCGATATCGACGCGATTTGTTAGCCTGATCGAAAAGTTTTCTACGTGCACGTTTTTTACACACAACTTTATTTCGATTCGTTACTTTCGCTTACTCTCGCTTTTCCGGACAAGATTTAATTTTTAAAGATTGGAAATGGAACGAGTTGCCGAACAGCCGGGGAAGAAATAATTAAGCAAGATCGTAAAGAAACTGACCGAGAGGTGGCGGCCTCGAGCGGACGCTGGAATAAACAATCCCTATATACCGCACAATCGTAAACTGCGGATTTTTATGCGAACACGTATTTTTCGATAACGTTGCAACGTATATATTTTATATACATAAACAGTTACATATTAATTTCACTTACAACGTATCCCATCAAATCTCGTTTCACAGATACTCGTTTTTTCCCACAAATAATAATTTATCATACGAATAAATATTACGATATACGCTGTTTACAATTATAATGTGCACGCGATAAAATTACCGACACTCCGCGATACATTCTAAATAATAATAAATGATATCCCACGTATAACGGTCGAACGTTTAAACTTGCATCAATTCCCCCACCGAACAATAGGAGAAGGGTACATTTTCGATTGCTCGAGTTATACATGGATTAATCATACTTCCTTTTTCTTTTTCTTTTTTTCCCTGTCCGCGTTAACGCGGAGTTACGAGTTTCGTTGATTTTTGAACGGCGGCGAGATCGGCGCGAAAAAGTGGGAAAAGTTACTTCGTCGAAAGGAGGGACGTGACGATACTCGCGGTTTACACGCGTACGCACCGAATCTCGGCCGCATGCCCGATGCATCTCACGTACACGTCGATCGATGCCATAGATACTCCTCGAGGCATGCCGTAATTTCAACTCGCCTCGCGATTTGCGATATCAACCGGCTCGAGGCTTGCGCCACCGCTGGTTATCCATCACCCACCGCTTCCCATTGTCCGATAAAGCCCGACCCCTCTTTCCAATCGTATTACAGTTTCGACGAATCTCTGCTCGATTCGGATCGACTTAGACCGGGGAAATTGAATTTTTCGCGAGGCCAGATCTTGATTACGATTACTTATCGCTCGAGTTTACTGGAAATCGAAATTTGCCAAAATTTGTTGAACGTTGAGGTGAGATCATACTTTACGAAAAGATTGGAGAATTTCAAATTTTTGGAATATTTTTTTTTCTTTTTCGTAATTAAACGTAAATTATATGGTACGTAGAAAGAGAGAGAGAGGGGGAATCTTGCGTACTTTGTGATTTTTGAGATGAAGAACACGTTTCGAGTCTCTCTCGGTCCTACAACGTCGAAATTAAACCGTTGGAACCAGTTTCAGGTGGTTTCGGGTGGATGTGATACGTGAAAATTCTTAGAGCAGTCAGTGTGTATAGACACAAGACGATAAGACGATACTTAAACAGTTGGAAATCATGTATGGTACACACAAGTTTGATATATGGAATTCCTCGTAAGTTTATGGTATGTTGGTTTAACATACCTCTTCGCGAGTGCATAACTGGGGGGAACTATTTATGATGTATAGATGCGCGCCGCTTATTAACTGTTTAAAATCACTTACGGTTAGAGTTGATTTACAGTGGAAGTTCCACTTATGGCACGTGATATATAACGCCACTCCGGTATATAAATTAGTGTTCAGACGAACACTCGAGGGTTTAAGACCATCTATAATGTATGGATTTCGCATCCACCCTGTTACTCGACACTTGGAATTCGCACTGTGCGTGCACAGGAAGCGATATTATTATCTCGAAAAATTTTTCACGAAACATTTTTTCTTTCAACGCAAGATCAATTATTTCTAAATCTTTTTTTTTTTTTTTTCCCCACTTGAGAATTTCGCTCGCCTCAAAAGCGTTGTAACTAATATGTAACGAGACGGTAATTTATGTTTCTGTATAAGCGGTATATGCATATCACACGCGCGTAATCAATCTTCTGTACACTACTTATTACGGAACAAGTAACAATTCCAGAAGAACGCTATTGAAATGTAAAAATAGAACGAAACGCGTTCCTCTTTGCTCTCGTTTTGTTTCAAAACGAGATTATATTTGGCTAAAATTTTTATTTCTTAGTCCGATTAAACATTATCCCTCGTTTCGACAATGATTATTTTCCATTATTATTTTCGTGACTCATAACCGATTTTTCTACGGCGATCCAAAGAATAGAATCGGTTACTATTTTCGATCTTCTCCGATTATCAGGATTCTCAATTTTTCTAAAACGATTCAAAGAATAGAATCGGTTATTATTTTCGATTTTCTCCGATTATCACCGATTTTTCTACGACAATTCAGAGGATAGAATCGGTTATTATTTTCGATTTTCTCCGATTATCAGGATTCTCAATTTTTCTAAAACGATTCAAAGAATAGAATCGGTTATTATTTTCGATTTTCTCCGATTATCACGATTCTCAATTTTTCTAAAACGATCCAAAGAATAGAATCGGTTACTATTTTCGATATTCTCCGATTTATTACCAATTTTTTTATGATGACCCAAAGAATAGAATCTTGATAAAAGCTCATCGTTATTCGATTGAGTCGCCTTTTTCCCAAATTACTTTTACAAGTATATACGTATTGACAAATTATAATTAAGGTTATCTCGTTCAAAAATGACCGACTTTTCTACGATCAGAGAATAGAATCCAGGGCATAGAATCGGTTACTTAACGAGAGTTGTTCGACTCGATCGCGAATTTTCCACGCGTTCGTTTTTATCAAATTACTTTTACAAGCCGATCTAGTGGATTCATTTAGGCTGGCTTTTCGTATATACATATATATATTAACGTCACCGGTGCAAATGAAAATATTTATGTTTGTTTACGAAGACACACTCTGTGTAACGAGGGGAAATTGAATGGCGGAATTAAAAGCGGGGGCAAACAGCGGCGGCGACGAGAAGCGCGCGTTTTCATTTTCGTGTTTCAATTCGGCGGGAGCGAGGTGGGAGAGAGGGGCTTGCTATGAAAATTTGAAAGCGATATCGTGCCCCCTTTGATCGATTCGAGGGAAGATACGATCGCGTAGCGATTTGTACTCTTTTGCTAGTTTGCGGAAAAAGTGTTTTCGCTCGAACGAATGAAAGGGCCGTTCTTCTTGGCCGGCGGAGGGAAGCAAAAGCCAGGACAAACGCGTTTTTCGAGGAATGTCCCGCCGATTGGATTAATAATCGGATCGATAATTGGATCGTTAGCGTGTCGACGAACCGTGTGAAGGACGAAAAGGAAAAAAAATTCGTAAAATTTCTTTGGCAAGTTGGCGCTTCGAAATAAACTCGAAAGAGATTTCGATGATTCGAAGATGATCATTGATCCCATTTCCTGATAAAGCGGGAGGCGAGTGAACGAAGATTGTCGTATCAATCTTCTTGGCTCTCCGATGCTGGAAGATATTCCGTAGATATCCTGTATCGCGAGCAGGAAGTTAGTTGATAATTCTGGAAAACGTCAGGCGTTTCCCTTTATACACGTATACACGTTTTAATCCGTGAAAAAACGCTGAATCGAGAAGAGAGGAAGGGCATATTGTTTATTAAACCGTGCCCTTATACAAAGAAGCGAATGAAAAATAGAAGAAATATTGCGTTTCGCGAAACAAAAAAGAAAAAGGAAAAAAAAAAAGAAAAAAAGAGGGACACAAAAGAATACAGCGAAATCATAAGCTCTAGCAATGAAAAATATGAAATGATGCATTGATATAAATCCTCCATTGCACGGCTCTTTTGAAAAAGAAAAAAAAAAAAAAAAGAAATAATACCACCTTGATATCGCCCCTCTTTGTACATATTGTATCGAGTGATTTATTAAATCTTCTTTCGAAAAAAAAAAAGGAAAAAAAAAAACTGTATCGTTCCATCATTCCTATCTACATGTATCCTCGCATTATATATCGTGTTTCGGAAATTCATTCAATTCGATAAGTAACGAAAATATACATTGAAAAACAAGGGAAAAGAAGAATTGAAATTCATAGTACTGTTATTATCAATTACATTTCAATGAAACTTTATGACCTCGATTTATTTCTATCTATATATACCGTTAAAAGCGTATGGATTTCGAAAATTGAAGTAATTAATGATTCGCGCGTTCAATTTTCGAAAATTCGCCCCGTGGTAAACAAGTCAAAAATTCAGATACAGATCCGAAGAGAAATAGGATAACAAACTGTCTGTACTTCTCCATTTTATTAAATCGAGACTGTATCCACGCCCTTATTCAAAATTACACATGAAACTTATTTTTTACACACTTTCCAATTGCTCAATTTTTCGATTCACACCTTTTATCCGCAACGAAACATTCCTCCCCCACCTCCTTCCCCAATAAACTAACTTATCATCCACCCTGTCGAACCTCTTTTCCCTTTTTCCCTTCGATTCGACTCGTGCTGGAATCCCTCCTTCCGCAAAGATGCGTATAAACGGGGCGCCAATCGCAGGGGGAGGAGGAGGAGGAGGAGGAGGAGGAGGATTGATTGCGAGCGATTAGCGAGGCGTTCGGCACGGGTAACGCGGGAGAGATTACAATGTGCCAATTATCGCGAGGACCGTTTTATAGCCCTATTATTATCCGCGCCGTTTCCACCGCGGGATTACAGAGGACCACCGGCCTCCTCTCTTTCTCCGCCCCCCTTCGCGGATGGATGGATCGAGGGCGAACGATGGGGCACCGCTTAATAAAAGAATCGTGGAACCGTGGGGAGGGGAGGGGATGGTTGATATTTGGCCGCTTCCAATTTTTTACCCGCGGTTGTTTCGACGTTCTCGCGTAATTTCCAATTCCTCCCTTTCGAGGGGAAAGAGGCAAAGCTTTTCCCGCAATTTCTCTTTTTCCTCCAATGATTTTATTTTAATTCCTTGAATTTTGAGGAAATCAGTGTCAGGGAGATCGCGAATGGACGAAAAATGTGTGATTTGGAAGAGAGATTGAAAAGAAGGTAATCGAGATTGTAATTATTTATTTAAATTTAGTTTTATTATTCTATGTAACCTAATTGCAGGGATAAGGATTCGAAATGGGGAGGATCGTTAATGGTATTCGTATTCTTTCCGCTACATATATATGCACATGTGAAAAAACTTAAATGATGAGTTTGGATTAAAAAAGTGGAGCGTTTGGAAAGGTTAGAATGAATTATTCGGATCGGTTTAATCAAATCCCCATCCCTTCCGATCGTCAATCCAGAGATTAGAACCGAAATAGTTGGAAGATGGCGTGTATATTATGTTTTCACGCGTTTGAATCCGATTTCAAACACCACCGTCGAGATATCCCTCGGTCAAGTAATAGGTAACGATCCCTCCCGATCAAACGTCGCGTTTGACGGATTAGCCGTGTTCCACGTGCTTCGTTATCCGCGTCCGACAAACCAATTTTCCTAAAGTCGAGCATCGAACACTGGCGATCATTAGGATCGTTAATACGATCAGAGGGGGGAATAATTCGCAAGCGGATGATCGAGAGGGATCTTCTCAAAGGGACCCTCCTCCTCTCCTCCTCACAGGGGGAAGGTTTTCTTTGAGACAAGTCCGCGTTAATCGGCTTGCGACGATTGGGATCACGAGTTTCGCGAGTGGAGGATCGTCTTGGAAGAGTCGATAATAATTTTTTGAAACGGATCGAATCGGTGTCGATTATCGGATAGTTGACAGGGGAATTATCAATACGAGAGACGGTACGCACATCGACGAGGAATCACCAATTGGGAAGAAGAGGATGATGACGTCTAATCCGTTTACACGGAGGGATAAGTGTGTAATAAGATGGCCGGTCCTCGCTCCTTCCTCGTAAATTGCCGCTTATCTCGGCCAACGATGATCCAGCCATTGTCATGCTAATTCGCGATTACCTGCTCTCTCTCTTACCCATCATCTCGTTCCATCTCGAAGTTTTAGGTCTCGTAGATCAATCGGGGATCGAATCCTCGACGATATTATTCGAATATATAATTCGAGTGAATATCCTTTGAAGAGGAAAGTGTCTTCAAGCAGACTTTTTCAATTGGGAATGATCTCTTGCGTGATTTTATATAATTTTTCATTGGAGATTGCGAAATAAATGTCGCACGAATGGAGATTTAATTTTTATTTTCGTGTTATAAATATATAATTAGATATGCAAAGAAAATTGATATTTAATTAGCATAGCGTGAAATGATCGATGTATAGAAATTAGAAAGGCTGAGACACCCGAATTTTTAACAATTTGAGGAGAGAAAAAAGAAACGCAACCCCGAAATCATCGCGATGTCAACTTAAAGAGCGCCTCGAAACGTGACAAACGTACGCTGACATCTCGACAATTGGGAATGGTTCCAAAGAAATAGACGATTAAACCAAGAGACGCAATGAGCTTAACTGCAACTCGAGTGCTTTGATGGTGTTTTCTCGAAGAAAAAACTTTCCTCAGAAACTTGAGGTATTTGTAAACACGCTCACATTTCGTTACACTTTGGAATCGAATAATATCGCAGAATGCGATAATATGCTCCTACGATAATGATAATGGTGAGAAACAAATAACAAGAACAAAATATGCTATATTTCCACAGAAAGTCACAATGTACAAAAGATTAATTCTCGTCGAATTAATCCTGATAGAGGCGTCTAGAAAGCCTTCCCTGCTATCAGTTAGCCCAACAAGTCACATATAACGCGTCTCATGCACGAGAATCTTTAATATTATTAATTGTTCTCAACCTCCCCCAACCTGCCCCCTCCCACGATTTCGAACCACCTCGAGATATCCCTCGACGAGGAAGAAAGGAGAGACACTTACTTTTGGAAGTCGAAACCGAGGGGAGGCACTTTGACCGTGGCGCGAGAAGCAACCAGGTGACGAGAATACTTAACAGCGTGGCAGGAGCATTATTAATTGGCCTTTGGGATCGCCATCGCTGTGCTTGCGCTCCTCGCTCGAGGGGGGATTTCCGGTAAGCCGTGTTTGAAAATTTCATCGGGGTCGGGAATTGGGCCGCGAGGCAATCGATTATTCGATTTGCGGGATTTGCTTGGGGTGGGTGAGCAGGTTTCCAGCCTCTTTCCTACCCGATTCGAAAAAATAAACCTCGCAACAGGTTCGAAACTCGTGAATTAATAAATTTCGACTCCTCGGCTTCTCTAAATTTCTAAAGGTTAATCCAAAGCGCGTGTATACGTAGAATTGGATCATCCTCCATTGGATGAGGAGGACGAGAGGAGGAGATGTATATTAGAAGCGGCCATCTGGTCGCTTCCGTGGAAGCTGATTTAAATTTCGCGGCCGCAATCTGACGAGTCTAATATCGTCGATGTAAGGGAGGGGGAGAGGGAGAGAGAGAGAGTATCGAGGTTACTTGGATTCTTATTACCCGGCTTCCGGAAATTTGCCTTTGCAAATTAAAGGAGGAAACTCGTTTGTCGGTGTCGTTGGAGGAACGGAGGGGTTGGTTGCAACGGGGATAGAAACGAATTCGCCCCGCGGTTCTCTCTTTCTCTTTCTGTAAAAATCATTTCTACTCTCGAAGAACACCGCGAGCTTACTTTTTTATTCTAGCATTCGCCACGCCCGCTGTAAGTAATTGGATTTCGTCGGCATTCGAAGCCTCGGATGTTGTTGCATCCTCCTTTCTTTTTCCCTTTTCGTTAAATAATCACGAGGATCATCTCATGATTGTGTTATTCGATTCGAAATGATAAAAGGAGGAAAAAGGAAAAGAAGGGAAAAGAAAAGGAAGAAAGTTTTCAGATAGGGATTCGCTCGTATCGTAAATACACGTGATATCCGATGTTGGTTGAATTATCGCGCGAGAGTTTCCGAATTATTGATTCAAATTGATAATTGCCTCTCCTCCCTCTTCTCAATCGAACGTTAATTAAATCCAATCGAGGGATCCAAATCCTCGATTCGAATAATTATTTTTAAACAAATAACCAAACTCGGAGCAACGATTGCTCTCTAATTCCTTTCACCCCGATCGAGATAAGTAACCTCGTAACGAGATCAACCAGTTCTTCTCCTCTCGCAAAAATCACCGAGTTTCGTCACGATCCGAAGCTGGGAAGGGGGGACCTCGTCCTCTGAATTATGTTAGGCGGGCGTAAAAATTTCGCCGTCCACGGCGGAGGGGGTCGAGGAGGAGCGGAACGCCGGGGCACAGAAATACATTTAAATAGAAGTAGGTATCCACTCTCACGACCGGTGGTGGTACAATGATGCTTCCGGTCAGCAAGTAGCACAATGGGCCGGCCACCGTGGGGTTTCCGCCCGCCATAATTTAGTCTTGCTTTGCATATAAAAAGCAACAATGGGCAGAGGCTCCCCTCCCCGTGCAGCCGCGGAGCGAAAATTTGATTTGTCGTCCCGGTGGCTCCACTTTTTCCACACCCTCCGACCTTTTACCCTCGCGCTCCCTTTTCCGGGGACCATCCCCCGATTCCAGCCACCTAAAAATCCCGCCTAGGAATTCATCGCCGCTGTTGAATCTCCTAACTGACCGCGATATTTCTTTCTTTCGCGCGGATGGTTAATTGCTGCTCGTCGCTGAATTTCTGCGATCGCGAGAATTATATTGTTCGAGAGCAGTTCGATAATTGTTCCAATCAATGTTTCTTCATTCTTCGAGCTAAACAAAAGGCGTTTTTGTTCACGATTTCTTATGCATATTTAAGAAGGGTTAAATCACAATGCAGCATTTGTGAAATATTTTAGTATAGTTTAGTGAGAAGGATCGGGAAGGGAGGGAAGAAAGAGATGCAGGAAAGGCGGTTTTAATCGTTTGATATCCCGATTCGATTAGACGACACTCGAACTCGTATTGTGCACCGATCCGAGCAACGACAATGCGTGAAATATGGCATTGGCTGCTCGTGGCCGCGCGCAAGAATGAAGCCTCCATTATGTAACCTCCATTCGGAAAAGCCGGTCCTCACCCACTTCTCTCCCTCCCCTCTCATTCACGAGACACCGGCTCTAATCCAGGGTGACGGCACCACGTGCATCAGGTGACCCAGGCCTCTCAGTCCATCCAACATGGTTCGCCTAATAACAATTCGATCGATGACTCGTTCATTCCCCCCCCCCCCCCCTCTCTCTCTCTCTCTCGTACATGCACGATCCACGTACGTCCCTCTTCCCCTTCCGTTATCGTGGAGGGCTGACGATCGCACGTGGTGACGGTCGCGGATCGCTCTCATTGTCGCCGATCCTCGTCACGATCATCCGTGCGATCGTCCTCGTTATTATTATCGCCCTCGTGATCATCGAGGATCCTCGTTGTCGTCCTTGCTATCAACGGGAGAGGGGGGCCGCTGTCACGCCCGTTATCGGCCTGTCCCTCCCCCGATATTCATCCCCCTATTCCAACGCGAACAGTAACGTAATCTGTCGTTATACAGCGTATGTGATCGACCGTTTCACGAATAGATCGTGAAATAGGCCATCCGAAATAGGCCATTGGCGGTATTTAGGGGGAGAGAGAAGAAAATCTTTTCTCTTTTCATTGTATTATTTAATTTATTATACTCGTTGGAGCAACTTCGTTTGTGCGAAGTAATTGTTCGAGCTCCTCTTCTAATTGAGTTAATAACACAAGATATGATTGCACAGATGTTTATGTAAAATGAAGTTTTAATTCGTGTAAAGAGGGGAGCTTCGAACTATTCACGAATTTGCAATTAAATATGATATCGATTCGATTAGGGAGGGGTTGCTGTATCAACAGGCAAGCATGTTCAAACAATTGTCGGGTGTAATTGCTTCGATTGATTTGGTAATGTGTACGTTTGTTATTCGTATACGCCTATCGATGCGGTGTATCGTTTGTTATTAGATTAATCGCAACCGGTTCGATCCGAATCCGAAAGAAAGTTTCCTCTTTTTCGATGCGAGAATCGATCGAATCGATCGAAATGGAGAGGGTAATATTTTCTTCAACGATTGCGGGTTAATAGAAATTTGTTGAATTAAATAACTCGTTAAATAACTTGGGGCTTGCGCATTTTTCCTTTCTTTTTTTTCGTCCAGGCAAACTGATTATACCAAGTTCTTTTGCAAAGTTGCGAAAGAAGTTGTAATTTTATTGGACAAATGCTCGTAATGAGCTTCATCGATAAAGTTTTTCTTGGAAGGGAAAATAATAAAATATCCCCGGTTTCGTTCGAGGTATGGATTGAAATAAAGTTTCGCGATGGTATTTCGTTATTATTTTTCTTTCCTTCTCCCTTCTCTTTTTTTTTCTCCTCCTCCTTTTTTATTTTCATCCCTATAAAAATTATCGGGGATAATTAAGAGAATTACATTCAACGTTGCAGAATTGCAACGTTTCCGTCCCCCCTAGAATTTCTAATTTTTCACGGAGAATAATAATCAAAATTACGAAACGATAATGGGGCGGGGAGAATTTCATTTAACCCACTCATTGTCAAGAAACGAGGGGGAGATTCAATTTTCGCAACACGGTGGCTTCAAACCGTGCAACATCGTGCGAAATTTAATCGGGAAAATTTTCTAATTTTTCACGGGAAATAATAATCAAAATTGCAACGGAATTTCGTTTAACTCATTGTCAAGAAAGGTAACGAAGGAAAAGTTCAATGTTCGACTCTGCATTCCCCTTCCCCCTCCTCTCTCTCTCCCTCTCTGCTCCCATAACTCGTACAAAATTTACTGGTTACGCGCAGTGCCGTACCACCCGCCACGATTTACCTGCATTTTTATCGCGCTGCACGCTTTACGCGCGCGCGTGTACGCTCGGGGAAGCGGAACAAAGAGGATTCGCGCGAGGAGGAGAGAGAAAGTGGAGCTCGTGTCGTATGCACGGGGTCGTAAGTATTTTCGCACACGCGTGGACGGGATTGTGTGCAGAGAGGCGAGGAGAGGGTTCTCCCTGTTTAAAATTTCTCGTACATACGGTGGGAATGGTATAAAGGGAGGAAACGAATGGAGGAAATGTTTCTGCGGAGAGGAAAAAGGATAATTCAAGAGTAATGTCCTTTTTTTTCCCCCTTTCTTTCGAAATGAAGAAAAGTAGGAAAATTGGGATTAAACGACGGAATTCGTGCGTTTAATAATCGTTAACTTTCGATCCTTGCGTATCTTTTAAAATCGAGGATTTTAATCGATTCTATCGTATCGAGGAATAATCCGTATCGATTTAAGGAAATTATCGAAAAATTTCCATCTAAAGTTTCGTGGAAATTTTATGATAAACAAATTTTGCAATGTTTGGTGGTAATGCTTGATTAATACGAGTAAAATTCGAGTGTAACGAGAAGTACGAGGGGAAGATACGAAATAATACGGAATATGTTTTATCGCGAGACAAATTGGGGATAAAAGAAACGATAGATCAATCTTTATCGGCCAATATTCCAGCGGCAGGCTGCACCCTCTTGGTCTAATTTACATAGATCTGGTTTCAACGATAGAATTTAATCTCGCATAATGAACTGGTTAACCAATTTGGCAATTAACCAATTATTTCCATTGCACGATCCGATCACCCCAATCGATCGGAACTAGCTCGGTAAACGTTTAATTGGCCGGCTCGTATTTTTCCCCGTCCAATCCAAATCCTCCCCCTAGTTAGCCTAGATCGATACGAATTCGTCAACGATTTCGTGATGGGGTTTTGAAGGGACGAAAAATAATTCATCGCCCCCGTTATGCCTCCTCCCTTCCCCTTAATTCGCAATTTTTCGAAAAATTTAGAAGCAGAGAGGGAAACTTGGTCGAAACTTTGAAAATTTTCTTTCTTCTTCCTTCCAGTTCCTAGCTTCATTTTATGCAAATATTATTTAATTTCGAAATTATTAACGTGATATTCGAAAATATCAGGGGTGATTTTTTCCACCCTACAATAATGATAATCGTCGTCTCGTTATTTTTGCTTTCCCTCTTTCTTCAAATCTCTTTTAAATTTTGTTTTCAAAACGGATCAACGATGCGAAATTTTCCGCCGACAGTGACAATATTAGAATTAATGCGAAATCGCGCCTCTCTCGTCGTTTTTTCGCTCCGTGGCGGTCGATTATGGGGATAATAATAATAATAATAATAAAAAAAAAATCTTCGACGTTTTGACGTCTAATTACGCGACGCGTGTCTTGACTATGGAACACGGTCTCCGCTTTATCGAAGTGACTAATTATAATTTATGACCCCGGGTGCATCGTTATCGAAGCTTAAATTGCGTTAAAGCGGAACGGTCCGAGGATAGTTTACCAATTTGCCAATTCGCACTGTATTTCAGCTAAGCCCGATTTTAAATTGATCGACGCTCGATCAATTATTCACCTCTTTAATATCGTTATTTCGCACGGAACAATTTCTAATGATACGTTTTTATCAGTCGGTATTCACTCGGTAATTTAAGAATTTATTATTCAAATCTTTGGATCGACGAATCCATTGAGCGATATTATTTCCGTGCTGGGTTAAAAAAGATTCCCAAACCGACCGAATCTGTGCAAAATAAAAAGATAAATAAATAGAAAGGAAAAGTAAACCGAAGGGGAGAAAGGTTTAAAACGAGTAAAAATATCTTTCAAATATCTTCGCGTGGATTCCGCGTTTTGGAACACGCGTGGAGACTTAAAAACTTGGCCAAACATTTGATCCGGCGTCATTCGATCGAGAGCGGCCACTGTTTCGCATAATCTTTCCCTGCTTTTAATATTTTATTAAAGAGCATCCTTCATTAAAACCACCACCGCCACCGCCATCGTGGCGCAGCGCCCAGTCGTGATTTCTAACGGGCAAAGTTCCGGCTCCCCTCCCCGCTCGTGTGCCACGAAATCCTCCTTTTATCTCGCGTTTCGCGCAGCTAATATCGCGTCAAAGAGCATCGTTGCATCCATAATGTTCACGAGCTGCTGTTCCCCGTAACGAGGCTCGAGAACCACTCCGCGATTCTTCTCTCGTCTCTCCTACCTTTTCCCCCATATCTACGTTCCATACCTCTTCTTCAATTATTACGTATCGCTTGCGTTATTGTACTCCTTTTCGCGATTCGTTCGATCGCGAGATAGATAACGATTTCTCTCGCGATCCCCAGTATCCTCTCTTTTATACATAAGATCGCGCGTGAAATTGATCGACGAGTTATAAATATATATTGGATAAATGTTGCATTGGGAGATTTTATTATTGGGACATAAACGTATAATAATGATAACAATAATAATGATTGAAGAGAGTTATAAAAAAAAAAAGAATAATAACAATATTATATAGTAAGACTTTACGAATCGGTTAATCGAGTTACCGATCGATGGTAACGAACATTTCGAGCAAGAAGGGATATAAGATCGCGCGTGAAATTGATCGACGAATTATAAATATACCTGGATAAATATTGTATTGGGAAATTTTATTATTAGAACAAATGTATAATAATAATAACAACAATAATAATGATTGAAGGGAATTATAAAAAAAAGAATAATAACAATATTAGTAAGACTTCACGAATCGGTTACCGATCAACGGTAACGAACATTTCGAACAAGAAGGGACATAAGATCGCGCGTGAAACTGATCGACGAGTTATAATATATATACACGTGAATAAATATTGCATTGGAAAATTTTATTCGAGAATAAGCGCGTAATAATAATAATAATAATAATAAGTAGTTATAAAAAAAACAGAACAATAATAATAATAATAAGATTTCACGAGCCGGTTAAAAGCGTTGCCGATCGGGTAACAAGTGGGCGAACATTTCGAGCAAGAGGGGGGAGGGCGAGAGGTTGGAAATTGCGCGGATCTGCGAGGTTGTTTCGCGATTTCAACGACGCCATCGAAACCCATTTTGCCAATTGTCAACGTGCCATCGCGCGAAATGAAATCGTCCTCCCCCGAGATTCGAAGGTGTGGAAAATTTTAAACCGGGCCCCTGGCCCCTGCCATCCCTAATTTTCTAACTCGATTGCCCTCGTTCCCCTGCGCGCCATACCCCGCAACGTTTCCATCCCAATCTTTTTTTCCTTCTTCTCTCTCTCTCTCTCTCTCTCGATCCGCTAATGAACGCGCGGTTACGAAAGAAATTGCCGGTTCAATTTAATTTCGGTGTCTGGTGTGCAAAAGTAATGAATTCGATATTTTTCTTTCTCGTTTGCTCCTTGAATTTAATTCTTCTTCTTCTTCTTCTTCTTCTTCTTCCTCCTCCTCGTAGTCGCCGTCTCGATGACAAATTGCAGATTTATTCCCAATTTCCTGGGGACGAAACGAATATTTCAGATCGATGATAATAATAATTCGAAACCGGTGAGACGCGGTTAGAGAGTATTTATCGAGCACGGTTTAGAGGGCATTCTTCGGTTGATTCCGTCGCATCGGCATCGGCAAACGCGAAATCTATTAAAGATTCTATGTGACTACGTGTATATATGTATGTGTAACGTACATACGCGCATTTTGCAGGTAGATCGATCGTAAATTAGACAGATGAATGATGCATGAAGCGTCCCGGGTGGCAAACAAAGTAATAATCCGTTTCGAGATTAACTATTAAGTTAAGCTTCGTCGCGTGATTCACATTGAATTTAGCTATTCCGGGTTTAAATTCTGAATATTTTTTCCCCCCCTCCCCCTCCCCTTTTTTTTAACGTTTCTTTATTTTATAAATTTACACGAGCTGCTCGCTCGGTAACTCGCTGGTGATTTTATCCGGTGAGCGAGTAGAGTGTAAGTTACGTAATGTTACGTAATATTATATACAGGGATAAAATATCGTATAATGAAAGGAGGCGTAAACTGCAAACGTTCCACTGTTCCGTGATTAGCACTTTCGTGTGTTTCGGCTTACATACGTTAAAACTGGAACGCGCCGGTTGTTAACAAACTGGGATATTAGTTACTAACATCATTCGAACTCCCTGGCAAATTTGCAACCTCGCTCGCTCTCACTAATTTCTACCTAGAGTTGCCGCGCTATTAACTTGTAATACCTGTTCGTTACGGGTCTATCAAACATTTCCATTCGCCGCATTAATACGTTCGACTCTCGTGGAAAATCGTTTGCCAATCACTTTACAGATTTTAGAATTCAAATTCGTGGCATCGGTCCAAGTCTCCCAGAAGACTCGATCAACTTCGAATCGACAAATTCGAATTCGGGCAATTTTCGTAAGACGATAACGGAAGAGAGGGTGGTAATTTCGAAATAATATTCCTCGTTTCTTTTCTTTTCTCTGGCCTGCGAGGAGGAAACCGATTGTCGTCTCGGTTATCGAGAGAAGGGGAGAAGGGAAAGGGAGTGGCTCGTTTATACGCTATCTAGTCGGAATATTCTACCCTACGCTATCCGCTCGTGTTAGACCTTATTGCACGTCACCACATCTCAGCCTTTTATTCGTATCGTAGCCATCGCTTTACTTATCTTTATATTTCCCAGCGTGTTGCACTTCTCACTTTCTCACTTTTTCCATCCTTCAAAATACCAAAGTATCAAGGAATTATTTACAACTTTCTCTCTCTCTCTCTCTCCAATTCTTTCCCCTTGATGAAACAAAAAGTTCAACAATTTTTAAATTCCTAATAATTTTCCGATAAAATTAATTCGCATCAGAAATCACACGAGCGCGTAATTTTAATAATTTTCTTAAAGAATAAGTGAAATAGTTGCTTGTTGGAAGTGCACGAGTCCGTAACAGATATTCGTCGAAAGCAACGATTTCGAGCAAGGAAACACCGCGACACACTGGTGTGCAGCTGCAACCAGTGGTTATGGCCGAGTAAATTCGTTAAGCGAGTTCCACACGTATATTATGTATTTATCGATGGATGCATAATCGTTGAGGTCGCGTTGCGCTAAGCAAGTTGCAACGCGATGAACGTCAGTTGTCCAATTAACATCCCTCCGCGATCAAAGTTCCGGCAAAAGTTTACGTAAAGCATTACAGTTGCACGTAGTTGTTGATAATAGACCGTAATATCTACCAATGGTCGAATGCCTCCCCTCCGTGAACCAAGTTCAATCCTTTGTTTCACGTACGAATTGTCTCCTCTTTGCATATCAACGATGGATTCGAGACCAACCAAAGATCATTTTACGCGACGTGATATTTGATTCTTATATTTCCTCCTCGATAAAAATTAATCGAGTTTCCTGTCGAATCTCGAGCGTTCGATCATCGGCGATCAGGAAGAAAAATCTTTATCACGATTGAGTTCCAATTTTCGATCGAAATCGGTTAATGGTAACAGGAAGCATCTCGGTGAAACTCCATTCGAAAGTGCGACCAACTCTTAAACTCGTGTACCGTCAGTTTGAGAGGAAGGAGGGTGAACGAATTTTATACAGCAAGTTGAGTCATTCGTTTCGACCATTTCGATTCTATTTTATGGGCCGAAACTTGGAACGCACTTGAGAACTGTCTTGCAGCCCCACTCGAAAGGTAACGCTCGCTCGTATTTATTAAACGAGTTTCCGTCGTTTTGATCATAATTTGTCCCTTCTTAACGAGGCAAGGGAGTCGAGAGTCACT
Source organism: Apis cerana (assembly GCF_029169275.1). Taxonomy (NCBI): domain Eukaryota; kingdom Metazoa; phylum Arthropoda; class Insecta; order Hymenoptera; family Apidae; genus Apis; species Apis cerana. The sequence continues at coordinate 5,541,738 of NC_083867.1, read as the reverse complement.
CAACAGCGAGATTTCGTTGTCAGAGGTCCGGTCGAGTATCACTCGACTCGGATCTTATCGCGCCTCATTATCAGTTAACAATAGATGGAAGTAGACTTTCCGGAAATTCGGAGATCTATTAACGGAGAGAGATTCGAAAGTAAAGATGCGAAGTGGTTGGGGAAGGGTAGGATTCCAAGGAATAATGATACGCCCTTGGAGAATTTCGTTGATCGTTGATCGAAGGAAGAATTGAAAGAGGGGATTTGGGAGAGAGAAAGAAAAATTGTGTGGCAATTTGCGTAAAAAGTAATGAAATAAATCGAGGATATCGATTACTATACATATTTTTTTTTATTATTCCATTCCATTTGAAATATTTCGAAACGCGTAAATTTATCTAATTAGATTTAACTAGTCGCGTATTCACATTTTATTTTATTCGCAAGGTTTATCTTTATGAATCTCAAAGCTCGCGCGCAAACAAAATGCAACGGACAAAGACATAAATCAATAATATTTGTCCGCGAATTTCGCTTTTCGCCTGTATTAATAACGATTATGTTCAATTAATAAAATTATCCCTTAATCCGTCATACGACCCGCTGGATATTTCCAGCATTTAAATTCGTTGAAATTTTTTTTATTATTTACGATGTTTGCTCGTTTTGTTTGTCGAATACACGTGGAAATTGCGCTCAGGATATTGAGAGAGAGAGAGGGGGTGGAGGAGGAGAAGAAGAAGAAGAAGAGAAAAAAAGCGATCTATCAATCCCGCTTCACAGTGCTCGTTGTTCCGAATTTCTGTAACGGAGCAAGCACGGCTGACCAATATCGGTCGTGATCACTTGCGCGCCGTCCGCGTGACTGACGGACCAATCACCGACAACTCTACTTGCCAGTGGATAGGCCAAGGCAGAGGTAGACATTGACTGAAATGGACGGGTAAACGGATGAGTAAATAAAGATAGAAGTAGACGAATAGATGTGCGAAGAGATTAAGAATAAATGGAAACAGATAACCACGTGGATGGAAATGGAAAGGGGGGTTGAAGGATTAAAAATCGGATTCGAAAATGGCGCGGAGAGGAGGGAAAATTTGTCGAAGAGATTTTATACTGTCTATAAAGAGGAGAGGAGTAAAAAGATGACGAAGAATGAATCTTTCTTGTTACAGGAAATTGGAATTTTCTTATTACTTCTTGATATTCTCCTCTTTCGAATATATTTTCACCCTTCCCTCGAGTTATTATTAAAATGGGTCAGAACTTTATCCCCGCTTATAAAAATCGGTCTACGGTCTTCTAAATAAAAATTCCTATTATGCAAACTGTTCGAAAACTGTATGTTGTAATTTAGGGAGGAGACGGGTGTCGTAAAATTTAACGATACGAAGGGAAGTTTTTAAACCGTGAACTTAAGAATAAATTTTTCGAAAGTACGTTCCCCTATCGGTACAAAGTTATAGCTGATCGAGTATAAAACATACGTATGTATACATTTTACAAACTTTAAAAATTGTACTTGCGCTTCACTTCAACCCTGAATCCTATAATTATCACGCGGTCTAGATTCACACGTTTCAGGGAAACCCGAGCACAACTCGGGCGCAACGCGATGTTGAAAGTTGCGACGGAGAATTTTCAAATTTTCACGGGTTGCAAAAGGGCAGGAAGGGAGGGAGGAAGACTGGAAGGGCCCGATGGGCCAAACGAGCGACACATTTGCCTCCCTATCCCGTTATCGTTCCCGGTGTCCAATTATTACATTGTAAATGGCGCGATGAAACCTCGACAGTCGCGTTTCGCCGAAACTGTCGCCAGGGGAACGCGCGTGCACGCTTCCATTCGGCCAGCTTCGGGCGGAATAACGTTCTCTGCCGATAAGCCGGTGTCACGCACCCACACACACGCACACACACACGTACACACGACTTGCTCGCCCCGTACACAGTCCCAGAAAGGTTATTCGTGATCACGGGGAGCGCGTTGGTCACGCTAATGTAACGGGTGTTCCGTTTCGTTCGACGTCGTCAGTTGCACCGCGTCATTTTGATTGAGAAAAGGAGATCTTTTTCCGAGGAAAAAAAAGAAGAGGTGAGAAGAAGAAGGAATGAATAACTCGTACGTTTCCAAATACATTGGATATTCGATGGGAAAGGTATACGCATTGCAGTGACGTAAGCGAGGTTAAAAATTGGGAAGACCTCTTCGAGAAGTGGGATCGATCGATACGATCGCAAAATTGGATTAAAAAAATTCTCTTCTCGTCGAATTATTCCTGCCGGTCGATGGGGGACACCCGGTACACGGGCGAAACATTACGCCGTCGTGGTTTGATATTTGCATCGGCGGCTGTTGCGTCGATGCTATCTTCGCGCGGGGGGAGGGGGAGGGGGGAGGCCGAAATGCCGTGCGCTTCGCCCCCTCCCCCAGCCCCGATATTTATACGCGTTTCTGCTCGTCCCACCTGTATAATAAATGTGGCCCAGATCGTACGTGGTCAGGTTGGTATACGCGGCGCTATCGCGTTGGAAAGTAACGCCGGATTCCGGCAAAAATGTTGCGTCGCGGTTTGCGAGCTGGCCCGGTCGTTCGCCCGTTATAAACTGCGCCCAGGGTTCGCCCCGGTGCACCGGCCAGCCCACGGGCTGCGACGAGGCTCCAACCGTGCGCGCCCCTATCGCTCGTGTGTATGCGCTCCTGTGTATATGCGTTTATACGATAGTTGTCACGTACAGGGATTTCGTAGTTTGTTGCCAGCTATTACTGTCGCGCGACGCGCTCGAATTATTGCGCTTATTGTGTCCACGCGCGAGTTGGACACGCGAGTAACGCGTGCGGTGAAAGATAACTTTGGGGGCGGCCCGTATCTGGGGATAAAATGACTCGCGTGAATGTTAGCGTGGCTTCGAGAGCTCCACCGAGAGGTATATATTGGTTGATCCGCTATCGAAATCGTTCCCCGGCAATTAAAAGTTCGTTACTTCGATCTCGAGATATATCGTGGCATACAGGGATCGAGCAGATTTGTTCGAGATAAAAATGAGTACCTCGGTGAGAGATAGGTGATCGTGTTTCGGTTATTTTCGGGTATCTTCGGGTGTATCGCTCGGTCGTCTAACGCTTTCGGCCATTTTCGGCCATGATCGGTGACGTTCGGCTCCCGACTCGAGTCGACCAGAGACAATCGAGGAAAGCCGATTATCCCTCGTCTATGATCGAAAATGGACCTCCATAATTCCGCCAAATCGACCAAACGTCGTATCTTTCGAAGGAAACGTCGAAAATGCGAAAGTAGGCCAGCCTTTCAGTGAGAAACAAGAAAAAAAAATCGAGTTTCCGTCCGTAAGATCGAAATATCGAACAAGAAATTCGTTTCGTCCTGGAACGAAAGGTTGGACGCGTTATAAAGCGCGGGATGGTCGGTCGATCGGTGGCCCTGGGATCGGCGATATGACTCGGTGTAAATTTCGAATCGTCGATTTATCGACAGCATACATTCTCCCGTTCGCGTGCTTAAATCAACGGGAGGGGCTCGAAAGGAAATTCTTCGGTGGTTGGCGGAGCTATATACATATATATATATATATATATCGACGTTATAAATCGGATTGGAACGGTCGAACGGGAGCGAAAGATAGGCTGCATAAAACGGCATAAACGTACGATTATGATATAAACACGGACAGATCTGGGGTGTTACGTAACGACGTAACGTTGGAGAGAGAGGGAGAGAGAGAGAAAGAGAGATCGCAGAGCAATCCGCGTTGGACGTTGAATCACCTGCATGCATGCTATCTCGAATCACCGCGTCGGATCGATTAGAAAAGAATTGACCTAGAAACGCGTGACCGAAATAAAACAGACGCGACCTTAAAATAAATCCCAAGTATATGTTTCGCGAGTTTCGCTTGTCTCTCGTTCTCTCCCTCTTTATTCTCATCCCATCTTTTCTCCGTCTGTCTCCATTCTATTTTTCGTCTCTCCCTCTCTTTCACCTCGTTTTATAGTTGTTTGAGGGAAAAACATGGAACTCCGCCCCGGTATGTTTGTTTTTGTTGATGGAAAACGATCCCGCGTTAACCGGACCCAGACTCGTTCAAAAGTTGCAGGGAAGGAATATGCGCCCGAATTTTGTGTGCATTGTTCGCGTCGAAAACAAACACAGCGAAAGGAATTACTTTTAAAATTCGTGCGTACAGCATCGAATTATTATTTCTTTCGACGAATGTTGAACCGATTCTTCGAAGATTCTTTCTCTCCTTTCCAAAAAAAAAAAAAAAATAGAAAAAAAGGACGAAGACACGAAACGACAAAGAAGAACGAAATAGAAATAGAATCGTGGAAAATGGACATTCGATTTATCGTCCTCTATAAAATCTTTCTCCTCCTATCTCGCGGTCGTCACGCGGCGCGAATATTCGAAAATATTTCGAGCGATAGGTGGAAAGATAGGTGAAAAATTACGATTGACGATGGTCATTCCGAAAAGCATGATAACCTCGCGAAAGAGATTCACCGCGTAATCTGTAGCAATCGAACGTGAAACGAACATGGCCGATGACAAAAGCCCGAACCGTTGCGACAGCAGCCCTAAACCAGTCCAGTTTCGGCCAATCCATATTTGTTCGGGAAATCCGCACCTGGCTCGTGTTCAGCGGCCGTGGAATCGTATCGTAGCCAGGATGCAGCAACCATGGCCGCCGTGCAACCGCACTATAGTCATGAGACCTGTCGGATTAACGTTACCGTTATTTATGAACGTCCCTCCCTCGTTTTGAATAATATTTTAACGCCTCCCCTCCCCCCTTCTCCAAAACTATCCCATAATTTTCCAAACGCTTTAAAGCTCTTTCGAACCGGGACAAAAAATTAAGAAAAATTAAACTAGGTCAGGAACGAATTAAGGAAAAGTTAGGTTATTTGTGGGAAAATTTCTGACGAATGACCAAAAAGCAATTCCTTTCGTTCTCATCCTCCCCTTACTTCAAAATTCTGATTCAAAATATCTACGAAAATCTTTCTACTTTTCCCTCTCCAAAATTTATCACCCGCGATGTAAGAAGAATAAGGAGGGAAGGGGGCGTGGTTGCGACAGCCGGTGTATCAGGTGTCTAACACCTGCCACGGACGTACATACATAAACCACGACACGTGTATACGTATCATTACGCAATTCGTAGTAAGGTATTGACACAAGGGACAAAATACATAATCTGGCTGGTACTAGCTCGAACTTAGCTCGAGCGCAGCCGGATATCCAGCGCGCGCGCGAGTCAATATTTGCGAACATCATGGAATTTCTCGTAGTGCGCCACCGTGTAGAATGCCGCGTGATGGTGATGGTGGCGGTGGCGGTGGTGGTGGTGGTGCTCGGCCCAATAGCTACGTGAGTGCGCACTCACTTTGTCGGGTGTACATATCACGATGCGAACGATGTCCTGTGAACTGTGTAAGACGATCAGGCTGGGATTTAACCGACTGCGTTTCCAGGGATGCTGAGAGGGAGGATAGATTGATCGGATCGATGCCGCTTTTCCTCTCTCTCTCTCTCCGTATCATGATCGAAACACTATTCTCCTCCCTCTTCTGACATACACCGGGACAGCGATACGCTCGAATTCGATTCGAACCGGGTTTAAATCGTGCTCCTGATACTCCCTCTCCCCCCTCACGAGTGGGAGAATACTTTTTCTGCCGTTGTTTATCGCGCGTGTGGCGCGTTAATAGCGTGTATCATTGTTCAAACGTTCGATTTTCAACATTGGGGGAGAAGATCCTTTTTCTTCTTTCGTTTCTCTCTTTTTCCTCTCCCCCCCCCTCTTTTTTAAGGGGGGTAGGATATTGAATTTTTTTCGAAGGAGATTGAACGTTGGTTTTTGCTAGCCACCGTGTTTTCCCTCGTGCCACCGTTAATGCTACTTTTTTGTCACGGTTGCGGAGACAGCTTGATTTTAACCGAGATACATGGCTCGTTCGATGAAGAAATATAGGATATATTTTTTGGGAGGGGGAATGATGGATCTTGGAATCGAAAATTCGCGATTCTTGAGAAGGCCTCTCCTCGTTTGCGTTTCAAAGAGCGCGTTTTACATTAAATTTATCTTTGCTCATCTTCGAAATCTCTGGCGAGGCGAAGAGTCCGATAAACGGTGTCATAGGTATCGACGCGTTGTTTCTTCGGCTCGTCAGTTAAAAAATTTCTATCGTAACTGCCCATCAGGCCGTAAAGCTCTACTATCTATGCCGAGATTTCTATTATTACCCCTCGCGTAACCTCTGACCGCTCACGTAAGCCTGTGCCTGTGCACGGGCGTAACGGTGTTTCATAGAGACAGCTATGTTTACGTGGCATCGTTTATTTCAAAGGAAACGTTCCACGCTATCGCGCCGGTATCAAAAATAACGATAAATTGACCGTGAAATCTGGTGACTCTATCATTACGATAATGGCCCTGGTGAATTACTCCGTACGCAGGTGGCCTGTAATTTTTAATAAAAATTGAATAAATAACAGCTTATTCGGATATCTAGAGATTAATAACGTGCGAACATTTTTTTTTTTTTTTACCACCCTCGCTTAAATTACGAAGATCATTTATCAAAGAATAAAGTGCATATGTATATATATATATATATATATATATATATATATATATATATATATATTGTGAGACAAATATCGTAAGATCATCACAAAATGAACGAATCGCAAATTATTAATTACCTCTTATAATCTCCTCTCTCCGAATAAAGCCAAGAAACGCCATTTTTTCAACCTCATCGAAATCCTCTCTCGCGAGTTTACAGATTCTTACTAATCCCCTCCCTCTTCTGCGCTCGCGGCATTGGGAATTCCTTGGGATTTCCTTATCGGCAAATAGCGCGTGCACAAGTGTGCAGTATGCATAATTCTATACCAACGAACGTATTTTGCGTCTCGTGATAACTCCCTCCCCTCCACTTCGTCTCTCAACCCTCTCCTCACCCACGTTAACGCGATAAGAAACTCGCGGATCGGATCGAGTACAAGGAGGGGGAGGGGAGCGCGATCGCCACCCGTTGGATCAACCTTCAGCCACCTCGAGCCAGCCTCGACTCCCACCGCCCCCCTCGAAACTTCTTCCCCGCGAGAAGAATTTTTTTCGCGTTGCCATCAGCGTTGGAGGAGAGACGCGAACGTTCGAGCGCGAGGCAAGGTGGCTCGAATACTTTGCATGCCGGATCGATAAGCGGCCGGCTCACTCCGGGTCACTTGAGTACTTGGCTCGTCGTTCGCCTGTGTGGTCAGCAAGGTCAGGGACGAATCAAGGGGATGGGGAGAGCGGGATGTCGATTTTTTTATCCCCTCCGAGGAGGGGACGGATGGAAGTTGAAAGTTTTCCGGAAGTTTCTTTCCTTTCTTTTCTTTTCTTTTTTTTTTTTTCTTGTTAAATTTAAGGAGAGGGGAGAAGAGGGGATAAATTTATGCAACTTTAATTTAGTTTAATTCAGTTTCTTTTCTTCCGAATTCTTTTTCTGGAAAGTTTCTTTTTTTTTTTTTTAGTTTCTTCTTTGTTGTTTGTTGTTTGGAAATTACGTTTCGACGGATTTTTGTTTTTTTTTTTTTTTTTGTTTTTTGGGACACGAGAATTCTTGAATCGGAAGGGAAAAGAAAAAACGAAAAATTTATATTTCAGTAGTTACAGAGTATCCAGAGCACTCTGTTTTTGTAAGAAGAAAGTTTCTCGTTTATTCGTTTTTTTTTCTTTTTCGTTTTAGTTTTCTCTTTGTTTCTAAAAATCACGTTTGGATATATATATATATTTTTTTTTTTTGGGCTTTTGGGAGTTTTTCCTCTGTTGAATTTGAGAAAAAGAACAATGGAATTTACGTAACTTAATTTCTGTTCTCACGGACACTCTTTCTTTAAAAGAAATTCCCCCTTTTATTTTCTTCGTTCTTCCTTTTCTTTGTTTAAAAGCCACACTTGGATGGATCTTTTTTTGAATCCAGAACTCAATTTTCTTTCTTAATCCTTCCAAGATTCCTAACGTTTCCTATAAATGAAAATATCACTTAACTTTAACATTTAAAACGCGAGATACGTTTCCATCTTATCCGCACCACCAACATTCCGCGTCGTCCATCCTCGAAATATCCTCCTCCTCCTTCTCCTCTTCCCAACCACGCCTCCAAAGAAACATCGTCATATCTCTCCGACGCAAGGAATTAAACCAGCATTAAATTTCCTCCTCGCGACACGAGTGCGCTCTCCCCCCATAAAATAATCCCCAGCGCAAAAAAGGGAGGTGTTCTTTGCCGGCCACTGGTCCTCCTCTGAAAAGATCCCCGTTACACCCCCTCCTCTCCCTCTCTCTCTCCCAACGTTACATCGTCGGACGTCGCGACGCCACGCATTTGGCTCGCTTGTTAACGAAGGGTGGACCGATGTAAATCGCGTCGAGTCATCGTGGTTTTATCCCCTCCTCTCTTCCTCTCTTTCTAATTACGGATCGTTATTCAAAACGTGGAAGAAGAAATGCGGAGAGAAAAGGCGAGGTAAAAAGATTTCCCCTTCCTCGGGAAAGGAAATTCTTTAAAGTTAAAAAGAAAATTAAGATGGGCCCGTTAACGAGGGGAGGCGGATCGATGTAAATCGCATCGAGTCGTCTTTCCAATTCGCGAATGCGGTCGTGATACGGAAAATAAAAATAGAGGAATGAGATCTAGGAGAAAATTCTCTTCCATTTAAAGGGGAGGGAGTTAAAAATAGGGAGTGGAAAAAAAAAAAAAAGAAAAGTGGAAGATCGAAGGGGGAAATTAAGATAGCCCGTTAAAAAAGGATGGATCTAGTCGTCTATTCAATTCCGAATGCGGTCGTGATACAAAAAATAGAAATAAAAAAGGAAAAATAAGATCCGGAGAGGAAAGTCTTCCTCTCAAAAATGGAATTAAAAATAGAAAAAAAAATAAAAGATTCAAAGGAAAAATATATATCGCGTCTTTCCAATTCCGAATACAATCGTGAAAAAACAAAAATAGAGAGAGAGGAATAAGATCCAGAGAGGAGGAAATCCTCCCTTAAAAATAGAATGAAAAATAGAAAAAGAAAATAAAAGATTCAAGGGAAAAAATTAAGATAGCTCGTTAACGAAATAATCGATGTAAATTGCAGTTCCTTTTTTACGAATGCGAATGGAATCGCGATTCGAAATACGAAAGTAAAAAGAGAAGAAGAGAGGGGAAAAGATTTTCAATCATAGATCGCCATAAAATATTTTTCGATGTGATACAATTATGATAATATTTATATTATCGTGTTATTCGTCGCAATAACATTCGTACGAAACCGTACCGTATCGCGTCGTACGCGAGTTTGTTTATTACAAACGAAAGTCGAACGTTATTCCGATAAACGACATTCAGTCTTTCGATACACTTGGTGCGTGGCGGTCGACGTTGCGTCGCGTAATATTTGTGCCGTAGGTTGCACGAATTAAATTGCGTCGCGAAATATCTCGTTTGTAACGTCGTACGAATCGCGGAATATTTCGTCCACGATTGCAAAACGATTAAACGAAGAGGATTAAAGACGCTTTCGTTATTTTTCGTTCATGGTCCAAGCTTGGAATCCATCGCCTTGTGCTTCGATCGAGAAAAAGTGAAACGAAATAATGGAAACCAAAAATGTGCCTGATTATTCGTTCATCGCGCGTAAAAGCATCTCTCGTGAAAATTGAAAAATCGATGGAAATATCACGAATACACGCGACAAGTAACTAATGCGTCGTGTAGGTGATATAAGGAATAGGGATTGAATTGGCATGCTTGTTAACGAAATAAATGGTCGGAATTTTGCGAATCGAGTGCGGGTCGCGATCCAAAATAAGAAAGAGAGGGAAGAGAGGGAAGAGGGGAAAGGGGTCCGAGGGGAAGGAGGGCCTTAAGTAAAGAGAAACATTAATCTAAGCGAGGGTTGGAAGACTGTTGGAGGGTGAGCGCGGAGGGTGTCAGCTGTGAGTGACGCACCTTCACCTATCCTCCCCCTCCTCGCCCATTTCTGTCAACTCCCTTCAACACTTTACGCCCCTGCACGATCTCGAAATACGGCTCCACCCCATTTTTTCGCGACTCCTTCCTTACCCAGTTGGGAATTCCTTTAAAAAACGCTGGGGGTGAAGAAAGAATGTTTTTTTCTCCCCTCCCTGTGCTCTCCCTTTCTACACCCTCTTTTCAGACGGTGACACGTTCCGTGGAATTTTCCAAAGAGATGCAGAGCCACACTCCGGTTTTTCCTCGCCATCGATTTTTTATCTCCGTGTCGTCGACACCTTTTTACAGTTCTGGAATTTTCTTTCTTTCTTTCTTTCTTCTTCTTCTTCTTCTTCTTCTTTTAGGCTTTTTTAAAGAAGATTTGGAAAGATTTTTCCCCTAATGTGTATTGTTTCGTATTTATTTTGTTTTGTGGATCGAGAACGAAAAATTTCGTACAAGTAAATTAAACTCGATTGGAAAGAAACGAATCGATGAAATTTTGATAATAATTATTGAAATAAATTCCCTCGGTTTTTCACGAATTTTTAAATAAAAAAACCTGACATTTGGATTTCTCGTTCGTTGCGCAATACAAGGAAAATTAATATATTTTCACGATGGATTCGTTGTTGGGAAGATAAGCGCGTGCATCGAAGTGCACGGGTTAGAAACGTGATTTACACGCAGTGTTTATAAATATTTCAAAAATGTCATTAAATCGTTCCACCCATCTTTATTAAACGAATCCCATTGTTCCATCATTGCGTTCGCTCCAACAACCTCTTCCTCCTTCGTTTCTACCTTCGGTTTTCAATAAGTGTTTTGAACGTGTTCCATTTAAATATTTTCAGGATATTTTCGGTTTCTTTTCCCCCGATTTTTACTTCGTCGACAGAGCCTAGAATTTATATTCCATGGATATAATATGGAAGATTTTTGCTGTTTTTCTTTTTAGAATTTTCAGTTTCTTTTTTCCCATTTTTATGCATCGACAGCGCAGCCGAGAATTTATAAGGAATATAAACCGGAAGATTTCGGAATTTCTTCTTCATGATTCTTCGATAGAAGTGATTGTACCATAAACTTGCGGGGTCTTGAGTTTTAGTTTATAGATAAGAACGGCGGTCTATGTTATCCGGGATTTTTCAGGTAACGCGTGCAGTAGCTTCGATAATCGAGAAGCCGATAAGTTGAATAATAAAAAAACGTCCCCTGAATTTTCCCCTCCTCTCTCCGAGGGCGCACATAAAAAAACCTCGATCCCTTAAATTTTCGCATTATTCTCATCGATCGACCTTATCATCTCGATTTCCAGCAATTCATCTCATCTAACCCCTCTCCTTTTTTTCTTTTTTTTCCAGGTGAGTACTACCGTGTTCGCTCTCGTCTCGGGGGTTGACGTCATCCTCGCGGTGAGTAACTAGATTCCCACCATCGGAACGAGGGCCTTCTCGGACAATTTGATCGTGTCCCGATGACGAGACACGTTCCTCCTACACACTTCCTCGGGGTAACAGGTGATGGGCGCCGATGAAAATAACCGTTTCGTCCTTGATGGTGAATCGCTACGCCCTCGTTTCGTCTTCATCCCCCTTTATCACCCCTTTATCACAATTCGTATCGCGCAGTCGACGATGGAAGCAATGCGTTGTCTGAGGGGGGCAGGAAGAAGGAGTATTTCGTTAATAAATGGAAATTTTGGAAAGGGCGGCGAAAAGAAATTCGGGGAGAGTGGAATAATTTGTTGATCGGGGAAGAAGAGTATTTTCATTAGATCTCGCGGACGGGTTTTTTTCCTCTGATATCTTCCTCGAGCCTCTTGAATCTACCCAGGTCTCGGGTCGCGTTAATCTTTGACTCGTTCTACTTGCACATTTCCTCTCTCGTTCGCCGCGTGTACATTTACGGACATTACGTAATACTCTACGTGATTCTCAACCTTCTCGAACACGCGAAACTCGAGGAAAAAAGGAACAACTCGAACGGTTGAAAAAGAAACGAATATCCACGAAAATTGGATCATTTGTTGAAAGCTAATCTCTCGTTTTGTTTCGGGCGACGCAAAATGACTTCGACGGCGAGTTTTCAGGGAATAACGGTTTAAGAGCCACTGCTCCAACCAAGACGATCGCACACTCCTCCCGGAGGAAAATCTGAATGGACGATGAGTGAATAATTCGAAAGTAGAGGGAGAGTGACGTAGTCGCGCGCAACGAGGCGTGGCGCGCGTGATTCGTGTCGGCGAGCGCAGCATCCATAGTTCATCGCTAATTAACAAAACACACGGTGTTATAATGATCTATAGCCGGTGTATAGTTGCGGGACCAAGGACGTGGCGGCCACTACCTGGCCCCACGATTAATCACCTATCCACAGTGACGTAGAATCCATACTTCCTCCCCTGATTAACAAAACGTATTCCACCCCATTTCGATGATTTATAGCGATTCCGGACAATGGCCAAGTTTTATTATTATTATTATTGTTGTTGTTATCTTTGTCGATCGATTGTTGGATCCATTATCGATCGTCAATATCTTTGTAATCTCTTTGAACGGCGCGTTGCTTCCATCCAACGCATGGGTAAATGGTCGAGGAGGTGTACACCTTGTGCAGCGATGAAAAATTTTTACAATTTTTACAGGCATTAATGGTGTTCATTTTCAGGATCGAATTTTCGTTGCTTCGAGGAGGATAAAGGATTTTCGTTGAAAAGAAAAATCTCATCTCGCGATTTCGACTCTTCAGCATCGTACGAAATATTGAACAGCGAGCAACGTTTAACTGCGCGTTACAGGAATTACCTTTTTTAAAAACTAACTTTTTAATTACAGGGTAATGATTAACTTCTCCTTGCTTCTTCTCTCTTTTTTTTTTTCGAGCTACTTATTCATAAAATGGGAGAAGTCTTAAAAAACTTGGAACCCTAGAGCGAGACAGTAACGTTTATAGTCCCGTAAAAAATGCGGGGATACTTAAAAAAGTAAAGTTGAAAATCGCGAGCTCATCTAAGTTTCCATTCTCCTCGAGTTCTCATTGCAGGGCAGATTTATCGCCCCTCCCCGTTCAGTCTCTCTCTCTCTCTCTCTCTCTCACCTCGCTTATCAACGATAAAAATTTATCCAAGGAAACCCCAAACTCAAGAAATATCTGCCGCCAAACGTGAAAAGATCTTTGGAAGATCTTCTCGCGCGTCGAGGTACGATTTTCAACCGCAAATTCCTCGTTCCACACAACGCCAATCACACGTCGTTGCGCGTTTACAAGGTGTGATGCAGTCGACGCACGATAACCGGCTGAACAATCGATCCAGAACGAGCGTGGCTGATCCCCCGTCGCGGCATTCCATAAATATTCGCTTTACGAAGTACGAGTGCTTTCGCTCGCTCCTTGCCCCATTACGCGTTTTGACCGTCATTAAGAACGTTTACACGCGCACCACCATCGCAAGCCTGGCGTTCATTCATCCTCGAGGCCACCCCTGTAATCTTTCACCCTCCCTGCATCGAGATTTTTTTTACGGCTGCCTCTTGATCGAGGAAAAAATTTCCCCTTTCTTTGGATTTTGAAGATTCCGTCACCTTTTCGAACTGGCAGTATTTTTTTTCTCTTTCAATCTCTCGTTGGAAATTAAAACTGCGCGTGGAAGATCATCGGGGAGGAGGAATTTTGTTTATCTCTCTAGAGAATTCTCGAATAACGTTTAATTGGCGTCTGATATCAAATTGAACGTTGGATAGTAATCCACGTCAAAACATCGGCAAGTGAATAATTAATTATCACGTTCTTGATTTATTTCGTACACGCGGCGTGTCACTCATCCCCGAAATATTAAATTTCCCTCGAAAATTCGATATTAAAAAATAATTCGAATTCCATAGAACAATATTCTCTTCCCCTCCCCGCCCACACATACGCGCGCACACGCATACTTTTAATTTATCCAAACTCTGAATATCGAAAAAAACGTACTCGACTTCGAGCTCGTTTCCATTCCAACTTCGTATAAACTAAAAAGAAAAAAAGAAAAGAAAAGAAGAAGAAAAAGGAAAAAAAAAGGAAGATACACCGTATATTTTCCTAGCGTCACGGTTCGACGTGCTCCTAGATTTCTCTTTCTCTCTCGCGCGAAACAAAACTCTTCTCCTTTTTTCCCCCCGTGGATAGCACGAAGGTGAAAATAGCACGGGGGGAGGGGGTTGTGTAACACGGCGGAAAAGCGGGTGGAAACGGGTTGGACGCGGTTACCGCGGGGGTTGCACCACCGCCGGTCGGTGGTGATGAGAAAAGTTTTGTTGACTCGTCAAAAATTTAATTTCGACTGAAATTTACTCGAGTCGCCGAAATCTTTCGCTAATTCGCGCGAGATTTAATTATACCTCCCTCCTTCCCCTTTTCTGAAGCCGAAATTGAATCGGATCGCCCGGCTGATTTAATTGGGCCGCGACTTTTTTGCCAAAACGGGCCCTCCCTCCCCAACAACTTTTCACGACAAATTCCCAAGGAATTACGTCGGCGAGGATCGGCCACGTTGTATACATACGTAATCCCCTCCAGGCTTTTCGCCCCTCCTCCCTCGCGACCCATTTCCGTCCAAGCTGCGTTGATTAAATTATTAATTGGATTTTAATTACCTTAATCGGGAGGATCGCACGTCTGTTTTTCCACCTCATTAAAAATTCGGTGTGGCCCCGAAAATTCGAAATTCCATCGCGCGCGAGGAGAATGGGGAGGGTATCGTGCGTTGCAAATTTCGGGAGAAGGAAGAATTAGGATCGATATGAAAAATGGAGGAGAAGGAAGGAAGAGGCGGAAGGCGTTCCCTCGTTTCCAAGTCGGTTAAGGGAGGTCTCCTTTAATCGAGATTCGAGGCCCTTAAAGAGAGCGAGGCTGAGATAAGAATCGTTGATACCGGGAAAGGAATAGCGCATTGATTGAGTTAGCTTGATATCGTGGCGGACCACCTGGGCTTCTTGACGTTTTAAGGGTGGCCACCCCAACAGGCCACTGCGGAGAGCCAATGGCGGCCGGACGCCGCAAGGGTTCCTGGCCTATCTCACGACACGCGACCCACGCCTCTCCCTCTCCACTCTCTCTCTCCTTCTCTCTTTCTCTAATTCCGTTTCCAACGGATTCGATCGACTGCAATGGCTCGCGCCGCTTTAAAAGGATAATTCGATCGATTGGCCACGGCTTCTAATCGCGGCCCCTTGATTCCGGATCGATACACCGATATCTAGAGATCGGAACGTGATGCTGGGATGATGCTTTTCTCCCTCTCGAAATTTTCCCTTACGGCGAAACGCGCATTTTGCGCGTTAAAAAAAATATATTGATACTGGAAGTAAGAAATGATATTTGGTACGATGCTGAAGAGGAATCGTTGGTTTTTTTTTTTAATCGCTTTTTTAATCCCAACAAGTTTGGAAATTTCGCTTCGACCGGTATTGGAAATAAAAATTTCAAGAAATGCTTGCATTTATACGTCGCAAATATGTCGTTGTTAATTAATCGTGATGCGATAAATTATGACATTTTGTCTCTTTTATCGTCGGTGAAAGGTGAAAGGTGCTTTGCTCGTGTCGAGTGCTCCCGGATCTGCCGGATTTTGAACGTCGTGTTATATATAGGTAAGTACGTCTATAAGTGTAACAGTAAGTAGTTATTTTCGTAATTTATCCCTTATCTCTTATTTTTTAACGAATAATTTTATTTTAGAATTTTTATATCGTGTGATATAGCAACGTTGTAATTGCAAGAATCTGTTTACTTGATAAAACGATTCGAAACGCGTAATTTTGTAATTCCAATGTATATCGGTTTACTTTTCTCCAAGCTTAATTTTGAAGTAGAGCTAATTTAAATAAAATCGATAATCCAAATGGAACCTGTCGGGATATTCAAACATTGTTAATGCGCTTCAAAAATATTTCCCCGTAATTTCAATCATCGGTAAAAGCGAAACGGAATTTCTCCAGAAATTAATCTGGCAACGTTACAATATCACGTCGAAACCGATATCTACGATATAAATTTCATAAACATATTATATTCCCCTTTTTTTATCCCCTCCCCTTCCTGGGGATAGGTACAACATCGAGTTTTGTGAAATATAAAAAAAAAAGAAAGGAATTTAATTCTACTACTTTTGCAATGTTCGCGCGTATAGTATTTTCTTGGTGGCGATAATCAAAAGAAAAAAATGAGCATCGGCGTTTCAGCGCGTTGCAACGCGGAGAAAGAAGCATTCTGCCTGCATAACTGCCAATGAATTTTCCAAACGAATTCCACTTTGAACGCCGCTCTGACCCTCATTCTATTCCATTCTATGCTATTGGTTTGGATTGCCATCGAAACTATTTGGAAAGCATCAGTCGCAGCAAAGTCCATAAAAGAGAGCTCCCAGGAGAGAGAGGCCGTTTCCATCTGCACACAGGCAACATGGAAACAGTCTGATTCGGCAAATAGAAGACACCCGATTGATACGTGTTTCCATTTCCATCTGGAAAAAGGAGATGTAATCCTCTCGGAGACGGTGCTTTAACGAGCAAAAGGAACCACCACGTACGTATTTGGTAATGCGATCGTTCTCCCCATTTATCTCTCGTCTTTTTCGTTTTTTGCACGTTTCGCCTTGTTTCTAAAATCTATCGTTTTTTTTATCTCTCTCTTCTTTTTCTAGTCTCTTTGAATTTTTCCATGCACTCTCTCTCTCTCTTTTTTTTTTAATTTTTGCCTCGATCGAAATTTCGAAAAGGGTTATTCGTGCGTTTATTCGACGTTGTAACGCTGTGATGGAATTTCCCTTTTTTTTTCTTTTTTTCGAATTTTTGCTTCTTTTGAAATTTTGTTAATCGTTGCTTCTGAAATCATTGCCACGTTTTATTTCGTTCGCAAGAAATTTTAAGATTTTAAGATACACTCAAGAATTCTTTTATTACAAATTTCCAAATTTTCACTGATTCGGGCAATATTCAATCTCGGCCAAAGAATTTTCTTTTAATTTCTCCGTTACTAAAAGTAATTTCAACATCCATCCAAAATTAATATTTTGGCCAATCCTCCAAATTTCCTTTAGAAGAAGAATTCGAGCTACCCTCTCTCACATATCCTCGGCCACAGAATTTTCTTTTAATTTCTGTTAATAATTTCGACTCGACATCCACTCAAATCTAATAAATTTATTGAAAAAAATAACTTTACCCAAGATTAACGTTCGACCCCAATTCTTTAAATTTCTTTTAGAAGAGGGATTCGAGCAACCCTTTCGCGTATCCTCGCCACGGAATTTTCTTTTAATTTTTGTTACTCCATTAGAAAAAAAACTCGACTCCATTTAAATCTAATATATTCATTAAAAAAAAAATAACTACACTATCAAGATTAACATTCAACTCCAACCTTCCAAATATCCTTTAGAAGAGGGATTCGAGCTACCCTCTCACATATCCTCGGCCACAGAATTTTCTTTTAATTTCTGTTAATAATTTCGACTCATCCAGCCAAATTTAATAAATTCACTAAAAAAAATAACTACAAAACCCCAATCCTCCAAATTTCCTTTGGAAGAAGGATTCGAGCAATCCTTTCACGTATCCTCGACTACAAAATTTTCTTTTAATTTCTCCATTATAAAAAGTAATTTCAACATTCATCCAAATTTAATAAATTTACTAAAAAAAAAAAATATCTATTCAAAATTAACCAGTTTTGGCCAGTCCTCCAAATTTTCTTTAGAAGAAAGATTCGAGCTACCCCTCACATATCTCGACATCCACCCAAATTTAATAAATTCACGAAAAGAAATTACTACGAGACTCCAATCCTCCAAATTTCCTTTAAAAGAGAGATTCGAGCAACACTCTCATGACTACAAAATTTTCTTTTAATTTCTCCATTATAAAAAGTAATTTCAACATTCATCCAAATTTAATAAATTCACTAAAAAAAATCTACCCAAAATTAACATTTAGCTAGTCCTCCAAATTTTCTTTAAAAGAAAGATTCGAGCTACCCCTCACATATTCTCGGCCACAGAATTTTTTTTTAATTTCTGTTAATCGACATCCACCCAAATTTAATAAATTCACCAAAAGAAATTACTATAATCCTTCAAATTTCCTTTAGAAGAGAGATTCGAGCAACACTCTCACGACTACAAAATTTTCTTTTAATTTCTCCATTATAAAAAGTAATTTCAACATTCATCCCAATTTAATGAATTCACTAAAAAAAAAATATTTACCCAATATTAACATTTGGCCAGTCTTCTAAATTTCCTTTAAAAAAAGATATTCTAATAAATTCACTAAAAAAAAAAAAAAAATAACTACAAGACTCCGATCCTTGAGTAACCCTCTCGCATATCCTCAACCTCAAAATTTTCCTTCAACCTCCGTTTCATATCCGCGAGAAACAATTCTCTTCCCTAAAAAAAAAAAAAAAAAAGAAAAAGAAAAAAAATAGCTACATCGAAAATCCGATCCTCGAAATTTCCACGGAACACGAGCGAGCCCGCTTCCTTCTCGACCGATCACCTTTTTCGATCCCTGCATTACCGATCAAGCCACCGATCCGCGAGATCCCAAATCGGCCGCGAACAAGACATCACGGATATCGTTTCTTCTTGCTCCTTCTGCCCCGGCGAGTTGTGCCGAGCAAGAAAACTCAATTCCAAATTATCCGAGCTACGAGGAAGCAGGGTTTCGTAACGGAGCTGTTCGTGAATGCCGACGTATTTAGAGAACCGATTGGGACGGGTGAAGGGCTGGGCAGGCAGGCTCGCGTGTCTAGACCGGAAGTGGTTCCCGTGTTAGGCGTGGCTCCTTGATATACAACCCCCTGTATCTCACGCAGCCACGCCGCGAACAGTACCCCGCCTTGGTATGCGAAACGTGCGGCCGACGGTGTCCGACAACTCCTTTGCCTGGCCTGGCCTGGCCTCCGATCGATTTCCCTCGCCCCCGGCTATGCTAAACTTGCTTGCCTACCTGGAGGGCCACCGATTCCTATTTATTATCCCTTGGAATACGCGGATCGAAACAGGAAACGCGGGGCATATTTTTTCTTCCCCGAAGGAAATGCGCGGACAGGATGGACAGGTGTGAATTTAGCGGCCACCGATTTTCGATTTTCGAGGTTGGAAGATAAAACGTTCCGAGGAGAGGAGAGGAGATTTTTGTGCATGTACAGATTTATTACATCAGGTACATTAAATCAGATTTGTTCGTTTCTCCATCGATTTTTTCTTTCCTTTTCGTATTTCACCGATGGGATAAAGCATCGTGTTTTGTTTGCCGCGAGAGGAATCGGTATTGTATTGTATCGTATCCCTGTGAAGGATAACGATATAATATCGACGAATTCGTATATTCATAAATTTGAACGTCTAATCGAACGATAGTAAAGCAGAAAGATACCCCTTATCTAAATAAGAAGAAAAGACTTGCCGATTCAAGGAATATTTCTTGCAAAATCAACAATTTCCCCCGTTAGCTCGAGAGAGTGGTGCACAACACCACGGACGAAGATGGACGATTTGGGGTTTTGGCCCGATCTCGAAACCGTATCATTTCTTCGCTCGAGTGTTCATCGAAGAAGCTTCTTCCCCTTACGAGATCTTGTTCTCGAGGAGGCTTGGATCGGTGGCCTCGCTCCTCAAACTTGCTCCGCCCTTTCGTTCATTACTCGAGGGCCGCGTTTTTGAAATCGGTCCTCTCGTAGATAGATAACCGTCCGACGTACTCGAGTACTCGAGATTCGCAAATTGGCTCACGCAGCTTGGATCGGTCGGTGTGTTGGATCGAACACTCGGGCGAGCCGCACCGACCATTTCTCGAAAACTGCCGCGTAATTTGCCGGAATCGAGCCCTCCCCCCCTGTCCTCTGGCCGAGGGATCGATAAAAGATCTGGAGAAAAGGGGAGAATGATATAAAAGTTATTGGCGAATGTCTCGTTAAGATTTTTCCAGTTTTATTTACTTTACTACTCGCTAACGATTGCTCGATTAAAATCTCACGCGTCGTCACGGGATATCGAATTAAACTCTTTCTAAACATATTCCGCGAGAATATCGGTTCGAAGTCGTGGAAAATCGTTGATTAATTCGATTAAAAATGAAGGAGCGTGGGTACTCGTGGAATCGTTACACGGTTGTGAAATCGAATCACGAGTTTATTGGAGAAAATTTCATTATCACTTCACATAGGAATATATATATATATATATTCAAATTTCCAAAGTTTGAAACTTCGATTAAACGGTCGATATCGTCGCGGCGGCGGAGCGCAAATTGCAATACATTTGGAGGAAATCGGAACGCATCAGTGGAAACGACCCTTAATTCCAAACGGTCCGTAGAAAATGGCTCAGCGGTGAGCCATTATTAAGTCATGGTAGCGCGTCGAGGCACGTTTCGAAAATCTTTGCTGCGCTCTGCAATATCGATTCCTTCCCGTCCCTCCATTCTACAAAATCAATTTAAATTTTCCCGTAGATGACAATAGTTAAATCTCGTTGGCTTAGCTCACGAGTCTCATAATTGGATGAGCTTATCCACGAGGGACCGAATATTCGGATAATTATAGCGACTCAAAGAAGGAGGCGATCGAAAGAATTACAAAGAAATACGAGCTGCTCCGTTTCCCGGTGAAAAAAAATTCGCAACTGGAATTATACGCCTTATTATCCTCACAATCTTGGAGAAAAATTGTGAACAAAAGCCAAACCGATCGCGTTGGTAGTTTCGAGAAGCAGGGTCGAGTTCCGTCCGAATGGAGCACGAGTGTTCCAATTATTCACACGAGAGCGCGGGAACAAGCATAAATGGCCGTCAAAGTTGGCCGAGAGGCGGAGCAGCGACGCAGCCCCGCATCCGAGGGCCTTATTACGCCTCCAAGTGGCATAAATTTCCATGCAAATTCGGGTTTGAACGTTGCTGTAAAATCCGCTTCCAAAACGCGACCACCCGGAAGTATTCAACTTCCCCCTTACGACTCCCGCGGGACGACTCCGCGACGCGCACCTTTCCCCTTACCCCCACCACCGTTTGAACCATTTCGTTACCATTTCCACGGATATCGCACGTCGCGTTTCCCCTTCGTTGGACCGTTCTTATACGTATACACGTGAAATACGAAAATTGTCGACTCGTTAGTCGGCTTCGATTCGAAGCGATCCCTCTTTTATTTAATCGCATAGCCGATTCGCAACGAAATTCGAGTGATTAATTACTCCTTCCTTGGTGCTCGACCGCGGAGCGTGGCCGGCTCAAAGGTTTCCTGTTGGGAAGCGTAAAGTTGGCTCGTTACGCGGGGACGCATTATCCCGCGTGTGGCGTGCAACGACCGTGCCCTCGGCGTCTGTGTAATTCCGCAGGAAAACTGGGGCAACGCCGCCAGCAGCACCTATGTCGCCGCGCCCGAGAGACGGCAACTTCGCCACGAACCGACATCACCGCGAACGAGATTACGTTAGTTAGGGGCCCTGCTACTTTGCGGTCCCGCGAAATGCGATCAAACTAATTTGCACCTCCCCTGCTCGCCGTCGCCCGATTTAAAAAAATCCCATCCCTCTCTCCGGAATGGAACACGCTTTTGGGGGAAAGGAGAGTGGAGAATGTGGTTGAGAAACTTTTTCAACGAGACAAAGAGAGAGGCGAATCAAAGAGAATTCGAAAGTCGAAGAGAAATTTAAGTAATTCGTGTTGTGAGGAATAGATGAAAATGTGTATATATGTGTGTATGTGATCGAGAGATTTTAATTTGGTAGATTTTGAGAAAATGGAGGCTCGGACATCCGGAGAAATTTTTCGAAGGGCGAGAGGTAAAATTGCACGTTTAACCTCGTCGAATATGACGAATGGAGGATACGTCTTTTTTTATGGAATAAAATTTATAGAAATGGCACAGGGCATTAATGGAAATTTCTGCGTCGAGAGAATTTTGCTACATTACCTCCCTCCCCTCTCAGGATCGATAGTTATTTCGTCGGAATTGGTATCTGTTGATTTTAAAATTGTCGAAACCGCATTTTACGTCATCATGCGTCGCGCAAAACTTTTTATTTCCTTTCTTCTTTTTTCTCTTCTCTTCCTTCCTTCCCCCATCTCCATCTCCGTCCAATTCGCTAACAAATTAAATGAACGAATATTTCAAAAATAAAACGACCATGTAGACGTATCGCGATATACGATTACAATTGCTCTCTGACCGCTCTTTTTTCCACCTTTATATAACTAATATCAAGAAAAAGATCGACAAGAATTACAAATCGAAACTTTCGATACCGATATTAATAACTCTCCCTCCTCTCTTTGGAAAAGGAAGGGAAAGGTTTGACGATTCCTGAGAGAAAAATCAAGCCGAACCGTTTCGTGCAGGGAGGTTAATTCTCTACAATCGTTATTAATAAATAATCCTGCGTATATCCGTGCGTTTCCAGCAGCACTCGAAACCCGCACCATCTTTCAGTTTTATCTGATATCCTAGGTAATCTCCAATAATGGCCGCCCAATGGACAAACGTTGGGGGGCGCCACAGAAAATATCGTCGCACAGTTCGTGAAACATTGCCGTCGTAACTATCGATGCAATCTGCACGCCCGCTTAATTGGAGTTTACTTTCGCGTGCTCGATGATTCACGCCCCCGTTAATCATTAATCTGCGCCCCCCTTTTCTTCTTTCTTTTCATTTTCATCTTTCGACTCCTTCCTTCGCTTCGTCACACGTATTCGAAGCTCGTTCGCTCGGAAGGAGGAATAATGCTCGATGCGCGATATTGGGGACGAACAATGGGATATTTTAATACGGTTTACCGAGGAGGAGAGGCAGGATTAGGTTGGAACAAATGTGATTCGGATATGATCGTTGGGAAAGATGCGTGCGCGGGTCGGAAATATTGGAAATGGTTTATCTGAAAAGGGATGGAGAGAAAAGATCGTGATGGGAGGAGGGAAGAAAAACGAAACTGTCGGGCGAACTGTGCCTGCGTGTGTGTGTGTGTGTGCGTTTGCAAGTGAAGGAGAGGGGGTGGAAGGAAGGAAGGAAGGAGAGAAATCGTTTCACGGGATTTTTGACAGGGAGGCGTACGCGCTAGCGCAACAACTTGAAACTCGAAATGGAAAATGGAAAAGGTTTGAACGTCGGTTTAGCGAAATTTTCCGAGTTTTGATTGGCCGGTATTGATCCTCTGCGTCGTAACTGAATTCGATCGATCTCCCGAATATCGCGTATAAATTGTAAAAAAAGAAAATGCGCCTTCCCGGTTAAAAATTTATCATCGTCGAAATTAAAACGCGTATCGGGGCGAAAATAGTTATTGTTTATCGGAGCGAGGATGAATAAATATATCGAAATACACGAAAGGTGTATTATTATACAAAAATATACAAAAATTCGATCGATCACCGTTCAATTATCCGTTGTCCATCAGAGATGACCGAGCAACACCGTTTCGACATTTGAGAGAAACGTTTTTCCATCTTCTCCTTTTATCATCATCATTATTATTAATATAAACGACGTGGCCTTATCTTACTAATTATTAATCGAAGTCGAAGGTAAATGAAACGTAACGAGATTTAACTAAAAGGGGCTAATACTTAGGTCGAGCCTAGCGACCTGGGACTGTCTGGCCCCGTGTCGATTCGACGATGTCGGGCCTTTCCCCCACTCCTCAAGGGCGCGCCACTCGTAATTACTGGTACGGCGAGCAGAGCGCGACGGGAGAGATGGATAGCGGGTTGAATCGCGTTGAAAGGAAAAATTGCGAGCTCGGTGTCGTTTTGGGTCGTTAGCGAGTTTCTTGCCAGTCCCTCTGTTGTTCGCGACAACGTATTAATTCGAACGAAAAAGAAGAAAATATTATATCCTTAATGGACCAACCGATCATCTCCTCCCCTTCTCTTAGAGATTACCAAGATTACGAATGCGATTATGGAATGGCATATGTGGAAATCTTATTTGTTTGCGAATTATCGGTTCTTTTCTTTCTTTTTTTTTTTTTTATTTAAAAGTTTGATTCGAGAGTGGATTGGGGCTGTGCCTCGAGGAGCGAAAGATCGATAATTCCTCGGTGGTGAAAAGTGAACGAGGGGAAACAACATGGGTAGAATCCCAGGTTATTCGTGTTGCGATCGTGTGTACATCGGATAAAAAAATTCAACCGTGAAATACGCGCGAAATTTCCCCGTTTAATTAACATTAAACGCCGTCGCGGGCCAATTTTGCGTCTAATTATGCAATCGATATTGCACAATCGAGAGAAAAAGAGAGGGAGAGAGAGAGAGAGGAGAGGCGCGATCAATTTTATTTAACACGCTCCCCCTCTCCCCTTAAATATAAATCACAGTTCCAATTAACACCAGCCGTGTTTACCCACTCCTTGCCTCGCATGCATGAATGTATCGCGGCTAAAATTAGAAGCCGAGACTAATTACGAACCGCGGTCCCATTACCCCGGAAACGGAGTGATCCGCTTAAAAAAAGATTGAATTGGAGTTAAAGGGGAAGAAAAATAAAAGAAGAAGAAGAAGAAGAAGGAAGGAAGAAATTGGAGGAATAAAGGGGAAGGAGTGAAAGAAATCTCGTTTGCCAAACGAGTGGCACGGCTCCATTAAATCGGAGAGAGAGAGAGAGAGATGTTACGAAATACGCGCATAAAATGCAATCAGGGGGAGAATTGGTTAAAATCCAGAGTGGTTCTCGATTGACTTTATAGCCCTGTCTTGGTAAGTTGTAAATTTATACAATTAAGTCGTAACAATCGTTCCGGATAATTAGGTTCGTTTGGGGGTGAAACGTTTTTTTAACGATTAATTGCTCTCGTCGATTTTAAAAAATTGTGTAGCCGATTCACTTTCGATGCACTTTTTTTTTCTTCTTTTTCGCTAGATTCTTCTATGAATATTCCAAATATTTTTTAAACGATCGAATAGAAAATAGAAATACTCCGAAAAGGGGCGAAAAGCGTTGGGGAAATAAATTTTCGAAAGGGGATTAGAATCGATCCTTGATCGATACACTTTTTTATTCACAAGATTCTTCTATGCCTTCCCTTATGAATATTCCAAATATTCGAGATTTTTGAAACGCTCGAACGAAACAAAAATATTTTATATAAAGGGACGAAAAGTTGAAATAAATTTTCAAAAGGGGATTAGAATCGATCCTTGATCGATACAGATTTTTCTATACGCCTATGAATATTCCCAATATTTTTTAAACGATCGAATAGAAAATGGAAATACTCCGAAAAGGGGCGAAAAGCGTTGGGGAAATAAATTTTCGAAAAGGGATTAGAATCGATCCTTTTTCTCGCGAGATTCTACGCCTTCTGTGCCTATGAAATATTCCAAATGTTCGAAAGATTTTCGAAACGCTGGAATAAAACAGAAATACTGTATATAAAGGGACGAAGAGTTAAGATAAATTTTCAAAGGGGGATTAGAAATCGATCCCCTGTTATATCCTCCATTCTCAGAAGTCGGCAATTCGTGGCAATTAATAGGACCATCGCATCGGTTCTTGGCTATTTCGCAGCCACCTTTTATGCAGGGAGCGTCCTCCTCGTTGGATTCAATCGAAGGCGAGGCAAACTACCCCCGCAGGGCGCGCGCTATCTCGCTCCTAACTGCGCCATTGTAGAGGCGAGGCTCACGTGCAACGACACCGCGTATATAACAGGCGACCTTACGGCTCTTCCGGACACTTAGGTCCGCCTGAATCGCCCCGCAAAATCCGAATTCCACGTCGTTAAATCCTCTTTCGCGCGATCCCTCGCCCTCCCCAACCTTTGATCGATCATCGGTTCTTTGTGACTGAGGTGAGCCACGAATGGATTTCGAATTCGAGAGGACTTTGAGGCGCACCCGTTGCGAGATTGCATTACTCGAGAAACGAAAGGGAGGAGGAATTTTCCAGCGAAAGGATTTTTCGAAGATTTTAAGGATGGAAGGAACCCACTTTGTCCCATTTTTCGAAACATTTGGAACAAGGACGTAATATTTCAAGGATTAAGTTTTAAGAAAGATTAATCATCTTTCGGAGGATTGTGATTTATGGAATGATTAATTATACTTGTAATTCTTGAAATATTAATATTCTGATTATTCCGTTCAGAGTGAATTATTTAGCGATATTCGAAATATTTGGACCCGAAGTTTCGGAAGTTTAATAACGGAAGGAATGTGATTTATGGGGAAAGTATTAATTCCCGGATATTTCTCGAGACGAACCTTTGGCAAAACTATGTTAAAGTTCCCCGCCCTGTCTATACCTGTGTGTGCGTGTGTGTCTGGAGAGTGACTTTTCCAATAAATTTTAAAATATTAGACGAAACTCCACCTTCTTTTTACCGAGCCGAGATGAATAACACGATAATCAGCCCAGTCTCCCTCCGATACATCGTTCATCGAACGCGTAATATTTCTAAATTTTCCGCTGAAACGTTCTTCCCGATAATAATAATAATAATAATAATAATAATATAAAAATCAGTTTTTATATATAAATTACTCGCCAAAGCTTTTATCCCGCGTCTGTCGCCCCGATAAAATTTTATTCGTTCCCCTGTTATTATTCGTTGAAACAGTAGTTGGCCAACAGTGGCGTTCAAGTGGCGTGCAACGGTGTACGCGTGCGACCATTTTATCCGGTAAATTGCTACGTGTATAAAAATTTATTCGCCCGGCGCGAACTAAATCTCCCCATTCGTTATTGATCGTTTTCGGTTTAAAAAATTCTCCATAGTCCATAGGTGGTAATGCAGTTGGCGAGTGTCACACGCTTGGCCATAAATCACATGGATATAAACATAGCGAGGAGTGACGGGCGAGAGCAAATTATTGGGATCGGGATCCGTTTTCGTCTAATAATAGTCATCCCGTTTCTGTATTGAAAATATTTTAAGACGTTGGTTCGGTGAAACAAATTCGGATGACAAATTCGACGATCGTGATATCCTTCCCGAGTCGGTGAATTATACCTTCGGAAGGTAAAGAAGGAAAAAGAAAAGGGGAATAAGAGAATCACTCCATCCCGTGAATTTAAATGATAAAAATGATTGGCGATTTTTTTCTTTCTTCTTCTTCAAAAATACGTTTCCTTTACAATCGAGAATCTTGAACGCGTTCCAAATAACACAAGTTTCTAAAATTTGATGCGATACCAGAAACCTCGCATTAACGTCCGACCAAGTTTCCGCGTATATACGAGTTACCAAGACCTTTGCGCAATAGAGAAGTTACAAGGACGGTACGAATTAGCAATTACATCGATGATGAATCTGACGTTTTCTCTCTCTCTCTCTCGCCGAGGTCGAAGCAGCTCCGAGATACAATCCTTGTATCGGAGAGGTTGTGCCGACGACAAATTCCCTCCCTGTCCCCATGCAATTCTTTTTTGCAGAACGTGCGGAAGTTCGATGTAACGCAGAGGGGAGAGGGAGGATGTGACACGTGTCAAGTGTCCGCGGTAATGAAGTTAGAAGAAGCACGCGGTGAAGCACGGCCGTCGAGTAGTTGAACGTGTTAAAGGAAGGGATGCTTTGATTTACTCCAAGTTTTTCAATTTTCCATCCCCTCCCTCGCCCCATCGTGAACGTTTATCGAGCAGAGGAATTGAGGATAGACGAATTGGCGGCAATCGAGTTTTTCTCAAAGTTCCATTCGATATCGTTTCGATGTTATATCGTAGACGAGATTTTTGCGTGAGGTTGGATCAATTTCGATGATGTTATTCAGTTACGATGTAATTGTAACAGCAATTTATCGCGCTGATAATCGTCGATCGAATTCAAAGCGCGGGGATTTCGCGACCGCGTCTTGGAGGCGGAATAACGGAAAATATCGCGAAATAGGTTGGAGTCGCGTACTCGTGTCAATCAGCGTGCGCCATTAACCTCGATCTTGAGGCCGTGGCGAGGAAAACAGGGCGCGCTTTAACCGCGCCGTTTCAACCGACCGACTCGAGTCGTTAAAACCCGTAAATGGATTCGCTTTGACTGCCTTTGTTAGTCGTCGTTTCGAAACACCACTGATTCTTCTCCTTCTCCTTCTTCTTCTTCTTCTGCTCGAGAGAGAGAGAAAGAGAAGGAGAAAAGAACAGAAAGAGACACACGAGATCGTCGAGAAGCACTGAGACCATACGAAGAAGAAACCACACTTCACACTGCCGACCGAACCTCCGTCTTTCTTTCACTTGGAACGATTCTGACTCGGCGTCGTGGTATAGAGTTATTCGTAGATGGTAACGCATCCCACGTGGAGCAATTGTTGCAGCTCTCCTCTTCGTGGACCAATGTCGAAGACTAATGTCAACTACAGCTGGTTGAAGGGGACCAAATGCGTCAATCGTGCGGTATATTTGACCCGTGTTCAACCAGCTAAGCTTAACATTACGTGCGCCCCATATTCCCTCTCTTTCCCTTCTTCTTCCTTCTTTCCATCCATCCTCTTCCCTTCCTTCTTCTTCTTTGACCAAAGGGAGAGAGAGAGAGAGAGATTGACGGGTGTTATCCCGGGCCGATCTTCGCCTCGCGCGAAGGATCCAGCCGCAAAATGTCGATTCCAGAGACCGCCAACGTGGTGGTGTTGCGCCAGGGGCTGGTGGTGACATTTCATGCTCCCCGATCCGTAATAGCCGATACCCACCCTTCGCCTCGCCGTGCCACGGCTAATTACTGTCCTTTACATCGGGACGCTCTTCCCTTGCGACGCCAGTTTCACGCTGAAATACACTGTGAAATTATCAGAAGGAGAGAGGGAGAGAGGGAGAAGGAGGGTGGGTGGAGAGGGTGGGCGGGGACAGTGTGTCAATATCGCGTCCGCCGACGTTTGATCAACGTTTGATACCGAAGAGAATAAATGGTGGAAATCAGCGACCGTTTGTTGGTCGAGAGATCTGTCAGTTGATATTATATGTATGTATATATATATACTGTTTTCGAGAATTCGAGACGAATAGAGATAGAACTGGATAGAACGCATCGTTTTTTGTAAAAAAGGAATCGGATCGAATTGGAAGAATTATTTATGTGAAGCAGTGAGAGAAGGAAAGATTCTGACGAGTTGGAAAGATATTTTGGCGATTTGAACGAGGAGGGTGAAAGGATAATATCGATTTAATCAAGTTTGGCCAAAAAAGGGGGGAATGTAGAGGCAAACGCAATCCGGCTTATTAAGGATGTCATCGGGGGGGTTGAGGCGAATAACAATGGACGTTGTCTCGATCCTTCTCCTCCGGAACCTCCCCCTGCTCCGGGGAGGCACGAAACGCGAAAGGAATACCACGACGGGATTCCAGAGGGATATTTAAATAGCCCCGCCACTCTCGATCGCGACCCTCGAACTTGGGAATGTCGGTCATCTTTGAACGATCTCGACCTGGCTGCAACGCTCCATTCTCCGCCCAACGGTTTGCCAACCCTCTCTCGCCACAATTATCGAATGGTATCCCGACCTCGTCCCTTGATATTTCGTGCCCGGTTGTTATAAAAATATCGCGAAATTTTTCCTCTCTCATTCTTCTCGATTATACATACATATATATATATATATTTTTTGAGATAAATAATTTGAATCTCTCCTCGAACGATCGTGAAAAATCGTTAGTTTCAAAAAATCTCTCCTCTCTCCGTCGAATTTGAAAAAACAAAATCCCTCCACAAAATTCTCCGACGAAAGTAACTCTCTCGCTCTCCTCCCAATCTTAAAAGGAATCCTCGGCGAAGACACAAGAAAAATGAAATTATTCGAACGAAGAGGAAAAACGCATAAACGTTATTCTTAATTATGCCCATTATCTCGTTCTTCCATCCTTTCGCGATGGTACAGTTTCTCTAAAAGTTTCTTTAAACGGTCCCTGTCTTCAAACGTATGGAAAAACTTTTCGCCATCGATCGCCAAGCCCCATCGTATCGAGGGGACGAGAAATTCCGAGGAATTGGAGAGGTCGATTTCGCACTTTCCGAAAATGGGATTGCCAACTCTTTTCAATGAACTCTAATAGCGTCTCGGCGAGGAGAGAGAGAGAGAGAGAGGGAGTCCCGGAATGACGCGCTCACGCTCGCGCGCACGCGAATTCCTATTCTCGGCTCGGCATGATGCGCGAGTAACACGAGACGCGCGCGTTTAAATATATCCCATGGGCCGAGCCGCGGAGAGCGTGTGACTCGCTGCCCGATAGATTTTCGCTCTCGTGGTGAGCCGGTACGATTATGGTTCGACATGAAACGAGAATAAACGAGGAAAATAATCGAGGAATTACCGCATCTCCCGGCCCCTTTATAGATATCGGACGACCAACTCCAAACTCTACGCTGACGGATCGAACCTCTCTCTCTCTCTCTCTCTCTCGCCAAACTGTAATACATCTCCTGGCGAGTGTCACATAGTCGAAGCAGTGATGGATGATTCAAGGAGATGTCCTCGAATCGTGCGTGTGAAACGTGCACGTACGAATATTTAACGATCGACGAAAAATATATATATATATATATATATGTACATTTTACTCTCTCTCTCTTTCGCGCAAGCGAGCGTAAGAACAACGATATCCTCGAAGAGGCGTCTGTCCCGATTGACAGATGATTGGAACGGCACAATACTTGCATACCTCTCTGTCCGAAATATCGGGAACTCTCCACGAGGGGCAGCCGAACGGACGATCCAAAGAGGTGTCTCCTCCACTGACAGACGCTGTTTGTTTCTCTCTCTCTCTCTCTCTCTTTCATTCCCCTCTCCGGCGAAAAGAAAAAAGAAATCGATGAACGGATCCACTTGTTCGGGAAACAGATCATGATCATGATCATCACTCACTGAACAGAATTCCGACACCAGTAATAATAATAATGATAATAATAGTAATAGCAATAGTAATAATAATAACAATAACAATCCTCCCGATCGTCGTGTCGCGCGATAGTACACTTCTCCTCCGATCCGCGCCAGATCCGTCGTTTTGTTCGATCACTTGCACAACTCTCGCTTGGAGATTCTTCTCCAAGCTCTCTCGTCTCTTTTTTTCTCTCCTCCTTCTTCTTCTTCTTCTTCTTCTTCTTCTTCTTCGACACTTCACTTCATCCCGCGATCCCTCCCAGAAGAAAACGGAGCCGCCGCTTCCTCCTCCTCCTCCTCCTCCTCCTCCGAGCAAGAGCGTATATCGCCGGCTCGCGAATATTTCTGACGGCTCGCGCAATCGCCCACGGCTGCCCGTTTTCGAGTATTTTTAGGAAAATTATGCAACGTCTCTCGTTCCATCGTTTACTCGGTGCCGCGCGTTCGACGTCGCGGCGGCCGCGGCTCACTTATCGTCTCTCGCGATTTTCACGAAAAATCTCTCCTTCCCTCTCTCCCTCCCTTCGCCTCGCAGCAAGGAAAGGGCGCGGGAAGAGAAAGAGAGAGAGAGAGGAGACGGGTCGGTGACGTGTCTCGGTATCCCGAACTTGAAAACGGAATAGAAATATTTCCCGGACGATCGACCAAGTTCCCAGTTCCGTTGCACGGTTCCGCGGTGCTCTGCGTGTCCGCTCCTCCGCTCGTTGGACGATATTTTGGTCGCGTGGGGGGAGGGAGGGAGGGAGGAGAGGAGGAGGAGGAGAGGAGGAGAGGAGGCTGGTGTCTGAGCTAGGGAAGAGAGAGAGAGAGAAGGCGGGAGAGGGAATATCCATCGGTCGGTCGGCCTATATCCGGAGCGAGTCTTCTTCTTCTGTCGCCTCGTCGGCCACGCGGTGTTCAGTGTCCGATACCTGTCATTCCGTTTCCCTCGAGATAACGCGCTCGTCGATCCTTCTCCCTTCGTTCGCGAGACTCTCCGTTTCTTCCAGATTCGAGAAGGGTCGTGAAAGGTTTAATTAATTCTTCGGTCGGGTAAGAAAAGAAAAGAAAAAAGAATCGGAATCGTCTCTTTCGGCTTCCTTCGGAAGGAAGTGTAAAATATCGTAAAAAATATCGGGAGTAGTACAGTTTGTCGATTCGAGGAGGTGGAAGAGAGAGAGAGAGAGAGAGGAAGGGAGAGGACACCCCGGTCTGAAAAGTTTCCCCCGCAATATTCCATCCGGGTAGGCAAATAGACGGCAAGTTCAATATCGACTCCTGTGTAGTTTCCCTGTCCGCTCGCTCCCGTTTCACTTTTATCCGCCTCGATTCTCCCGAAGAATGTCGGCTAATCGGCCGTGTATAAAACGGTCAACCCCCTTGGCCCCCCTCCCCTTCACGAATCCTCGCTTCCTTCTTCACTTTTCCTTTCCCGATCACGATTTTATTTCACGCGCGACGATCGCGATCACGACGAGTCGATGAAAATCATCCGAGAGAGAGAGAGAGAGAGAGAGGAAAGAGAGCGGAGGAACACGCGAAAATAAGCGGCTTAAAATAAAGACGAACTCTCTTTCTCTAGTTCGTGCTATTTTCCAACTCGTCGTCCGTCACCTTCAACTTTGAGCGGGTCGGAAGAAGCGGATCTAGAGAGAAGAAGAATCCTCGACGGGAGATCGATGCTCGATATCCGATGGTTGTGTATTATAATTATTTCAACCGACATTCGCTATTTCGAGATCTCGTCATCGTCGTCGTCGTCGTCGTCGTCGTCGTCGGCGGCGCGAATCGATAAAATAGACGGATGAAATAAAATTGGCGCACGAGAGGGTGTGCGAGATTCGAAACGGAGGAATAAGAGGGGTTGAATCTTGAGGTGGAAATCTTTTTCGCTCGAAAAGAAAAAAAAGAGGAAAGTTGGAACGAGAAGAGTTCCGCTTAAATTAGATTCATATTAGGTGGAAAACAAGGCGGCGTTTTTACTCGACTCGCGCGAGTAATCTCGTCGAATAAATTGGCGAGAGAGTGGACGAGAGGACGAATCGCGGATACCGTTCGTCGACGCGCGAGTTCTCGAGAAAAATGCGAGAGAAAAATTTCTATCTTAAGGGTTGGTGCAAAAGATGGAACGCGGAAAAATCGAAGAGAATAGAATCGTATCGAGGCGTCGAATGCGGAGAGTCTTGAAAATCGAAGAGGAACTGGTCGTTGACGCGGTGGAAAAAATTGGAGACACGATATTTTCCTTTTTTCTTTTTTTCTTTTTTTTTTTTCCACCTTTTTACGTCTCGGCCGGAATAATGCCGCGCGACGAAGAAACGGCGCAGACGAGTTAAAGAGGAGAACGAGACGGGAATTTTCTCTGGCGGAAGTTAATTCGACGAGAGAAGTCTCCCTCGCGGGCGAGGATTTTTGCTGTGGGAAACGCACGAAATAATAAACGAGCCCTTTCGACGTTCCAGACTATGCACAAACTCGCGACGAGAGAGGGATTTTAAACGAGAAACCACCCCTTAACCGCCGCTTTTCCTTCGAAACTGGCCGTGGAAAGTAATAACAGCCCGAGAATCTCGGGATCAACTCGCGTGAAATTGGCCCGACGACGAGCGTCGCCTCGATAAAACCACCACGTTCCACTCACTCTCGTTCTTCGCTTCGTTGTCGCGACGACACAACACGATTCGCGACGCGTGCGAAGATCCCGTAGCGGCGGAAGCGCGAAGCGGTAACGATCGTGGAAACCACGACGGCGGCGAGAAAAAGAGGAAGAAGAAGAAGAAGAAGAAGAAGAAGAAAAAGAAGAGGAGGAGGAGGAGGAGGAAGAAGAAGAAGAAGAAGGACAGCGGCGTGAAAAGGGTGGTCCGTGGTGAATCGACGAGGCATGGCCGTTACGAGGCCGTGTACACGAGCGTTCCGCGTCTTTTAAAGCCGGTGCACCCTCGAGGGTAGGCTAACGCTTCTTGAACACGCCGCTATTGTTGGAACGACAATGGCCGAGGCCGATACTCATCCTCGAGTAGCCACAAAGCCTTCGCTCTTGCTGCCAATCCAGCGTCGACCGCGTTCCCCGAACTGTTCCGCCCTTTTCCCGTGCAAAAATTCTCATTTTCGTCCACGAAAATGACGGCAGCGACGACTCCGTTGTTTCTTGGAACGAGCGCGCCCCTTTAAGACGCCTTCGAAACGCCACCCCCCGTCGGAACAATGGCACCGTTCGCGCCACGGAATTACGAGAAATCGCTACTTTTCGCTTCCCTCTCTCCCTCTCCCTCTCTCTCTCTCTCTTTCTCCCTTTCTCTCTCTCTCTTTCTCTCTTTCTCTTTCTCTTTCTCTCCCTCTCTGCCTCTCTCTCTCTCTCTCTCTCTCTCTCTCTCTCTCTCTCTCTTCTTCGAGCCATTCGATTGCACGTCGGCTCTGTGTCGTCCGTTTCTATTGGCAACCACCCGGACGAACGTCGATCGCCACGAACCGCTGTCGGCGAGCCACGACCAGTAGTAAAAACGTTTGATGGGTCCACACGCTGCCAGTCTTCTCTCTTTCTCTCTCTCTCTCTCTCTCTTTCTCTCCCTCTCTCTCTCCCTCTCTCTCTCTCTCTCTTCCTTTCTATCTCTCTATCTCTCTACCTCTCTCTCTCTCTCTCTCTCTCTCGCTCACCCGAGATATATATCTTCGATCCCGACGTGATACAACCACAGAGACGAGTACGTGTACGGTACGCGGTGTTACGCGAGTGCCCGTTTCACCTCCTGTCGTGTCCGGCCACGCGCTACGCCGTGACTACTGGGTCCACGGGGCGTCCGCTCCTTTAGCGAGTCCATCGCGGACAGTTCACGCTGCTACGTCCCTCTGCAGCTGCACTCTGCTGCAGCGCTCCGGAGCGGAGATATAGACGTGTATGAGCCGCGTATAGGTATGCGGGAGGCGAACAGAGACGGAGGTATCGGATGAAAGGAAGGAGAGAGAGAGAGAGAGAGAGAGAGAGGAAGAGGAAGAGAAAGAGCGTGCGTGTGTGCGAGAGAGAGCGAGGGGGAGAGGGAGAGTAGCGTAGGACGCGCACAGAGAGAGGGTGGACGAGGGGTGCGAGAAGGTGTGGGTAAAGAGAAAGAGAGAGAGAGAAAGAGAGAGCGGACCACGGTCCGACCAGAACGTGAACGTACTACTTGGTGGGCGTCCGGGCCCGCACTGTGCAGCCGACGGCAGCCGTCGCGACGCTTCCCCGCCCGAACACGAGCTGTGCACACGGGGTAGGGGTTGGGACGAGGGTGGGGGAGGCGCCGGCGCCCCACACGCTTGCGCCACCGTACCACGACCCCTTAGACGGAACGCACCAACCCTGTCCTATCCACCGTGTACACCCACCCATTCCACGCGCGCACACAACGCACCACGTACACACCGCCGCCGATCCTCCTCTCCCTCGGATACGCCACCCACCCCATCCCCCTCCGTGTGCTCAGGCAAAACCGACCACCACCATTCCCTCCCTCCCGGTCCTCCCTCCCCCCGGTCCTGCTCTTGTCAGCCAGCCAGCCAGCCAGCCAGCCAGCCAGCCATCCAGCCATCCAGCCAGCCTGTCTGCCTGCCTGCTTGCTTGCCTGCCTGCCTGCCTGCCTGTATGCATGCCTGCCTGGCCTGCCCGCTTCCCTAACTGTCTGCCTGCCTGCCTGCCTGCCTGCCTGCCTCCTCTCTACCTGCTCGCCTGCCTGCCACCCCTCCACCGTCCACGTCGCACGCCCGTCACTATGGAAAATATGAATTTGGGTCAGATACCAGCCGCCGTGCCCTAATGAACCTTTAATGTGACCTATTTCTTTTTTTCCACCCTCGTCCTTCTTTTCTCTCTCCTTCTCTCTCTCTCTCTCTACCTCTCCCCTTCTCTTCGCCTCCTCCTCTTCGTCTTCCCACTTTTCCTGCGTCTTTTCTACCCTGTTCGTGTATCTCTCTCTCTCTCTCTGTCTCTCTTTTATTCGTCATATTTTTTCCCTCCTCCCTCGTTTCCCAAGTCTCTGTTTCTCTTCACACGATTCTGCGTGGATTCCATCTTGACGCGTGGTCAAGACTCTTCTTCCTCTTTCCGATCTTCGATTTTTTTTTCTTTTCCCTCCCCCCTCAATGCGGGTCGTCGTCACGTGAGTCGCCGCCGCCGCCGCCGCCGCCGTCGTCGTCGTCGTCGTAGAGTTTGTTGGCACCGCCTAACTTACCAGTGTCCAGACGAGTGCCCCCTCCCCCCGAAATTTCTCCGCGGTTTCACCTTCCTTCCTAACTTTTTGAACAAGTTCACGGTTCTCGAATTCGTTAAAAAATCTCGGAAATTTTATTTTTCCGAATATTATTAGGAAGGTTTCGGGATAAGAAGGGAAATTCCAACCCCCGTTCCCGATTAAACCAAACCGTTCCTTCGGCTCGGTTTAATACCGAGGCTCTCGTCTTGGTCTCTCCGCTTGTAAAAAAAAAAAAAAATCGATGCTCCGATGACCGTGGATGATCCATCTCCCGCGCATCCCTCCCTCCCTTCCTCCCTCCCTCGCTGAATAATCGTCGCGTCTCGCGCTGCTCTCTTTTTTCTTTTTTTCCATCCCTCCCCGCATCGAACTTTGATACAGCTTCTTTAACCACGCACGGAACTAGCACGTTTTACGGCCGCTCCCGCTTTAAAGCCTCCCCGTCAACTTTCGAACTTGATACAGCCTCCCCACCCTCTCCCTCTTTCCTCTCTCGCTCTTTGTTCCCGAATCGGGTGCTTGTTTTTTAAAGCGCTCCAGGATTCTCAACCAAGGATTGTCGTCTCCTTAAATCACGAAGGGAATGGATGAGGGGGAGAGGGGGCTGTTACGATGTTTCTTATGACTTAATTTTACGATTTTACTCGAGGTGCACGATCGTTTTTCTTTTATACGATTATATATCGTTCGCGCGAGATTTTTTTTTTTTTGTTTATTCTCTACTCGGGACTCGTTGCAAAATTAAATTCTTTTAAATAGATAATCCTTCCTTCGAAGGGATGAATTAAAACGGTTCCTCCGTAAAATTAGATCGAAACAAATTTCTGAATGTAACGATCCTTGGACGAATAATTTTCAAATTAAACTCTTCCAAATAAATAATCCTTCCTTCGAAGGGAATGATGAATTAAAGCGGTTCGGTCCTCGGTTTCGTAAAAAACTTATTCCTGTAACGATCTTTCGACGAATAATTTTCAAGGAACGTAAACGATTAATGGATAGGGGGAGGAATCGTTCGTTGCCCAAAGTGCTTGCTATCCATAAAAATCTTTCTCTCTCTCTCCCTCTCTTCTCGATTTACAGTCTCTAGATTACCAAATACGAACAGTGAGAACACTTACTATGTATCACACCGTTTATTTCCTTCTTGTACATATACATATATATATATACATATATTTCCAGCACAATTTTTCGCGCATGGTTAATTGCGAAATATCAGGGCCGCGTTATCGATGCTGTCGCCGTGGCCAGATTAGAATCGCATTTTCAACGCGTTCAACTCTCTCTCTCTCTCTCTCTCTCTCTTGGCGCCTTGTATCAAATTAAAATCTGATGTAAATTGCATGTAATTACGTTGCCGCGCGTGCATTACACGGCACAAGCATTCCACGGCACGCCACCCTCGCTTGAAGAGTGGCGCACCCCTGCCCCCTTCTCTTACCCCTGTGGCCACGTGTCGCGGCTGATGGAGCGATAAAGAGTTAACAATCGGAAGAACAGAAACGATTAATTATCACGTTTAGACGATCCCAAACATTACGCGCTTACGCGAGTTCTCCATCTCGATTTTGGCGATGCACGCCAATCGTCGCTGCGAATAATATCAACTTTCCTCGACTTTCCTCCTTCCCCATCCCTTTCTTCTCTCCCCCTTTTTCCACTCGTGGCTCGAGCAATATCGAGTTCCGTTCCCTTTTTCGGGAAAGGAGAGAAGGTGGATGTCGATGAAGGGTGAATGATCGCGTGAATTAGGATTACGAGTTTGAGTCGCAATAGGTTTGGTGGTATTTCTTCGAAACAGTACGAGCATAGGGGATGTGTTGTAATTGGGATGCGCGAATAGGGATTACGCGTATTCGATTACAGTGGATTCAGCTGTATTTTTTTGTTGGAGAAATTTTTTTCTTTCTTTTTTTCTTTATTATTATTCCATTTTCCATTTATTTTTGAAGTGAGACTGTAATATTCAGTTTTTTCTTTTCTTCTCTTTCCTTTCTTTGGAATAGTAATTCGGATATGTTGTATAATAGGTGCGATTTAAATTTGTTCGGATAAAAGTGGGAAAGTACATATTGTAACAAGATTTAAAATTTCGAAAATCGAATTCAGATTATCCGTTTTAACAATATCTTTCTAATTTTTGAAATATTCGTATTTAATAAATATTCATGTTTAGGGATATGTATATTTTTTATGTAATGTCATTACGCGTAGGAAATTCCAATTAGATTATCTCGATGTAAAATTTCATCGTTTCAAATTTAATACACTTGCCGTGTATTATTCCTCGTTACGAAACGTTTCACGTGAAATTTTCTAATAACGCAAACAACCTGTACAATTTGTTGCGGTGACCGCGTTGATTTTCAGAACACAGAGAACCGACAGATTTTTCCCCCCTTTCCTTCTTCCTTCCTTTCTTTCTTTCCAGAGGATATGCAGTAAAAGTTGATGGAGAAAAATGTGTGTCACACGTTTTGCAACCATATTTTCCCTCCCAGTTGCAAAAATGCGCGTGTCAACTTTACCCGTATTTATCCTGTTTTTAATGAAAATATACCCTTTTTTTTTTTAGCATGGAAATAAAAAATAAAAAAAGAAAAGGAAAATTTCATCCCTTTCGTCCCAAAATGGGCAAAAAGACGAAACGAGAGCGCGATTTAAAGAGTGGTTCAACTGTTAAATTTGTATTCAAAATAGTTTTTTTTTTTTTGATCCGAATACGATGAAAACAACAAAATTTCAAAATTAAAGGATTTACAGATAATTATCGCATCGACCACGAAACGCGTCTGACGTGCATAGATAATTTCACTTTTCGTGCTTCGAGTATTTCCGTATTTCTGAAAACATTTTTCGTTAGTTTTGTCATTAATTCAATCTGCAAATTAGAAATTACCTTAATTTGAGTTAAATCGAGCTAAATGGTGGACAATATTTTTTATTTGCGTTCAATTATTTATTTATGATCGAAGCACGGAAAGATATTACTATTGCGTAATTTAATTTAAAATTATACCTCAATAGTTATTCATTACTCGTCTTGTGTAATTCGTAACGCGCGAAACGTAATGCAACATAAGGCGAAAACTATTCGACGTATCGTTTCACGCGTCCAAGTAATTCAATCGCTGTTGCAGAGTGTGCACGCGAATGTGCAATTTACAAATTTAACGATTCAAAATATGGACGTGATATGATTGAAAGGAAAATGCGAACGAATATGAATAAACAAAAAAAAAAAAAAAGAGAGAAAGAAAGAAAACACATCGATATAATAATGGATATTCGATAAAGCAGATATTCAGGATTATATTTCATTTTTGGGATGGGGGAGGGGGGAAGCAACAAAGGTTCCATCCTTTTCAACGAATTGTTATATCCGCGCCAATTTGCATTTCAATGATTTCACGTTTATTTCATAAACCATTGTTAAATTCCTGGATCCGTGTATTTATCAAATGATCATCATTAAATTAGGTTATATCGTATGATCATATTACGCTGTGTTCCAAGTGTATGAAATAGGAGAGGAGGGGAAAGATTCGATTCGAAAAAAAGAATTACCCTTTTTAAGAAGCTTAACTTCGAGGAATATATATTTTTTTTTTCGAAGATTACTCTTTCTACCTTTCAACGCGCCGTTAAAAAGGGCGTGGTTGATCGAAGAGAAAAAAATAGAATTACTCCTAAGTTTCTTTTCGAGAAGATTCTTTTAATCGAGGAAAAGAAACAAAGGAGTATAATATCCCCTTTAAGTCGCCCCATCTCCTTCACGCGTAAGAATTCTTCCATTCCTCTTCAATACGCGTCTAAACGCGGTATCATCGTAACGTAATAAAATTCAGATTGGCAATATTTGGGATAAAAATATTAGCAGTAGGAATCGTATCGAGTCGACAATCGCGGTATTATTCCACGAGATATCATCCCGTCTGCGGTTCCCTCTTCTCTCGCGCGGCAGGAGGGGGGAAGGGAGAGGGAGAGGGATAGCGGTGCGAGCAGTGAAAACTTTGATCGTTGCCCCGTAGCGCTCATAACTCAAATTATACGTACTCTTCGAATTCTGCTTGTACGCGGTCGCTCAAGTACGAGTATCTGAAGTAGTACGTAGATATTGAAACACAGAACTCCCATAACTTTTCATTATATCGCCGCGTTATCTTCTTATTATCTTTTATTTGCCGGTGAACTCGACTCCGCACTCGACTTACGCCGGTTTATTCTTGTTCGCGAAAAATCATTTCCTTTCGCGGGGGATAATATTTGACCGAATAATATCTCGACGTCGAGTCGCCGAGATTAGAAGAGACTCGCTCGAGCCCTGCCGTTCGAATGATTCGAAAAAATATTTCTCGAGGAAAGGAAAAGAAGAATCGGTTCTACTTTTTGAATTATCCTTTTCTTTCTTCTTTCCTTTTTCTTAATCTTAATCTAATCTAATTTTTAAAAAATTCACACAAATGTACACGCGCGAGGAGAAACTGTTAATTAATTCCAAAAATTACGATCTTCTCGTTTTTTTGAAATCCCCAAATATCCACGCCAAATAACGAAACGATACTCGCCATCCAGTCGCTCTCGATTCGCCGGAATTTTCTCGGGGAAACCTGAATTTATTCTCGCATCGGCGACCCGCTGGAATATCGAAGCTCGCTCGGGAAGCGACGCCGAGACACTCGTGATCCGCATTAACGAGTGCCGAGCTTTCATTTCGCTCTTAAAGGGACCGTTCGAATGTGCAAAGGAGGGAAGGAGCGAAAGAGGAGGGGAATTCGAGCGCGGGAAGAGCGTGGAGAAGAGGGATACAAAGGAAAGAAATCGAGGAGAGGAAAGAGAGAGAGAGAGAGAGAGAGAAAGAAGTGGATCAGTCATCGAGGTGGAAAGCGATGCCTGTTAACGAGAGTCCATAAATAATTGATTCTGATGGAAACAAAACCGACCAGCGTGCCAGTTTGTCAGCTATAATGCCACACTACCTCCTCCTCTCCCCCTCTCCCTCTCTCTGAAACCAGTTTATAAAATCCATCATCCCACCGCGATAAATATTAAACCTCTCTTTTCGCTTTCGTTTCACCGCTTTGCGGGAAATTGCTCTGTTCGACGATCCATCCTTGGCCCCGGTTAATGGCCTCGTTATAGATTCGTTGTCGTCAAAGAAAGTCCAGGAAGGAAGGAAGGAAGGAAGGAAGGGGAGGGTTACTCGATCGCATCCTCCTCCTCCTCCCCCTCCCTCTCTTTGCCAGAATTTATCGCGTAATCGGTGTGTTCACCCGATCAAAGTTCCTCTCGATTCGACTCTCGATTTTCACCCTTTCGTCAGAGGGATGCTTACCTCTATTCGATGAAGAGAGATCGATGTGACGTGAGTTTCTTTCTTTTTTTTTTTGGTGAATAATAGAGAAAATACGGGAGGAGGGGACCGTTAGTTAATTCAGAGGAAATGTTTGAATCGTGGATCAAAGCGTGGAGGTTTGACGTTTATTGAATCCTCCCGTACATTTATTATTATTCTCTCTCGCGGACCTCTTGGTAATTACGCGGGATCATCGTTGTCGTTGCAGTTTACGTCCATTCATTTCGTTCGTCCACCGTGTAAAAGCTCCGCGATTCCGTGGCATGAAATATGCATCAGTCGCATTGATAATTATGCGGCTCGATAACGCGCCCTTTCTCTCCCTCTCTCTTTCTCGTTCGTCGGTGTTATAAAGGCAGTTCACGATTGCGCGATCGTCGATCGTCTTTTCGATCGAGTAGAAGATGAATTCGCGCTTCTTTGGGGAATTTTTTGGGAAAAACGAGTCTCACGGATATTACGATTTGGTTATACAATTTTTTGGACGGATTTACATAAAATGGGATTTAATAATTCGCTGTTGTCCCAGGAGAACCGTTCGTGCGTAATTAATTGCAACTATTGCCGAAATAGTTGGGGTTCATCATCGGGAAATTGCTGTTATTATCCGCCGTCTCCCTCTCGTACAGGAATACATTGAAATTATCCATCCGTGAATATCATTAAAGCAATTTATGCTCCTTACCCCTCCTCCTTTTCGCATTTTCTTTAACTCGCCAAGCTTTTAACGGAGCACAATGCGGCCACGAGGCATGGGGAGGGGGGATTAACAATGGTCAGCTAGCGGAATCTTTGGTGTCCTCTTATCAACGCAATTATCCTCAGACGTCAACAACGCTCCTCCTTGTTCAAATCCTAATTTCCTTTTGAAAAAAAAAAAATAACAACAATCACAACTCGAGCTTACAGTTACACGTACACCCCGAATTCCTCGAAGGGGCAAAGAGAAAAGTCAATTTCTCGTTTCTCCTTCGAGCTGCATTCCTCCTTGACGCGTAATCCACTCGTGCACGATAGCGGGAAGCAAAGCGGCGAACAGCGCACTTCTCTGTTTCGAGCACCTTTTAATGCAGGGACGCGGCCCGGCCGTGAATCGTTTTTATCGGCGGAGCCGGCCCACGCCGCCGTAACTTCAATTCAATCGACGCGCATACGGCCACCGTGTGGATGATATACGCAACGGCGGCCACTGGCTGCTCTCCGCGCTTGCATGCATGCATGCATGCATGCGGCTGGCACGAAAAGCGCCATACCTCCGCCTTTATCGCACCCTTTGTCCCCGACACTGTTCGTTAGCTTAACGGTTTTGTTCGCCCCACTTTGCCCCCCTCCTCCATAACCAGGCCGCAGCACACCAGGACACGATTTACTCGCTGGGAAATGGGAAGACGAATCACGCTGTTTTCTTCGAAAAAGAGAAGAAGAAAAAAACGCGCGCGCGAAAAATATGGACGGGTTGCCATGCTTTTTCTTCCTCCATTGTTTTTCTTTCTTTCCTCCCCCTTTCTTTTCACCCCTCCTCTCCTCCTTTTTCATTTCAGCCTCGGTGTTGTTCCCTCCCCCTGTTCTCTCTCCGCTTTCTTTTTGATCGTTCTCGATTCCTTTTTCTTTCTCTTCTTTTTCCTTTCCTCTCCTCGATTTTTCCCCCTTTCTTCTCCCTTTTCTCTCCTTCCCAGGGATACCGTACCGCGAGAAACAACACGTGCTGGCGATAGATACGGG
Organism: Apis cerana; assembly: GCF_029169275.1. Lineage (NCBI taxonomy): Eukaryota > Metazoa > Arthropoda > Insecta > Hymenoptera > Apidae > Apis > Apis cerana. Next base: position 5,498,624 of record NC_083867.1, on the reverse strand, counting down.
ACCTGTCGTTTCGTATATACAACGAGTCTTTCTTTCTTTCCTCTCTCCCTTTCTCCCTCTCCTCCTTTCTTTCGGCGAGCCTACTCTCGCGAGGTTCGGCGACCTCCTTTCCTTTCTTCCGCCTCTTCTTACTACCCCTCTTCGCGCGAATTGTGTGTTCCCTGCCTCGGACTCCCTTGGATATTATCCTCTGATGCTAGCAATTGGACGAGGAATTTTTTTTCCTTCTTTTTTTTCATTCTTTCTACGCTCGTTCGAAAAGTTGAAAGCTCGGTGTTCTTTGATCAACGTATACTCGCTTCCTCGAAAGGATTTGCGCCTAGATTCGATCCTGCGTCGGATCGACTCGAAGCAATTGGAGGTCCGTCAATTATTTTCACCGCGATTGTGTCCCCCTTTCACTAATCCTGGACTGGACTGCGACGATTTTGTTCGACTCGATGTAATTAACCTATTGCGCGATTTGAGTTCAGCACGCAGAAAGTAATTAGCAAGACGTCCGTTTCGATTATCTGGAAGAAAATCTTTTTTTAAACTGATCAAATTGAGGGTGAGTCAACCGGGATAAACAGATTCCTGGCCTCGATCAGAACTTTAAAACGCAATTTTCCAAATATTTTTCCATACACTTGGAGATATACTCTCCTCGCCGGCCGTTTTACGATCAAATTGGATCGTTCGGTTTACAGACAACTGTGGTTAATCGAACGCCGGTATTATTCAACGCGCGTTGGAAACTCGTCGTTTCGAAATGTTTGAGGTGGCAATTTGCTTTAAATTACACGTAAACGTTTGTCCAAAATTTGGTAAAGCGGAAAATAAACGGAGAATATTTCGTTTAATTTTCACGACCCTCCCCCTCCCTGTAAACAACCGTAGACAGGGTCTTAATCGCGTTACAATCACTCGGGTGTAACCATCAACGGTTACTATAATCACTCATAATCGCGACCAGATAGACGTCGAAAGAAAGAGATCCATTCTCCACAATTCCTGGTGGCGATAAACCTTTATCTTTTCCACGCGGCGATCACGTACACCCAAAGGGAGAAGGAGAACGGAGCCCATTAAGTCGAGTTAGCGACGCCGGTACACGCCCTGAGGAATCAGGCGGGGACCTTGTTCCGGCACGTCTGATAAACGGAAGAACAACGGCTCGTCCGGGTTGCTGGATGAGCGGGTGGCTGACTGGCGTGATTAGCTAAGTGATTGGAAACCCCACCCTCGTTGCTCCCACGTCACGAGAGAATCTCCACGAGGATCCTTCGCGATTCCGCCAATTTTCTGCATTGGGTCGTCGCTGGTTTCTTTCCCAATTTCGATGCGAGTAAACCACTTTCGCGAGGAGAAATTCTTTCGAAATTATTCCTGCATATATAATGACCGTTGAACTTGCATTGTCTCTTTTTCGTGAATGTGTACTATATTCTACGATACGTGGACTGTTGTTAATTGGAAACTGACTGCTCTCTTGAAAAAAGAAAAGGGAAAAGAAGACACGGTCTGAGTTGAGAACCACTGACGCGGTCATAGTTGGCTCTTTCGCAACGTGGCGTGGCGGATGAGGTATCGCTATACTTGGATGTTGCGCGAGGAATATTAGGCAAGTGGATTATATCCGCCCATAATTTACTTCGTCGGGATAAATGATCGGAACGAGCTCCCCCCGAGCTCGAAAGAATTCTTGTTACTTAGCAAGGATCAAGGAACACGTGTGTGTTACGCGAGGATCGATCGCGATCATTAGGACGATTTATTATTCTTATTCTTGCCTCAAGGAGCCAAGGAAATCGAAAGGAATTACCGATATTGATTACCAACTGTTTCCTTACATTTCAGCAACAAAAATGCAAAATGGCCCAAAAATCCAATTAAAAATCCAATTCTTCCCTCTCTCCCTCCCTTATTAACGAGCTTCCCGTGCAACGGAGTCAGCGTCAAATCAGCCTTCGATACGGCTATTCGAGCAGAGAAAGAGAGGGAGAAAGAAAGAGGAAGAAAGCGGACAAATCGCGGGGCTCAAGTTGTTCCGCCCGATTCTCCCTGTACATCCCCTTTAGAGGGTTACGACCTGGTCACTGTGTAACCCAATAACGCCCCTCCCTCCACCGATAATGTCGCGACGAACAAACTCCACGGAGGGAGATAGATAGGCAGGCATCTCCGTTCTATCGAATTCGAGCCCGATTCGAAACTGCGACGAAGCACGAATATCGAAGGCGGAAGGTTCGAAAACGAGACTTCCTTCCTTCCTTCCTTCCTTCCTTCCTCGGTGCGTTTTCACGCGGCCTCGAAGCCTTGCGAAGCCTCCAATTAGCGGTAGCTCGAGAAATCGATGTGCGTGTGAGCTCGGGTGTTCAATTATCGGTGGCTCAGAGCCGGGCCCATCGATTGTGACCCACCTGGATGTGTAATGGATGTTATCGCCTTTCTCCCCGTTTTAACAAAACGCGATCTTGCGTGAGAAGAATACTCGAAGGGAGGGGAACTATTTTCCGTGGATGAATCGGACGGTATCCTATTCCGGTTGCTTAATTATTTCCCGACTGTATTTGCTTCTTTTCCTTTATCGCTGCTCCTACGCAGGCATCCCTTATGCGGGCAAATTAATCGGAATAGCTGCTTCTTTCCATTCGCCCTTGTTTTCTGAATATTCCACTTCGATTCGATTCGATATATATATATATACATGTTTGAAGTTTTGTTTATCGGGTGTAAAATTTCCACTCTTCCTCTGCGATTTATCGAGAGATTATCTCCGATTTGTCACGGTGCAACGAATATATCGCGCGCGATATTTTATTACGAGGATGGCTGATCGTCTGATTATATCGTTCACCGATATTTTGTGTGTGTATTTTAAAACACACAAAATTTTAAAAGAATTTCTTCCAACTTATATATTAATACTCGATGACCTCTCGTTTACAATAAATTTTAATTGGCGCAGCCTCGAAAGGAAGATACTCAAGAACGTTTAATAATTTAGAAAAAGAGGATTCAAGGATTAAGAAAAAGAAAGAAGAGATCTGTAAACGCACGATACACAACGCGGGTATTTTCTTTGTTCCGGGGAGGCGGAAGGGAGGGGGAAGTGATCGAGGAAGGGGCGGGGATTTTGGTTGCAGGCGCCGTCGGTTCGGGGGTCGAAAGATACGGTTAATAAAGCTGACTGCCACTCTCGCCGCTGCCCTCTAATATCAACGCAAATGCGACTGTTTTGTATGCTAATTGACTCATATACATAGGCACGTCCGCCCTACATTGCCGCGCCGCTAAATAGATATAGGAGGACTCGATGCATGCGACTCGGCCGGCCACCGGAATAGGACATGCCCGTGGAATGAAACCCATTTGCGTCGAGCACCGACGAGCTTGTAACTTTGCGTCACTCTCTTTTCCATGTTTCGTTGACAGCCTTCGGACACGTGCATGCATGCATGCATGCATGCATGCGGTGGCCACTGTGGTGATTCGCTTTGCTTGGAGAGGGAGGATACGTTGCTTTTGGATCTCTCCCTTTTTTTTCGTTTCAGCGATTTATCCTTGTATATCGAGTAGAGAAGAAGGGGCTTGCTTCGAATCTCGGTTAATTGGAGATTTTTTTCATCGCGGAGGAAAAGTTTCGATTTGTCTGGTTTGTAACGATAAGTTGATTGGATGAGTATGGAAAAGGGGGAAGTTGAATGTAGGATTTGACGCAAGGTAGGAAGGGAATCTCTCAACGGCTACGGGTTTTTTAAGAATGTTATTAATCGAACGATAAATCCGAGAGTGGAAGCTGCGAGATAATCAGTGGCACTATCTGGCGAACGCGAGTGTAACTCCAAGTCGCGAACCGTGTCCGGGGAAACTCGATGCGACCACTGTCGGATTATTCCACGTTTTACTCCTTAAATCTTGCAATAATTCATCCTCCCCGAGATACCAGGGCGGTGTTACGCGATTTAGATTTCCTTTGAATTGACGTTTCGAAAGGAATAATTTTTAATACGTAAAACTCTTTCTTTTATTAAAATATATATATTCGTTGGACGAAATTTATAGAAATTATACAAAGATGTAAATAATATTTTACACGTAAAATTGGATTTAATCCTTCGCTCGGCCCAGTCAGTTTCTCTCTCCCAATTTGCCCAAAGGATTCAACGATTGTACATCGGTGGAGGTAATTCTGTTACTCTCTCGTTTTTCGCAATTATCAAAATTCACCGATCGAAATTATGCCGATAAATTGTGCAACCCGTTTGTGCAGCTGCTTCCGAATATATATATATATGTACGTACAACGTGTCTGCATTACGACAACAGAACCGGTTTCCGTTTTGAAAACCGAATCAACGCGTTAATGCGCTCCCCGTGTTATTACACGTAACAATGCCGCAAATAATTATTAAGAGGATTGGTGGCCGCGAAAAATAACCAACCAATTCCCCCGCCTTCTCTCTCGATTTTTTGTTTTTCAACAGAAACACCAAAGAAACGATAGTTTCGTTTTGAAAATAAATAAGATTTCAACAAAAATTTAAGAATCTCGAAATAGCCATTTCTTTTCCAAATTTAAAAAAATATTTCCTCCAACCAATAATAACACAAAATCGAATAAATTACGAGTGAAGCTATCTCCACAATTATTGCTCAAAACGTAATAATAATCAAGAAATAATCGCAGCTTGCTCTACACGAACGAATATTATTCCAGCCTCTAACTGAGTGATGGACAAAATTGAACAAATAGTTGAAGTTACCTACCTCCACAATTTCGAGCATTTTAACGAGCAATCACTCGAGATAACTTCATTTTTAAAATGAACCAACTTCCTTTCCCCCAAGTTCTCTGCCTCCGCTTCATTAATACGAATATAACACGTTAACAGCAGCCCTGAGGAGGAAAGGAAAGCGAAAGGAAACGAGTGTTGGCGTGGAAATAACGTTAATCGCGGATCTCGTCGCGTTCGGGTCAACTGAACGGCGTGTTGCGGGCCGTCAGCTTTAAGGCGCGCGGATGAGGCCGCCCTATTGGCGCAAACAATGCGCCGCACGGAGTATTTATTGCGGCGGCTAATACCGGTTTATTGGGATGTAAAATGAGGCGAGTCCCCCGCTTGCTGACACGCTCGCTTTCCTCGAGTCGTTCCCAACGCATAATGGAACGCGCTTTGCCGCTCGTTATGAATAAAGGAGCAGAGCCCGATCGTTAACCCACGTTTGTTACATTGCACGTTGTTTAACATTGCACGCGATTTCAAAGCTGTCATCGTCTATGCTGATTCTGGGCCGAGTTTCCAGACGGTGGACGACCGTTGCGTGAAGATTCGGGGGTTAATTAATTGGAATGGGGCTCGAGGAGTCGTGATGGATGGATGGATGGACGATAGACGAACTTTGATGAATTGTATCGCACAACTGAAATTAAAAGAATTAATAGGTATATAGAAAATATATCAGTTGCACTTTTATGATTGGAATAATTGGACAAACGTTTCGAAATAATATTGCATATCTGAAATAGTACGGATTCTGGAATTGTGAATTAATTGTTAATCTATTTGAGATTTAAAGGCAAAATTTTTAAGGATTTGAAAGTATTTTATGTATTTTGAATTTTATATCGTTGTAGGCTTTTCTTAAAAAGTAGTAAAGCTCACTTGTTTTCTGATATATCTGCAATGCAATCTTTAGAAATTGCTTTAGAAATTGTCTAATTAATAAATGTAGTGTCGATATGTTATATAAATCTCATGTTTTTTGATATATGTATATTACATTTCGTACAAGCAAAAAGAGGTTCGTTGTTGGAAATTTCGTCGAAATAAAATAAAAGAGTGAGGGAGAGGGAATATTTTTATAGTTTTGAAGAAAAATTGATCGAAAGGATAGGAAAGAATCGAATTGTTCTAACTTTTGTTACTTTCCAGTGGAACAGAACAGGGAATTAATTGGAAATGGAATAGAAATTCAAAAGTGGAGTGGCTCGCGAAAACTTTAAACCTTCCTTTCCTTTAATACTCATCATATTCTTCACCCTGTAAATTTCTTGGCCAATTAAGAGACGTGCCGTGCGCCGCGATATTTATCTACGTAAAAAAGAAAATTGGAGGAATCCTTTCCGACTGGAAAACCCAATTTTACGCGGCACCACGAGTATCAATTCGAGCTTCCCCTAAATCGCGAAAACAAAAAGCAGGGGAAAAAGGTTTCGATTCAGGAACCCGGTAACTGCGCGATCAGCCAGATTTGTTCGTTCGTTCGCAAAAAAAAAGGGAGAAAAAGAGGAGAAAAAAGAAACGAAGGGAGAGAGAGAGAGGGAGGAAAAGGTTAGAAGCAGAGAATTCACCTGTTATCGTCGCGGCCAGGTTGCTCAGCACTTCCGTTTGTTTTCAGAGCCGTTTTCCGAGTCATCTGGCCGGCTTGTTTGACCGATTTAATCCGAGAGATCGGGCCGGTAACTACGTTAGTTTTAACGAGCCACCATAAAGGACGATCGAAATTTATAGAATGGACGGTAATGGCCGTCCACTTTCCAACTGCAATCTGGCCACGGATCAGAATTCACTCGATTCATTTGAATTTCCACGCTGTGTCACGAATAGAATCCAAAACCAGGCTTCGAATGGAATATTAATAACCTCGAATCGACGAAACACACACCGGGTATATCTGTGTATTTTATTTTTATCCTCTTTTCTTTTCTTTTCTTTTTTTTTTTAATCTTGTGGAGGAATCAATTTCTCGCTCGAGATCGATTTCGTCTTATTCTCGTAAATAATTACCGTAAATACGTTCGTCATTCAAGGTTTATTTATCGTGAAAATTCGCGTGGAAAAATTTCAAATATAAACCGTTAATTCGCAGCTGGCTCTCACCTTTGTCGTAAATTTAAAATTTTATCGCGTGGTCATCTTTTTAAGAAGAGGAAATTAATCCTTTAAGAATAATCCGAAATTAAGGAATTTGGAATTTAAATTTAAGGAAATTATCCAACGAATAATCCTCTCAACAACAAATTTCAAAGCCCCGCCATTAACGGTAAACCTAACACGTGAGGTGTGTCTGTGATGTGTAAAGCAAAAGGTGCGATTAATCATTTTCAAAAGGAGAAAATTCATCGATTAAAAGTGAAAATCCGCGCGTGACGAGTCGCGCAAGATTTTTCCAACAAACTCCAGCGCGGCAGTATCGTCTGACCAAGCACGGTTGTTACCACTGGGGCGAGCCTCTCCTCTTCACCGATAAAAAAATACTCCATAAAGCGTGGAGGGTCGTAACTGCGATTCGACCGGCCGGATATAGTCGTCACGACACGCCTCCGCGCAAAAGTCGTCTCGATACGATACGATATTCGTTATGCGTTTCCTTCTGTGACTCGATATCGGGTCACGCCGATATAAACGACGAGTTTATATTCCGCGTATTATCGCCACGGGCTCGTTACCGAGCCGATCGAGGGACGAGGGACGTTCTTTTACGATTTCGGGGGAAGAGGGAGGAAAAAAGAAAGGAAGGAAGGAAGAAGAACGATTAACGATTCGATTCGAGCGACCGAGTTACCAAATAGGGTGCACGGACGACGTGTGAATCGAGTTGCGCGATGATAAAAATGGACGTTTTGACGTTGTGAAAATATCCGTGGAGGTTTGATGTTTCATTTTGCTCCCACTTTTTTTTTTTTTTTATTTTCGCTCTCATTCAATCGCGATAGAAATTAGAGGAAAAGTGTTTTTCTACTGATCCTTTTTTTTGTTTGTTTTTCGGAGTGTTGATCTCTTAATGCTTGAATTTTTTTTTTAAATGGTAAAAGTATGCGCATGCGATAAAAAATTACGAGTGAAACTGAATTCCTTGGTATTTTTCTTCCGTCGCACATTATAGAATTATAATTACGAAAATGTGGAAACTTTAAAAATGGTCGTCCCTCGAGTGGCAACTGTGGAACTTGGTAATTATGAGAATTATCACGGATACAGGCCCAAAACTTTTTCCCAATTACGTTTCTAATTACGATAGAGAATTTCGAGCCGAGGAAATTGCTGGCGAAATTTCTATAATTATTTAAAGCGTTAAAATATATACGTCGAGGAATTTAATTTCGAGAGAATTATTCCCTCGTTACGTTCACCATTGAATCGCAAAATTATTCTTCTCATAAGTTATGCAAATCATTCCCATTTACTTCTTTGTCCAAACCTTCAACATTTCGACCGTTGAAGAGTCTTATTATTCAAACAACGGTTATGAATGAATGAATTTCGTGAAAATTCCAGAGTTGATTTACCAGCAAATTGTCACCAAAAATTCGATCCATATGATATAATAAAATCTGTTCTCTCATTTATTCAAAACCCCGTTCAACGGCGGACTGAATGAACGAGGAAATAATGTACGAGATTCGAGTAGAAATTCAATTGTTTTGATTCAATCTGAAGAATCAGCGGATACAATTTTTCGAGCAAATTGGATCTCACAATTCTCTACACGCTGCCCAACGATAAGACAAAAATCTCAAAACCGATTTCTAAAAATTTCGCATTCCTAAAAATTCTGAATCTGTCAACTTGCGAAGAAATCTCGTGTACAATTTTAGAACAGAAGAACATGCATGTTTTTTCAACTCCCACAAAAGTTCACCTCGATCGAAACCAACGAAAAATCGAAAAATCATTCAAATAGGATAAAACGATAATAAGCAATCGCAAACTCGATTCTTCTTCTTCTTCTTCTTCTTCTTCCAACGCTCGAAACGAATAATCCTTCAAACGCCGCCAAATATTCGATCGGAAAACTCTTCCTCTCGTTCAAAAAAAAGAAAAAAAAAAAAAAACGTTCAAATCTGCCAAGCCTACAACGGTCGGCGAACGCTCGACGCCCGGCACGCAATTTACGCGTACCCGTCGGCGGATGGCGTGGCACTGTTATCAAGCCAAGGGCTCCTCGCCACGAACCCCCAGCCGACGCCTAAGTCGATGAGCGCATGCGCGTGCCACGGTCCCGGAACGATGAAAAACACTAGCGGGTTCGTGTCTGTGAACGGGCGCGAGCCGTGGACGGCTCTTGGTGTATGGCGCACTGCCACCTCTACGTCGACGCCGGCAGCACGGTCGGTAACCAGATTGGGCTCCTCTTCTCTTCGACAATCAAAAACAGGGCCGGGGACGAGGCGTTGTTTATAGCGGGCGGAAAGGTCGAGCTCCTGGTTTCCACCCGGCTTCTAGGCTTAGTTTAGAATGTTCAGTGGTGTGACCTCGGCCGTACAGACGACTCGTCCACTTGATTTTTGGGTTCGTGTCCGAGGATTATCGATCGGATACCCGCCGATTCAGTAAGCATAACAAATCATGTATTATACTGTCCCTGTATATATATATATATATATATATACGTATATGTTCTGCTTCTGTGAAGGTATATTTTTTTTCTTCTTTTTTTGTTCTTTTGGTCGAAGAAGGATGGAAAAAGAGAATGTTTTCGTTTCGTCGTTTTGTTGGTTATTCGTTGGGTAGGGATGACGAGGATGTTGGCGTGAATGCTCGACGCCGACGCAGATACTCGTTAGAAAAACAAGATACTGGTGTGTATACATATGCGCGCGTGTGTGTGTATTTCTTTTTTTTTTTTTGTTTGGTATAGAATGCCGTAGGTGTTGTTTTGTTTGTGCCACGTGTGAGCGAAATAAAAAGATATTAAACCGTTCTGAGAATTTTGAGAGGACACGAGATATACGATTTCTCGTATATATAATGATATTTAAAGTTTTCGAAGCGAAATTTTTAACTACTACTACTCTCTTTTTCCCTTTTGATCTTTTCGGATTGAAATGTTTTACGTGATTGTTTCGTTCTCGAATTGGATGAAATATACAAATATGAAATACACGAAAATGCATAATAAACCAAACGAATGAACCAAATTTCATAATGGCGATGCAAGTTATTAAATCGAGGAATACACAATAATTGTTCACAAGAATTTAATAGAAATGATAATACGAACGGATTATTATATTCGTTGCTGCATATACCAATGTCACCAATCTATATCGATATACGTTACTGTCACGCGCGTATCCGGAACCATATTTCCATACTAAAATAATTTGTATTTATACACGAGACTGACGGGTTCGTGTCCCGTTAAACGAACAAATACTTTTTACTTCGCTTACTCGTTAACGTAACGCTTTCAACGTTCACGCGTTTCGTTTTATCCGTTGCATGTCGCAACGTGTATCGAATAATTTCAGACAAATCTTTATTTATTAGGGAAAAAAGTTGCCCGATCCATTATCCTCGTGCGAATCTCGTGTCAAAAATAGGAAGAGAAGAGAATATCTTCTTTAAATTCAACTGCTCGTAATCCTCGAAACACGCACACCGTTCTGCCATTAATACCATTCTACATTCACGCGCCTCCCGTCCCGAGGATCGCAGATCACAGAACCTCTCAATCCTCTCCTTCCATCCGCGCAAAGTCGAAAAGTATCGAGCCGGGATCCATCATGGCGGCTCGTTTCGCGATTAAAACCTTAACCAACGAAGCCTCCCCGCCACCAATTCGAAGCCGGGCTTCGCTCTTTATCACTTTTCGATCGCCGTTCGAATCTGTTCCCGAGGAGTTACTTTCATCCTCCATCCTCTGTAAAGGAGGAGGAGGATCTCTCTTTGGCGGAGAGATAGGAGAGGAGGGGATGGGGATAAAGTCGCTACGATCCTCTTCCTCCTCCACTTGTTCGTTTTATCCGGTGACTTCCGAATATACGCCCGAAATATCCGACAAACCCTCGTGGATCTCTCTCCACTCGGAGTTCAAATAGAATTGGTCCGTCTGGAAAAACGAAACCGTAAATATTTACTGACCTCCTTTTGGTGGACACGCGGGGGAAGGAAGAGGGAACGTGGCCAAGGAAAGGGTAGAAGTCATTACTTCTGGCACGCGATAACGCGACAGGATAAACGTTACAAGTCGTAAAAACATCTCTGGCCAAGGTTCTCCGTGCGATTTAATCCTCTGGTATTAATACGAAGTTTCCGCAAAGTTACCGGTCCAATATCGGTAAAAATCCGAGGATAGGAGATCTTGGAAAGATTTCCTCCTTGTTTCTTTTCTTTTTTCTTTAATTAATAAATGGAGCAGCTTTACTTACTTTTTGCCGGTAATTGGAGTAATTTGAATTCAATTGAAAAGGAGAACATATCGAAACATGTTATTAATTTTATTGACGTTTTATTACACACGAAATTTCTCGTAATCCCATTCGCGTCAGAATTTCGTATTTTTCTCCAACAGACAATATAATGCATCCACGCATTCCGCAATTTCTCCCTGCAACGATTCTATATTCCTCTATTCCTGTCCCGGCCAGAAGATATACGACGAAACTTCGCAGTTGCAACACGCTTTGCGCGTGCACGCGTCACCGTACTCGATGGTATTTGGATATAAAATAAAAAAAGAAAAATTTCAAGCGCCACTCCACGAAACGGAAGCTTTACCTCGAACGAGATTCCGAATTTTTCCCCCGAAAAAAAGAGGAGAGAAAGAAGAAAATATTCCACGCCTTTTCGGAAAGTGGCGCCCCCTTCGTCGCCCCGAATTATCCGAATTACACGATTTATATTTTACGCGTCGCGCGTAAAGGAAGGAAAGATAATGGCGTGATTTTTATTTCCGTTTCTCGAGAAAAAATAGAAAAAAAATAAGCGTTAACCACGCTCGGTTAACGATGTGAGAATGCACTTTAGAATTAATATCGATACACTCGTTAATCAAGTTTTTCCCGTGTTATTTCCACGGATACACCGTGGGAGAAGGAAAGTTTAAATTACACGCAAAACTAATTACCAGATGAGGATAAAACAAAATACACCGTAAAGTGGCCTTTTCGCTCGCGTTACGTTCCACAATGGTTTCGAAACAAACGGAACGTAAACGCGAAATTGGGGGAGGGTATCGAAACGAAGCTCGAAGGCGTGAAATATTTTTCAACGCCGTATTCAACGAGCGCATCGTTATTTTTCGAATACGGGAATTTCGAAGAAGGAGGAGGGGACTGTTGACTTTCTCTCTAGGAACACGTTGACGAATTCGAGGGGGACGAATCGTATCCTTTCCGTCGAAATCGATCCGAAAGAACGGGGGAAAAAAGGGCGATCTCCATCAGGGCCGTTTCCACGATTGGCACGGTTGGCGAAACCGTTTGTGGCGATGAAAGAAAGGAGAAGGAAGAAGGGCGAAGAGAAAAGGGAGGAGAGGAGGGCGACGGAGAGTGGGGCGGTGGACCGCTCGGGGTGGGGAGGAAGGAATAACATAAAAATGTTTGGCGGCACTCCAAAGAGCTTGCCAACTCTCAAACGACTACTAAATCAAAATACCAACCGCTGCATGCACGGGGGCATACCAAGCCGAGTTAAATTTTATTCGAAATCCTTTTATCGCAAAACCTATTTCCCCGGCAAAAATGTAAATCTTGCTTACCTCGTTCCACCCTTTCTCTCCAAATCGGCTATCCGGCGATTTCTCCCGCGTGTAACAGCGCCCACCACCACGAAAATGTCGTGTCGTCGCTACACTCTTCCTCTTATCCCTTCTATCCCATCCTCGCCCCAACTCCTAGCTTACTTACCCTCGGGCCATTGCGTGATAATCTCGCGCGAAGAAACGTTGAAACGTCAAGGGGGTGTGCTTAGAAGCCAGAAGAGGCCTCTTTCCCTCTTTCAGGATCGTCTCTTCTAGGTGAAATTAAACTATTAAATATATATATATATATATATTTGTAAATCGTTTATTGTTTAATTCGTAGAGAATGGGCTACATTTTCAGAAGTTAATATCGTTTCGATCGGTTTTTTCGAGCAGGAGAAAATAAAATTTCCTGCGCGCGATGGATAATCCATTACTATTACCCTTAATCGCGTAAAGAAGGATAATGGAACGCCCAAGTGGCTAATTTATTTTGCCAAATAAATAAATTGCTCTCTTTAATCTCATTCTTACGAAAGTTCTTGATATACGCGGCTCGCGTGTATATACGTAGAAATAGATCGATTTCTCGTCCCATCAAATATCGTGGAAACGAGAAATAGGAGATTCGAAATGGAACAGGAGGCAACCATTAAGCATTTCGTAGAATTTCGGTTAAATATCTACGCGAGTGGAATTTTCTGGTTAATTCTCCAAATTGAATTGGAAATGTCAAAAGTTTCTTCCTCTGCCCGGCTAAATGATTTTTAGAACTGCGAAAAAGTTGCCCATGTTCCAGTAGTTTGGTCGGAGGAAAAAAATCTGTAAATTAATTGATTTGAAATTCGTGGAATATAACCAGAAATGAAGATATTTTTTAATTCGTTATCGACTCGTGAATTGAATTTTCCCAAAAATGCTCGACTCCCGATTCGAAAATATTTCGAATCTTTCTCCAATTCTCTTTCTTCCAAAAATTATTTTGCAATTTTTCCAAAAAGATTTTCCAAAAATTCCAAAAATTAAAAATACACTCGAAATTTATTATTTCGTTATTTTCCTCTTGCACGAAACTGAAAAATTACGCGATAATTGTTATTTGCGAAAAGAAGGAAGAGCGATAGATACCTGGAATAAATAAAACACGAAAAAAAGAAAGAGAGAGAGGACGGGCGCATAAATAACGAAAACTTTTGAATTATTTCGTTATCTATAAATAAGCGGTTGGCCGCGCCACTTCACCATTGCCCGCACCCCTATTCATCCTTTGGCCGTAGATCAACTTTTCTTCTCGCGTTTACGCCGCCCGAGCATACGTGTACAGCCCCTCCCCTCGTCCCCCCGATCTAAAAAGCGTAATGTCGAGTATCGAGGGAGAAAAAGTATCAGCCCCGCGGAAACGGCTTCGCCCTTCCTTTCCTTCGATGCCATTCAACCGGCTGCTTTTCCATTCATAGGGAAATTTTTCTTTCTTCTTCTTCTTCTTCTTCTTCTTCTTCGAGCAAAAGTGGTGGCCAAGGGAAAATTTTTCAACTTTAATGTAAGCGGCAGCTCCGGTCAGGCTGCCCCCCTTTTCAACGGAATCGTTGAGCGGTTGGTAACCGCTTCCTTTTCCCGAGAATTTCACTTTGTTTTTCTTCGATCTTCGATTCCTTCCCCAACAATCGATAACCAAAGCTCTTCCTTTTTTCCTCCTTTTCCCATCGCTTCATTCGAGGAATATTTCGGAAGGGAGAGAAACGACGAAGGGGACCACTTTCCTTCGATAATAATAATCCTTTCATTTTCCTTCCCTGCGATTGACCAAATGTCAACTACGAATCTCTTTCTGTTATCGTGGCCAATCAAAATGGAACGAAACAAATAGATCTAAATTTAAGTGCACGCGAGTAGCAGGAAGGATGGTTGCGGAATACTTAAGTAGAACAGACTAGCCACGGTCAGACAGGTGATAGTATATTATTGAACCGGATAACTAGTCGGACAATAATCCATATAAGAAGAAGAAAGTGATCGAAGAAACATTATCACGAGGATTATTACGATCCATGGTCGTGCGAGTAAAGAAAAATAATTATCTAGGTAGAAATAGAATCGTATAAATAGAACAGATAGAACGTGTACGTTGAGCTGTATAAGTGCAGAAAGATCATTGTCAGACAGTAGTCTAGGATCGTTATAATAGTGAGGATTATTATGATCTGGGTAAATCTATGATCATGGCCCCAGTGAAAAAGTTGTAAATAGTTGTAAAGAGTCCAAGTAGAACGGATCAGCTATGATCGGACAAGTCGTTGATAAGTAGAATGGAAGGATCGTTGTCAGACGAGTGTGAGAAGAGTAAAGGAGACAAGTGGTATGGAATCGGGTTGTAGAGTCGGGCAAGCAGAATAGGAATAGAAAATCTTGTTTAATTTAACGAAATCAGAACGAAATAATTATTAATTATTGTAATTTTAGGAACATTCGAAGCGTAAATTCGAACGAATGATAAAACGAATAATTTAATAACTTTAAACGGGCGAATCGGATAAAATTTCACAATTTCATTCAGAATCCACACTGGTAATGGCATAGTTCAGGCAGCAAATTATTGAATATCCCGTAATAAACGTAAGGGAAATTAAGTTACGTTGATTAATAAAGGGAGTAATTGCACGAGGGGAGTTAATTGCAGTAATTATAGACTATACTTTACTAAATTTTATTCGAAAGTGAACAATGATAAATCGATCACGCGGAAATATACACATATATATATATAAATTACACACCGAGGAAGCTGCGCCTCGTTTAAAAACTCGCGAGATTTTCTCCGTGTATCAATTACATTGAAAATTTGATAGCCCCGATAGTTGTGCCCCGCCTTGAGCAAGACACGGCGCGCAAAGTGGTTCCATAACTTTCTCATTGCAAACTTGAGCCCGATCCGCATCTCTCATTAGAAAACTTTTTACCAGATTCTCTCCTCTTCTCCTTCTCTCGAGAAGTGCGAGCGTGAGAACGTCACTTTTCCTTCACATACCATAAACTTGCTCTTCTCTCGCCCTCTTTATAAACTTGCAACTGAAAAAAAAAAAAAAAAGAAAAAGACGTTGTTGAAACAACGACGAGCGTTCCAGCGTCGTTCGATATCGAGATTAAAAAGAAACAATAACAACAACAAATCCACGAAGAATCGCGCACTTGGCACGTCACAATATCGTCACAATATCGTCACAATACGTATTGGCGAATACGCAAGGCTCCAATTCCAATTGGAGCGTTGTTGGGGCGAACAAGTGACTAAAAGAGGACAGCGGAGACGTTGCGATACGATACGAGACACTTGGGAAATGCGAGACAAAAGACGACTTGGCAAGTTTCGCGGCAACAACGTTGATTCCCGTTTAACGAGATCCCGATCTAGTTTGCAACGCATGCCTGTTTCCAACGCCTTCCTTCGTTCCCGCGAACAAACGAATCGAACGAATTTCGACCATCGGAACTTGCCCAACTTAATACAATTACAATATCAACTATCTAATCGTTCAAGACGATTTAAATTCGCAATATTTCGAAACTCTGTCGATGCAATTTGTTTCTCGATCGAGGTTTCTCTCCAGCCTCGAAATTAAGGGTTGAACATCCTCGTGAGTAGAGTAGGTGGGATTATCGTTGGACCGATCCGGTTCTTTACTTAATCCGTTTGAACGAAGTCGGTGATATTCTCTCGATCGGTATAGCTTCCTTATACTTCCTTGGCTATACCCTGCCCCGCTCGTAATTCTTTCGAGAATCTTATTGGCCGGATATCTTGGTAATACGGATATAAACCGAGTTAATAAATAACGAGGAGAGGAGAACGGAGGAGATCTTCATCGATCTCGTTTCGACTCGATATTATTGGCTTCCTCTCCCTTTCGACAATTCGAGATCTCTCATCGATCTCCTTCCCAAGAGCACGATATTGGCCACCGGGTAAAACCTTGGATACATCGCTGTATACCGTCGATCGTTTTGCAATCGTTATTTCGGGACGCGAAACGGATCGAATCGGCTTTAATCCTTGCGACGAACATGAAAAGATTATTAGTATTATTATTATTATTATTATTATTATTATTGCCAGTCGATTATCCGAATTAAATTGGAGGAGAAATTCTTTCGAACAAGCGTTTTTTATCTCGCTCGAATAATCGACCATCGGTCGGATAAGCGAAAATTTTTTTATTAATTTCCCACGAACGACCGTGTTTCGAGAAGATTAAAGAGAGGAAAGAAAGAAATAATTAGAACGTTCGATTCTTTCCTCGAACCCTTCTCGTTCATAAACCGCAGGATTCCCCACAGTTTTGGGATCATCCCCTGTCAAAAACTGGGGGAACAATTATTCTTTAATCAAGCAAAAACCTTCGGTCAAAACTCGAAACCACTAAAATCTCGTTATCAACTGCGCGTAACCCCCCTGTGTAACATTAATCACGCGAGGCCGGGGACTTGGATTAATGCGATTTACATAGCTCCACAGCCACAGGGCGAAATATATATATATATATATGTGCGTGTATATTTTTTCCTTTTTTTGTTTTTTTACCGATCCAGGTCCTCCCGGACCCCGAGAAAGTCCCAAGAGCACGACCATTCATCCGCGCCAAGTATTTTATTAAACACGGCCGCCAGATGGTGCGCGCCGATCCTCCAACAGGAATACAAATTCAAAGTGTGGGACGCGATTTATCACGAGTTCACATCGCGTCATAGGATACCAAAAACTTGGAGCCGTGCGTTGCATCCCCGAGAGAACATTTCGAGATCCCTCTTCTTCGCCCAGATTAATTCCGTGCCGTTTTTTCGAATATTTTCGTTGACAAAAATTGATGGTGTGATAATTTTTTAACAAATTATCGCGCGCGATACATCTCCATTTCGGAAATCAGAAAATTTGAAACGGTTTTAAACGGGAAGTCGAGAATTTTGTAGACGTGATTTATATTTGTAATATCGCGAAAGAAAACGTGCATTAAAAGAGAGAGAAAAGAAAAATATTCGTTTTAATAAATTATCGTATAATTCGATGTGGTGTTCGTAATTAGGAAATTTCAAAATGTCAAAATGGAAAGTTGAAAGTGGGGCACAAGCTTGGACGTGGAACTTGATAAATATATTTTTCGGTAGAATCAACCGGGAAAAGTATAAATTATGGTCGTGTATAAAAGTTAAGGACGGATATCAAGAAGAAATAGCGGGACTGTTAGTCTTGGTGCACTTTCGGTCGCATAAATTTTCCTTGCGCCGAATTTATCGCGGGGACCGAGTTCACATTTTCAAGTATTTTCCCTCTGTTTCTTTATTCGATAGTTTGCGACGGAGGAAAAAGGAGACACTTGAGAAACATTGAATCCTGGCCAACCCAGCCAAAGTCATTCGATCTTTACGACCATCGCTTCCGAAACTTTCCAACTCCGCCATTTTGTCAAATCGCGGGGATCACTCTTATTCCCAAACAGTCGTTTAAACTTCTATCCAAGGCGAATTAATAAAATTTAGCGTGTATCGACCGAAAGTATCGTTTATCGACCGAGGATAATTACCCGACAAATTCGATCGAAACGATTATTCGATTTTTATCAACCGAGTATGGCATGTATGTACGTATATCGTATATTTATCATATTTTTATTTCGTCGTGTTTAATTTTACCTAGATGAACGCTATCGAACGAGTCTAGATTTCGTTATATCTCGTTTATTACGAAGTTTATTATGATCGTGCCGTGAATTAAATTACCTAACAATTTCATCGCATTTCGAGCGTTATAAAATTTATCGACGTAGCATCGCCCGTCAACAAAGATTTATACATCTGACTACAATTTCCATCTTTCAGCGTTTAATTTCCAAAATTATTTGAAAATTATTCGTATTCATCACCGTTTCACCTCGTCGATTTAAAAATACAAAATCGACGACGCGTGAACATTTTTTTCGAGAATTACGACGCGATAAACTTCATTCAAACGTATTCAAAATTATTTTAAAAACGATCAACGATTACTAATACATCAAGGATCGCGTTTCGATTCCGATTCCAAAAATTATATTTCACATCGTCGATCCATCAAAAATTCAGAATTATCTTATTCGCAATAAGCAAGCTTCCACGAAACATTCCGATTTCCAAAATAAATCTCTCCCTCTCTCTCTCGCTTAAATATTTACCATACCTTCTCAACCACAATGATATGAAATCCCGTTGAAATATTCGAAAATAATTTTATCATCTTCTGCCTGCTCCTCTCGCCGAGCTGATGATACTGAAAGAGGCGAAAATTCGAGGGCACCTGCACCCTCCCCCTCCTGCTCGTTTCGCATTTATACCCCTCCGACATTGTTCCACACCGGAAATCCCGGCGACTTCCGTCCTAGACGACGCAGCAACGCTCCATTCCGACCAAATAAATTACGATTCCCAAGGGAGAATTATTTGCGGGCTTTGTCGCATTGTCGTCACTCGTAACGTTCAATTTACTCGCCTGCATCAATCTTATCTTTCTTTGTTCCCCCTTCTCCTTCAACCCTTACCTCTAATCTCCACGGCTTTAACCATTTTCTTTCTTATTCCCGCACACACACGCGCGCACACACACAGTCCCGAAACACTTTCCACAACTTGCAGCTCCGTCCCTTCCCTCTCTATCGCAGAAACATCGTGTAATCGTGTCAACCCCATCGATTCCTCTTTTTCATCCGTCCCCTCCTCTTCCATCTCACCCCCCGTTCGATTCCATCGCTAATCTTGTACGAATCTACTTCCCTCCCCCACCCTTCATTAATTACCCCGCGAATGAGCGTGAGGAGGAGGGTGGATCGAGGTTGATGAACGTTTTTATCCACTCGTTTCTTTGCCCCACGAAGACGGAAACGTGGAGGTGGAGAGATTCGCGCGATGCTGCTTGAAATCGATTCGCAATTAAACTGTTTGCGGTGGGATCTTTTTCCCTCTGAATTTTTGGTCACTCGGCCGAGAAGCGCGAAGAAATTCTTTTTTTCTGCAGATCAGAGAGCAGCTTGATTTTATCGTCGAGTTAACAACGAGTGACATTTGAAGGGAGAGAGAAGATAGATTGATTCCAACCCCTCGAGAGAATGTGATATTGGACGAGAAATTGTACTTATTCGAACGAAAATATTGATAAATATTTTTCCAAGAATCGAATTATATTTCAACGAGGAAAAAATACTCGAAATACTCGGGTTGGGAGTGCGCGGTTTGGGATTAGGATTGCGGGGATTGTTAACGCGGTTTTAATACCGGGCAAAGTGGACAGGCTTCGCGTTAATTATCGGTGTGTCCCCAGTTTTCTGGATTATCCTCGTGAAACTTGCGACGTCGATGAAACATTGGGGAACGAATTGCGCTAATTGCTTACGTACGGCCCCCGGCTTACGTACGGGCCCTGTAATTTTTATCCGTCGAATAAAAATTTTTCACGCGTTTCGATCGTTATTATACGGATAAAAGTCGGGGTAAATAAAGGGGGAGGGGAAGGAAATAGAGATAGAATTCGTGTCGATCGTATCGATGGTCGAATTTTTCGAAATTTTATTGCACTAATCAAACGAAAGGATCGATTTTTCCACAGAATTGTCCAGAAAATAAATTTCTCGAATGGACGTTTGTTAAACGGATTTCGTAGAGGAGGATTCTTCATTTTCTACGAATTCCATTATTGTAACAGAAAGAGAGAGAGGATTATACGAGTTAATATAGATTGGATCGAGATGGGAAAGGATGTGAAATGATAAATTTAGCAACAGAATTTAGCTTCTTCTTCCATAAACGAGTATTATCATCAAATTATCAAGAGAACGAGGCATTGCAATCTTGGAACGAGAGAAAACAAATAAATCTGAATAGGAAGGTAGAAGGCGTATAATGTTTTCGCGTACAATGTTTTGAATTTCAAATTTCCCTTTCTTTCTTATCGTCGGATGAAACATTTTTATCGCGAATTTATTAAAAAAAAAGAAAAAATGTTCGGTAAGCAGTTCCAATCCTCTTCCCTCGTCGCGTCATTATACGATATTCCATCCCGAATCCCGAGGAGAAACGTGAAGAAACGTAAAATCTGGATCTGCCTCCAACTTGTAAATTCATTCGAAACTTAATTCCCTTTTTCCTTATCCGTTAGCGATAGAAATCGTAATAAAGGGGTAGATGTACGCCAACTGAACTTGCAAGAAAACTTTTATTTCCAAATGGGAAAATAGCGGAGCAGGAATCGCAGGATATATTTCGAGAATGTATATATTCGGGGGGGTAAAAGTTTCGAAAATATTTTCCACCCCGTTGAGAGCGATTCCTTATAATAATTTCCACTCAGTGTTCACGAAACGGGACAAAATCTCACGAATCTCTCGAAAATTATTATATTATTACTTATTATTATTCTTACTCGCGTTTAGAGTAACTGCATAATAATTTTCACGCCCAATAAAATATTTTCCAATAATCCTGTACAATTCTTGACAATTTAAAGACGGAGAATCTTCTTTTTTTTTAATTCTCGATACACGTGTCCACTCTCGAGAGTTCGCATCCAACATCAAGCTCAACAATCAAGCACTTGTGAAAAGAAAAGAAAAAAAGGGAACGTTATATCGAGTACAATTTGACGAACGAGTTGAAAATAGGATCGAAACCGGAATATCCGCTATTCTTTCGCCACAATTTACATTCCGAATGGTCGAATGAAATGGCGAGAAATCGTCACAATGCTATCCGGCCCAATCCGATTATACATCGAGCCATACTGTTGGTGAAACGATTTCACGCCGCGTATCTGGCGTTAATAGTCGGAAGCAGATCGTTGGCAAATACGTGCGCGCACAGCGTTAAGATACACGGATGCATGGATCCTGCATTTGGAAATTTCGACGTTGTGCAACGAGAGAGTGCAGATATTTTTTGCGCAAGTTTCTTTTGTTATTAGAGGAAAAAAGTGAAAGAGGTGTGATACAGTGAGAGAGTTGAGTTAAGGCAGAAATCGATTCCTTTTTTTTTTTTTTGGCAGAATATAATAGATACGTAAGATTCGTAGAGAGAAATGTATAATCGTCCGTTTCCACGGATTTATAAAAAGAGTATATCTTCGCCATTACACGAACGGAAAAAAAGATTTTTATTCGTTACATAGATAAATAATATAAAATTTCGATTTATATTTTTATTTAAAACCACGAAAAAGCTTCGCTATATAAATCGTCGAAGTAATTAAATTATTCGCAAGTATCTCCTCTGACAAATAATTAAAAACTTTAAAATTGTTCCCAATTATTAATTATTAATTTTTAATAATTTCGGAAACTGTCACTTTCCGGTCACGGAATGAAAAATTGATCGATTTTGAGAGTTACTTTTCGCAAATGCAAATAACCTGAACATCGAATACAATAATAAAATATTCCTTTCCTTTAATTTATTTTATCGAATCAAATGACTATCGATTGCAATATTTACGAATCGAGTTTAAAAAATAAATATAAATCGAAAATACGAATCAACGGATCAAGAGAAGAAGAAACTCTCTCTCTCTCTCAAATCTGCGCATCAAAAAGTAAAAAAAAAAAAAAAAGAATAAAAAGGGACAGCTTTGACGTTGGATTCGATACGAGGACACGCGACGCGACGCGAGAGAGGGCAGCAATCGTTTCGAAAATCGTCGTTAAATCGTTTGAAAGGAAGCAAGCGACGGTGGAT